>NW_005356259.1:3845296-3874178 GCF_000412655.1 Myotis brandtii
TGTGCCCTTGACTGGGAATTGAACCAGCAACCTCCCTGATGCACAGGACAATGCTGAACCAACTGAGCCACACCGGCCAGGGCAGTCCTGTTTTTAATGTTGCTAATTATTTACCTTGTAGTTGAACCATTGGCTCAAGAACTTGTTAGGGAATTAAAGAGAATAATTTTGTTTTGATACCTAAAACAACCTTTGGCATAAGTTACTGCCTGACAAAAATTCCTGTTTATGAATTCTGATTTTAAAACTGACTCGGGTGTCCTGAAAGATTTCTCAAACTTGGCTACACTAGGCTCCCACACGGTGTATGATTTGCAAAAGCCTATGTAAAATATGCTGTATTTGGTTGAATAACCTCTATAACGTAGAAAATACAATCCAGAGATCCAGGGAGGAACATTTAGTTGAGAAGAAAGGGCCACAGTTATTAAAAAAAAAAAAGGCTTTAAGAATGAAGACTGTCATAATTCTTGATAACAAGTAAAGTGGTAAAGATTTCTTGTTTATTTTTCACATTTAAAAAACTAGTTCTCTTAGATACTTGTGGTAGTGAGTTTTAGAATTTTAAGAAAGGTCTTTGTTTAGATAAGTTCATTTTTAATGAGTCAACATTTTAACCAAGTTCATAATTTGTCTAAATGTTATGTATTTAATATAGATGTTGATGTTAGTGAAGATTTACCTCCTCCTCTCCCTGAAAGAACTCCTGAATCTTTTGTATTAGCAAGTGAACATAGTGAGTATCTCTTCTAATTTTACAAAAATACTTCATACTCTACTTTAAACTCTGGGAAACATGGCTGATTTTAATCTAGTTGCTATTGAACTACATAATTAAATTCAAAAACAGGGTTGAATTGATATTGACAACTGTTTTTAATTCCTTGTATGAAAAATACTTTTTAGAAATGGTATTTTTCCTTGCTAACATTGCTAAAATGGGCTGCATTTATGTTAGATACTATAATCCAGTTAAACGCAATTATAAATGTATTTTCAATTTGGTATCTTTTCATTCATTATGAAAAGACATTGATTGGTTCACTTGGTGCCAGTTCAGGTAAGTACACATTAAATTGGGTTGTAGGTTAGTATCACTCAGTTGTGTTAATTGAGGGACACTTCAGGCCACAAGAGTTACCGGTGAGAACTGGGAAAAGTGGTCATATTTCAAAGCATTGATACTGTATTTTTCTTCCTTCCCCTCCAGAAAGAGTACAGAAACAGCTTTATTAATATATTCACAGAGGTGCTCACTACTCTTTATCTGTTTAACTGATTTTAAGAATGTTAAGACCAGTGAAGCCATATACTTCAATAATATTAAATCTAAGTCTGTCAAATCTATAGATTATAATGAGCTTATAATAAACTCTGATGAGTAAACTATTTTAATTATATTTTAAGGAGGGAAACTTAAAGGAATATTCTTAAATTGATAGAAACAAAATTTTTTATGAAAGTGTGATAATTTCTAAAAATCTATAGGATGTTTTTATATTACCTAATGCAAGAAATTTCAAGACGTAAAGATGTTAATTTTAATTGTAAGATTTCATTTTTCTCAGATACACCTGTAAGATCTGAATGGAGTGAACTTCAAAGTCAGGAAGAATCTGAAAAAAAATCTGAAGTGAGTACTTTTGGTATTAAAACAGCAAGAGTTCAATATTTTTGCTGTTGTGTTTATCTTTTTTTTTTTTTAGTATGTGCTTTTTAAAATTTTTACTTTCTTTTTAAATATTTTTTTATTGTTGATAGTTTTACCCCCCTCCTCCCAGTTCCTACCCTCCCTCTCCCCCACCAGGTCTTCACTACCCTATTGCCCGTGTCCATGGACTATGCATATTAGTTTATAAATTCTTTGGTTTATCTCTTCTCGTCCCTCACATCAAGATATGTCAGTCTGTTCCATGCCTCCATATTGTTAGTTTATAATAACTGTAGCTTAAGACTATTAAATAAAACTTTTAACAGCATTTCTTATGCAAAGATTACAGATGAAATGTGAGATCTGGAGTTTTTACAAGGGCAACATGGTCTATATATAACTGTCCCAACACTTGAGTTATTTTCCCAAGCTGCTTTTGAAATTCATAAATTGTGCCATGTTCCAAATCATTCTGGAGGTATGAATGGAACTGGACTTACTATTTTCAGGGTCCTAGTACTTTCCTAGACTTTTTTCCTTCCATTATAACACTAGGTATGAGGTTTCCTTTCACATTCAGGAAATGTATTGGTAACTAAATATTTTAGCTATGGAAAAATGTGTTTTTTTGTCAACATTAATGTTTTTCCTATTTCTCCCATATTTTAATATCACTGAAATTAGGGTACATCTTACAGTTGATTAAAAACCATTGATATACTTTTTCACATAAAATAGTGGTAACCTGTAAGAATGATGGTATGTCTTACAATCCATGGTATCATAATTTGATGAATATGGTAAAAGACTGGCAAAATGCAGTAGTGTGTATATTCCTTTGTGTAACAGCTCCTGCATTTTCAGTTTTCATCCAGAAGGAAAAAGGAATTTCCCTATCCTTTTACTCCCAATATAAAGTACCATACATTTAAAAGTTTTAAGCCTATGAACAACATAAACTGATGAACAAAAATAGATCCAGAGGGGAAAAAATATTTTAGAATATAATAGAGGTAATCCTGTTATTTGCAGATTTTTAATATTTCCTACAACTTTTGTGATATCATACTATGGTAGTATAGTTTTGGTAATATTATACTTAAAATCCTTTTTTTCTTGAAATATTAATGTTTATTGCATGTAATATTATATTTAAGATTGTTTTTCTTGAATAATTGTGTTTATTGCATGTAACATATTTAAAGTCATGTTTTTTAAAATATTTTTTTATTAATTTCAGAGAGGAAGGGAGAGGGAGAGAGAACCATGGATCAGCTGCCTCCTACATGCCCCCTAGTCAGGATCGAGCCTGCGACCCAGGCATGCGCCCTCGATGGAATCGAACCTAGGACACTTTGGTCCGCAGGCCGACAACGCTCTATCCACTGAGCCAAACCGGCTAGGGATAAAATCGTTTTTCTTGAGATATTAATGTTTATTGCATGTAACATTATATTTAAGATTATTTGTCTTGAAATACTAATGTCTATTGCATGTAACATTACTATATTTTTAAAAATAAATAAAATTAGTTTATTGGGGAGGAAATTTTTTTAAGCCTAATTGAAAACATCATTGTTTTCTTTTCCCTTGACACTGAGTATCTTGATAAAGCTTAATTTATTGGGATAGATACTCATAACAAATTTTTTTCCTATTTGTTTATAAAGTTATTAAATGTCATCCTTACAGGGCTTGATAACCTCTGGGAGTGAAAAATGTGGTAAGTTAGATTTTGTTCCTTTTTGCTATAGATTACATAGATTAATTTTCATAAAATAGCATGTCTTATGGTATATGCTATTTATTTGTTTATTTTTGTACGTGAAAATACGTAGGACACCTAAAACCAGAATTATGTAGTATAATTCTTCCAAATTAATTACTATTCCAGGGATTATTATTGATCTGGAAAATAACAGCATTTATTATTAATAGTTATAGGCTGATAGGAAAGAAATTATTTTAATGTATTTCCCAGTGTATTATTTTCTGTTGGTTATAAAACCACCTAGAATCTAGATCTGGCAATGATTTAAATAAATGCCCTGTAATTAATCTATGTGATTGAATTAGGTCCCTAAAAATAGATTGTTTTGGAAATCTTTTAGGACTTAATACATTTATGAAGACCATAAGATTATGTAGCTCAACCGAGTGTTATAAGTTAAAATTTTTTCCTACCACATTACTTTTTACTGTCATGCTAAAATAGGTCAAGTTATTGTTAATTCCTATAAATCAGTGACCATGTAAGCAGCTCATCAAACATCCTAGCCTATGTAATTTCCTCAATTCATCTGTCATTTTCTGCCTTCATCCTCCATTCTGCTTCAGCTTCTCTCCCCGGATGTTTGCCTAATGGGGCTCCATATCAGCTATTACTCTCTATCTACTTTTCTGAGGCAACATATTATATGTAAAAGAGCAAACGTTTTAGAATCAAGACCATCTGGACTGGAATCTCATTTTTACCATGTGGCTTTGCCCAAGTTGCCTAATGTTTCAGAGCCTTAGTTTTCTTCTCTGTGAAATGGAGATAAATAGTACCTACTCTAGAGGATTGTTGAATCCCATACATAGAGTATCAAACACTGCCTGGCACATGAGAGGCACTCACATGGCAGCAATGCTATTATGACTATCTTTTTTACATTACTATTACTGCTATGGCTGGATCCCTGAATCTTTTATTTTCTTAATATATGTTAACTCCTTTCTGGCTCCTCTTCCTTCTCTAACCAATCTAGTTACTATCCTCCATCACTCTAGTCCAGGGGGCCTCAAACTTTTTAAATGGGGGCCAGTTCACTGTCCCTCAGACCGTTGGAGGGCCGGACTATAGTTTAAAAAAAAACTATGAACAAATTCCTATGCACACTGCACATATCTTATTTTGAAGTAAAAAAACAAAACAGGAACAAATACAATATTTGTATTTGCATGTGGCCCGAGGGCCGTAGTTTGAGGACCCCTGCTCTAGTCACACTAAAAATTATCTTCAAATTTTCTTGTTCCTAATTCCCATACCATTTTATTTTATCCCTTGGGCTTACTGAATACTGTAGATTAGCCTACAATTCTGGTCTTCTCCACAGTTGGACCCTCAGCTTTGCTTGGTTATCTTAAATGCTCTAGTTTGTACCTGAATTGTCCAAATCTTTACTTCTTCTAATATCATCCATCCCACTAACTCTTAGCAAATGACCTTTACTTTGCTGAGAAAATTGAGGTCTTCAGACTAGATCATCATTTCCTCCTAGAAGCCAGCACTGAATACCTCACCACTACTAGTTCCACCTACATACCTCTCTTCTCTGCCCCCATTGCACCCTTTTATAATTTTATTGTAAAATTTATCACACTACTATAATAATTAATGTACTTTTCTGCCTTTCCTAATCGACCAGGAACGGCAAACTACCACACAGGCATAATCCTGCCATTGGCTTCTATTCTTGTTCTGCCCTTGATCTAAACTAGTGATTTTTACATTTTGAAAGAGTTGCTTAAAAACAAAGAAACAAAAATCAGTGGAGAATATGTGACAGGATTGCATTGGCTTGCAAAGCCTAAAATACTTATTCTCTAGCTTTTTACAGAAAAAGTTTGCTGACCCTCTATTTGGACCTTAAGCACCTAAGGACAAGGATCATAAAGTTGAGGATCATTGCAATTGTGACTGGAATGATGCAGAATGGTATCTAGATTGGATAGGGAAGGGAGGGAAACTGAAAAGGAGTTAACATATATTAAAAGGTCATTTGACTTATACTCCAAGTTTCCAGAAAAGTTTTTCTTACAGAGGTGTAGGGATGTGATAAAGGTTGTGAAAGAATGGATGAATCATAGCTGTTAATTTCTTTCGTTAACTAATCTTACACATTAAGTGATTAAACTTAAGTAATGTAAAACTTATTTATAGGAGCAAATAGTAAGTTCATTGGTTTCCATATAAAAAGCATTTCAGTTGCAGTTATTAGCACACAGTATAACTAATGTAAGGAAATAAAATACACCAAGATCTAGATTTATTAAATAAAGTCAGAGCATAAGGATAATCTTCACATTGCAGAAGTACTCACTGCAGATTTCTAGGTGCCATGAAGAACACTTAGTATGATTTCCTGTGCTCTCTACCTCATCATTTATATTTATTTGGGTTTCTAAAATCATGATGTCCCCAAGAGAAAACTTATTCTTTACTTTCCAAATTAAAACAATTAGAAGATTATACATAGGATGCTACAAATAATGGTGATTAACAGTAGCTCTATTTTGCATTTTATATCATCCAGCAGGAGGTATTCACCCAGAGACTTGTACAGAATGTCCACCTACTTCCAGTAACAAGAAAGATCCAATACCAGAAAGTCCAACAAAAGCCACTGATATTGGTAATTTTAAAACTTGAATTATGTCATTAATACTGGCAAGAATGAGAAAAAATCATTTGCCATCATTCCAGGATTTCCTGAAGGCAAAGTTTATCAAACGTTGTGCTATGATTTATTCAGTTTCTTTTTTTTTAAATATATATTTTTTTATTGATTAAGATATTACATATGTGACCTTCCAAAAGTTAAAAGTTGATTTTGTGTTTATAGTTTTGCTTAGGTTAAATTCTAAATTCCCATGTGGAAATTTATTTGTTCAAGAAGATAAGGATGTTTGACATGGTCTATACAGCATAAAAATATTTCTGAACACTGACCAATTATTGTGGTGTCTTTATAGGTTTTGGTAATCGCTGTGGAAAACCCAAAGGACCAAGAGGTCCACCTTCAGAATGGACATGATTCAGGGAGCCAAAAACCACTTTAAATTATACTGGAAAATTCAAGTGCCACTGAAAGCCAGATTTATAGTATTCCTTCTTTGAAATGTGGGACTAACCGCAGTGTAGATTGTTACCTTTGCATTTTTTGCCGGGACTATCTACCTGCTTTACTACATACACTTAGGAAAAAGTATTACATACGGAGTTTTTTTTCTTGTGTGTGTTTTTTTTGTTAACTTCAAGTATTATTGCCTTAATGTCTCTTAACCCTGTTACACGCTGCTTGTAGACATGTTAATATAGTAATACTTTTATTATAAATTGAGTTTAAGGACTACTCTTTTGCTAATGTTTTATCATGTATGCATTATTTTGTATATGTACAGGGCAAGTAGGTATATAATTTGACAAAGTTGTAGTCATAAAATATTATTAACAGAAGATGTAAAATTTCTGCATGGTCTAAATCTCTGTGTACTTTATTTGTAAATTATTTGCCCTGAAGTTTTAGAAAATAGTTTCTGAATTTTAAAATTGCTGGATTCATGCAGCCAGCATTGCAGGTTATCAGAAATCAAAGATTGTAATAATAATACATTTTGTAAATTGTAAGCAAAAAGTTATTTTTATATTATATATTGTCTAATTGTCTATCCTAATTGTTCTTGTTTTCATCTAGTCATGGAGATTCAGTAAGTGCCTTGGAACAATATTGAATTCTCTTAGCTTGTGTGTGTTACTTTAATATTTGAACTCAACTGGGATTAGAAGACTATCAAACTATATGTATGTTTCAGGATATTTGACCTGCCATTAAAAAAACAATTTTACAGTGCTTACTTGTCTTGGTTTTTCATTCCTCATTCCGAGGAAATTAGACTTCATATCTCCTGGTTCAATCTTACCTTTTAATCTTTTAATTAAAAACAAGAGGGAGCATCTTCTGCAAACACATGGCTTTGCAATTGTAATAATTATAATTTAATACTTATCCTTGAGTCAGCCCTAGGCATTACTGCTTACTAAGATCCTAGTAAAACACCAAACCAGAAGTGAGGTTAGGAAAAGGAAACTTTTGTGGGTCTTTTTTTCTGTTACATTATTAGAGCACAGTTCTCCTTCGTGAGTACCAAATTTGAATTGTGACATCATGCATTAACATTAGTAGACATCAGTCCTGGCTGGGTGGCTCAGTTGGCTGGAACATCATCCCATACACCAAAAGGTTTGTGAGTCAAGGCACATACCCAGTTACCGGTTTGACCCCCGATTGGGGCATGTACAGGAAGCAACTGATCAATGTTCCTCTCTCTCTCAAATGAATAATAACATATCCTCAGGTGAGGATTTTTTTTGTTTTAAAGTGGGTATCTGTATTTTCCCTCTGCATACCAAAGGGGGAAGAAATTAAGAGACTAAAGTGAGATAGAGTAACCTTATTTGAGTAGAAAGATGATCGTTGTGGAGAAGAAAATAAAATAATTTCATGCCAAAATATTTCCATTTATTTGTTTTGTTAATCCTCACCCGAGAATATTTTTTTCCATTGATTTTTTTTTAATGTATTTTATTGATTTTTTACAGAGAAGAAGGGAGAGGGATAGAGAGTTAGAAACATCAATGAGAGAGATCGACCAGCTGCCTCCTGCACGCCCCCCAGTGGGGATGTGACCAAACCCAAGGTACATGCCCTTGACCGGAATCGAACCTGGGACCCTTGAGTCCGCAGGCCGACGCTCTCCGCTGAGCCAAACCGGTTTGGCTCCATTGATTTTTAGAGAGTGGAAAGGAGAGAGGGAAGGTGGGGAGAGAGAAACATCAGTGTGCCCTGACTGGAACTTGATCTCTCCACCTTTCAGAGTTAAGGATGATGCTCCAACCTACTGATCCACACTGACCAGTGCTCATTGGCTGATTCTTGTATATGCCCTGACCAGGGATCGAACCCACATGGGGTGAAACGCTAATCAACTGAGCTTACCTGGCCAGGGCCAATTTGGGGAACGATCTTGATGTTTTTGTTTCCTTACACAGACATTTCCTAATTACTTGCTTTTAGTGATGTTATTTTAGATATCAAAAATTCAGATTATTAATAGCTTTCTAAATAATGAGATGTGAAACAATTTGTTTTTAAATATTCTCCCATTTGGGGTCTTTGTTATACAGTTCTTAAAAGGTCAGAAGCCCATATTTTCATTCTGGCAGACAGAATTGCAAAAGCATTAACCTAGATTTTGGCACATATCAACTCATTAAGCAGCCCTGCATATTATGTTAAAAGTGCAAAGTAGATCACATTAGTCGGTTTGGCTAAGAGTGTCGGTCTGCGGACTGAAGGGTCCCGTGTTGATTCTGGTCAAGAGCATGTACCTTGGTTGCAGGCTCCTCCCCGGCCTGGGCCATGATCAGGGCACGTGAAGGAGGCAACAAATTGATGTGTTCTCCACATTGATATTTCTGTCTGTCTTGCCCTCTCTCTTCCACTCTCTCCAAAAAAAATCAATGGAAAAATATCCTTGGGTGAGGATTAAAAAATAAAAGTGCAAAGTAGATCTAGTTTTGAATATATACTGTACTCTCAACAGATTTGCAGTAATGTTTCCTCTGCTATTTATCTTTAAGTTGCACAAATCTTACAAGATGTAGATGACCAATACTTAGATGGTAAACAATTTAAACAGTGGAAAGCAGCTATGCTTGGCTAATTCTAGGAGACATGTCTGTCCTAAATTATAACAAATCTGGGCTTTGTTGAATTAGTGGGGGGAGGGAATTCCAAAGATTCCAGTCATTTTACATTTCTGAGAGAGAACATGGCACATGTACTGTTACTATGATCTAATAGCATTTGTGACGAGAATTCTCTTGCCAGTGTTTCAGCAAGAACATATTCTGTAGCTATTACAGATTTATTCCGAAATAGCCAAATATTAAAGTTCTATATTACTCCTTTAAATCCGTAATTTTTTATCAGTAATTTTTAATTTTTTTCATAGTTACAATTTTGTTTTGCATTGACAACTTTAGAGATCCACTCTCGGCAACTTTCAAATATGCAATCCAGTATTATTGCCTATATTCATTACACTGTACATTATATCCGCATGACATCTATTGTACAACTGGAAGTTTGTACTTTTTGACCCCTTTCATCCATTTTGCTAGCCCCACCCCCAATATTATGTCTTTCTCATGAAAAATTCTTCAGTAGGATTATGTTAAATAAGTACACAAATGTACAGCTGATCTATACATCTGGGATATTTCAAACTGTTATGCCTCATAAATTTTCACTTTATTTACTTACATGTAATCTATTAGAATATTTCCAATACCTTCTAAAACTAAAATGTGAAAAAGCATTTAAATAATTTACTGTATTAAATATAAAATTTAAGAATTTAGCATTTTTCATTGTATTTAAAGTAAGTACATAATATTTTTAAAAATAAATATATTTTTATTGATTTCAGAGAGGAAGGGAGAAAGAGAAATATCAGTGATGAGATAAAATCAGTGATCAGCTGCCTCCTGTTTGCAATATACTTTGAAATATATCAGAACATAAATGGATTAATGTATGGAGGGATGCATAGATGGTTACATATGTAACAAAGCAAATATAAATTGTAGAATTCAGGTGATAGGAGTATGGGTTACTATATCATTCTTTCACCTCTGAACATTTATATAATTAAATACTAACTAGTAATCTCTGCTAGACTTTGAAGATTCATACCTTATAATCCACATTATTGAATTAAAATTCTGTTTAGACAGCATTTAAACTACCTTTCAATAAAATTGTCTTCATTAATGGACATGAATTTTTCTGAACATGGATTAACTTTTAAATGTTTAAAAAGCACTTATGTTTCTATTTAGAAAATTTATACAAGAATGTGAAATACCTAAATGATTTCTTTGTTTAAAAAAGGGTTTATCTTTCTAGAATATCTAATTTACATACTCATAACTTGTTAAGTTCACTAGATTCACTTCGTTTTTTTAAAATCAGAGAGGTTGTTGTTTGACAATTTTTCTTAAAGGAGATGTCTTGATCAGGGTTTAATGCAGAGGTCAAAAGCCACCTTTAATTTAAGCCAAAAGGGATTTATTACATGGTATAGTGCAAATGATTGGCAAGGTTGAAGAAACAGCCTGTAAACTGAGCTTCAGGAACGACTCACAAATTCATGCTATGGAACTGGACTGCTGCCATGATCATGAAGTCACTCCTGAATGGGGAAGCCACCCCCATCCCCTTCACTATAAAGCACCCTATCTAGAAGGATGCCTCAAGCCCTGGCTGGTGTGGCTCAGGTGGTTGAGCAGGTGCAACTGATGGATGTTTCCTCTCACATCAATGTTTCTCCCTCTCTCAAATCAATAAAAACATTTTTAAAAGGTCGACGTCGCTCAGTGGTTAGAGTGTAGGCCCACTCACCAAAAGGCCTCAGGTTCTATTCCCAGTCAGGGACACTTCAGCATAATAGATTTTTTTCAGGTATAGCATTTGGCCACTGGAGGGCTTCCAAATGCCATAAAATGCATTAGTATCATGTACTGGTAAAGGTCTAGGGAAGGGTTGCATAGAGTATAAATGGCATCAATTACAGGGAGAGACTCAATCTGAAATCTAGCTGCTTTAATTATAAAAGAAGAAAATATTTTTCTGCCCCCCCCTTCTTCTCAAATGATTTGTACTATTAAAGGTTACCACTTCTTTAGATCAGAAAACTTGATGAAAATCAAGATGTATTTGTGGAAATTAGATGGCACCATAAACTCAGTATTAATTGGTTACCTGTTACTCTATGAGGGCAGGGGCTTAAGAGTTTTTTGTTGTTTTTTTTAGTTTGTTTCTTTTATTTTTACCACTTATATCCAGCATGTAGAACACTGAGGGAATGAGTGAGTTCAGGTGTTTGGTTCAATATATATAATCACATTTGATGCCATTACTAATTACAGAAAGTTTTTGTTGTTGTTTAACAAAAATAAGCCTTAACATAAAAATAAGAGCATGCAGCAGGAATTCAGCACAAGTTTACATTGCTTCCTCCACTGGGGAACAGCTGTTGGGGCAGGAACTGCAGAAGCCTGTGGCTAGGCAGAAGCAGCCTTGTCTGCTGTCAGGGACAGAGAAAAGGTTCCTAGAATTTTTTTGGCACTTTTCAAACACCTCTGGGGCTTCCCAGACACAAATGAAGTTTTGAAATGGAGCTGATGTCTTCTGTGAATCAGTAGGGGCAAGAGTCATTACTATTAATGCTACTCACTTTTGTACCTTCACTCTGATACATCAGGAAATTAAAGTACATTGCAGTTTTAAAATTACCTTTTAAAAAATATATATTTATTTTTATTAATTTCAGAGAGGAAGGAAGAGGGAGAGAGAGATAGAAACATCAATGATAAGCCCTGACTGGTTTGGCTCAGTGGATAGAGCGTTGGCCTGTGGACTCAAGAGTCCCAGGTTCGATTCCGGTCACGGGCACCAAGAATAAATAAATAAAAAGAATGCCTCCTTCTTAAAAAAAATTAACATCAATGATAAGATAAAATCATTGATTGGCTGCCTCCTGCAGGCTCCCCACTGGGGACTGAGCCCTCAACCCAGGCATGTGCCCTTGACCAGAATCGAACCTGGGACCCTTTAGTCTGCAGGTTGACACTCTATCCATTGAGCCAAACCGGCTAGGGCTAAAATTACCTTTTTAAGGTGATAATTTTCTTTGATACTTCTTTGGCGTGTAAGGGCATTTCCATATTCAGCAGAAGTTCATCAAGCTAGCACACATCTTAAGGGCTATTATGAGATTTTAAAAATATATATTGTCTCTACAGGAGAATGAGAGAAAAATTATTTTTCAATTGTGCCTATATAGAAGAGTAACATAAATAATAATTTCAAATCTATCAGTTTTCCTGTTAGAGATCACAATGGAAGCTTACCTAGGTGAAAATCCAGGGATAGGGAGAATAGAGAGATTTAAAAACCATAAAATCACCTTGTATTTTATACTTACAATGGATATGTGGAGAAATTTTATGATATAAGCTATAAAAGGTTAGCTTTGCAAGCAATCTTCTGCTACAGTTGGTGCTGCTGTCTCACTAAAGAAATGGATGCTATGTAGGCCCAAACAAGACTTTCAAACAGGCCAGTGATGACTGCTGTGAAAGTGTGACCTAGAGAAAAATACACCCTCCCAAATGAGCATCAGAGGCATTGAATATTGGTGGAAGGTGGTTAACTGAGACAAAATAATTCACTTGCTCTTTCTCAGAACGCTGTTTCTCTATGTCATGGTTTCCACCAATCACTGGTACACTCAGAAAAATAAACATTCAGTGAGCAACATTTTCATAAAGGCAAATTTCCTTTTTATATGTCTTTATGACTTTCATATTTATTTAGGTGTCTTTTTTATGAACAGTGGTGATGAATGTTTTTTTTGTTGTTTTTTATTGTACTTACCTTAGCAAAAATGAAAGTAAAAAACTCCATGTTGGTTGCCAAAGTTGTTTTGGAAATTTGACAGTCTAAAAACTCTCTCCCAAATTGATTCCATAATGAAGCCTGGCTGGCATGGCTCCGTGGTTGAGTGTTGACCTATGAACTAAGAGGTCATGGTTGATTCCTGGTCCGTGTACATGCCTGGGTTGCGGGCTCAATCCCCAGTAGGGAGCGTGCAGGAGGCAAGTGATCAATGATTCTCATTGTTTCTCTCCTCCCTCTCTCAAATCAAAAATATATTTCTAAAAAATTCTATAATGCAAAAAAAATAAATAAAATAACATGTCTACAAAGTCATTCTTCCTATATAGGTACTGGACATGAAACTGAACACATGGAAAACTATTGATAGGTAGAGAACAGGAATTCTCCCGTTTTCAGCCTCCCAAAGCATCTCAAGTTCTCTCAAGGAATGTATAATAAAATTAATTGATAAAATATAAAGTTTCAGTTTCGGGTGATGAAAAAGTTTGGGGGGGTGAATGGTAGTGATGGCTGCACAGAAATGTGAATGTACTTGGTGTCACTAAACTGTACACTTAAAAATGGTTAAAATGGTAAATTTTGTTATGGAGATTTTACCATAATAATAAAAAGAACACGCAATGTGGCACAGGCGACTGACTTCTGAGTATTCATACTTCCTTGTTGAATTATTTGTGTATGTACATGTACCTATACAAACACCTATTTAGCATTCCAATATGATTTCCTGAGAAAGGGGTAAAATTATAGCTGGCATGCAGGGAGTTCTATGTTTGTCACCACATTGAATTGTGTTTTTTAGTTCCCTTTTAATAATACACTCTGAATAATTACTTGTGATCATCTCATATCAAAATGTGACACACCAATGTATTATTTCACTGAAGTTGCAAGTGCTGCATGAGAGAACATCCAAAAAAAAATGATGTATAAGAGTTATTTGAAAGTGAGACCTTCCTAGAGCAAGGTTAAGACATAAGCACTAAGGGTGCCTTTATAAAGCCCACCCTGTTTGTAAATCCATGTGTTGTACCTTTAAGTATTGCTGCTTTTCATTTTGTCATTTACCAGACTGGAAATATAGAATCTGAGTGGAGGAGAAGTTGAATAAGAGGTTGTTAAAGATAGGTTTAAAGCACTTTACCAATAACCATATGTACACTGAGAGTTAATGGAAATGTCTATTTTCTCTGTAACTAGGAGACAACCCGGAAGTCAGCTTTTGGAATATTTCTTCTTATAGCATGATCAACACTTGGTTTTATATTTCATTATTTGTGTATCTCTTTTCTTTCCTTCCTAGACTGCAATATTCTGAAGGGTGTGGGTTGTGCCTTATCGCTTTTAGGGTCCCCCATTTCCCCAGTGCCTAAGGTTTAAACTCTGAATCACTAGGGTGCAGTTCCAACAAGTGGGTGCTAATGCTCTTCCTCTGTAGAGCACTGCTAAGATTCTGCTTTTTGGAGCATTCTTGGTGTTTGCTGATGTCCAAGCATGGTTATCCAGCCTGAAAATCATATGACATCTTTACAATAAACTCCCCTTTATTTAAGTTAGCGGAAATTGCTTACAAGTGAACTCTGACAAGATGAAATAAAGGCAGCCTGCTTATTTCACAGTTTTTGCAGGCTTTCCTGGTATCTAACCATTTGAATCCTTTTCAGCTCATATCACAAAAGTACTAAGAATCATTCAAGCTTTAGTTCTGGAGACCCCAAGCACTAAGTTCTTATTTATACTAATTGTTCTTAGAACAATCTTTGAAGGAAAAATATATGAAGGAAATTTTTTTATGGACTTAATTTTTAATAGGCTACTGAATTGCAACAAACATGTGGAAATACTAGCTAAAACAGCCATAGCTGAAACAAAGCCAAGTGAGATCCAATAATTATGGTTGATGCTAAGTTGGATGAGTCTCTGTGTTGAAATAAGAGATAAATATTTTACAGGATTTTAGTAAGGCATATGTGTGAAAAAAAGGAGAGAAGCAATTATTACTTTTTTTGGCATTGGTCAGGCTTCAGTTGGAACAAACTATATTTAATTTTACATGCCATCCTATATAAAGAGAAATAACTTGGAGAATGTTCAGAGAAGAGCAACTGATTAAAGGCCTATGAAATTAGACCTATGAGACACTGTTACAAGAACTGGGCATGTTCAGTCAAATGCAAGACATTCGGGTAGATGAACAATTAACTACAAGTATGTGAAGAGATGGTTCCCAAGTCTGAGGTTTAAATTAAATAGAAAGTTAAATCATGGGAGATTAAGAGCACAAAACAAAAAAACCCAGAGCAACGGAAGTAGAAACTAAGTATTGTGAAAACAAACTAAAAGGCTTTTAACAAATTGACAAATGGAGCGGTCTATACCTGGAATTCTGCATATGATTATTAAAATAAATTCAGTTTTGTACTTAAATAGAAATAACTTAGGAAATAGAAAAAGCATTTGATGGATTGCACTTAAAAAGTGAAAATCATCAGATCAAGTATGAAGAATGTTTTAAAGAAAAAAGTATGTATTTGTGGGCCTTCTTTGGGACCCAGGTTAGTGAGAACAGAAAGGAGCTCTGACATTGTCTCTGTCTTCTGAATGAGGGTAATTCCTCTGTGTGTGAGCGGGGAGGCAGCTTTTCTGGCCTCTTGGGATTGATTCATCAGGAATCCCTACCATGAGATACAAGATTCTTTCCAGAACTGTCCTAAACTCTTAAATATTACATCCCCTTTTTCCAATGAACATAATTACCTCTCTGAAGTATATTCTTTGGGCAAAGTAGACAAACATTTATTCTCTAGTTTGCACTTTTTTGTTGTTGTTAATCCTCACCTGAGGATATTTTTTCCATTGATTTTTTAAAAATATATTTTATTGATTTTTTTACAGAGAGGAAGGGAGATAGTTAGAAACATCGATCAGCTGCCTCCTGCACACCTCCCACTGGGGATGTGCCCGCAACCAAGGTACATGCCCTTGACCGGAATCGAACCTGGGACTCTTCAGTCCTCAGGCCGAGGCTCTCTCCACTGAGCCAAACCAGTCAGGGCTCCATTGATTTTTTTTTTTAGAAAGAGTGGAAGGGAGGGAGAGAAACATCAATGTGAGAGACGAGTTTGCACGCTGGGGATCAAACCTGCAACCCAAGTATGTGCTCTTGACTGGGACTTGAACCTACAAGCCTTTGGTACTCCAGCCAACGCTCTAACCACTGAACTACCGACCAGTGCTCTAGTTTATACTCTTTACTGCTAAAATGCAGAGGGAGAAAGATGAAACCATCGAGTTTGACCACTTTCTTTTACTTTAAAGCTTTTCTATTAGCCTGATAATTTATTTTTAACTTAGATGCAGATATTCTAACTAATTTAAGTGTTCTTGTTTCCTCTCTGTTAAGCACCTAAACTCTGCATCCATTTGTTTACTATGATTCTGATACCAATTACAAAATGTGGGTGTTTTCCCCACACCAAGCAATTCTCAGACAACAGCTGGGTGTCCTACAATTCAGCTTAATTCTGACACTATCTATCTGGAGACAGCATCAGATCCCAGAAGTTAAAGGGTTCAGTCCTATAAAACTTCCCCCAATCTCAGATCCAATCACCAGTCCCAGTTGTTACCTGTACTTCTGAGCAACTGGCTATAAATTAGAGGTTCCCACAACCCACTCCTTGGGTTTGATTAATTTACTAGAGTAGCTCAGAGAACTCAGAGAAACAGTTTACTTACTAGATTATTGGTTTATTATAAATGGATATAATTCCTCCAAGGAGCACTAATTCTTTGCTTTTCTTATGCCAGTTCCACAGCACCTCCCTACAACACACCTGACAAAAGTTAATGATCAATTCAGTAAATGCTGAGTTCTCTTGATTTTCATTCACCATAAAAGGGCCTGGATCCAAATTGTAAAAGCAGGTTGCACCCTCAGGTCATCGGTATCTTTGAGGATACCATACCAGCAGCTCTGGTGATAGAATAATATGCTATAGGGTTACACAGGGCTGGTAGGACATTCTGATGAAGCTGTTAATAAGATAAAATAAGTACATGACAGCATTGGGGTCTCTTGGGCCCCTACTAAAGACCAATACATATTAGTGATAAAGCAAATATGACATATTTGCAATATATTTAACTGGTGAAATCTAGGTGAAGAGTGTTAATCTGGATGCTCACTGTACTAATCTTTAGATTTCTTAAAATAAAAAGTTGGGATACACTGAATCTGAGTTTCTAGTTTTGGCTCCTTTTTGCTTATCTGGCTTCATTATACTGTTTTGATGTCTTCCCACCAGTAATTTTCTTGTTGTCAGTATGCTATTATTGTGCACGCTTGTTGGCTAAATCTTTAAGAACTAGAGAAATGTTTTAATGATTGAAAACCAAAATAACTACATATTATTACAATTCTGGCAACCACAGGCTTTTTAAAAGTTATTACATAATTAACTAGTTAACTTTGTTATTTTAAAAAATTGAATATGCAATGCATTCAGATGGCTTAAAGTCAATCGATACAAGAGGCTATACAATCAAGTTTCCCTCTACATTGTCCCGGGCACTCAGTTCCCCTTTTCAGAGGCAACTAATGCTATCAATTTCTCGTGGATCCATCTTTCTAGTGGTTCTCAACCTTGGCTGCACATTAGAATCACCTGGGAATCTTTTTACAATCCTGATTTCTAGGCCTCATCCTCCAGAAATTCTGTTTTTTTGTTATGGGGTGGGGCCACAACATTAGTAACAAAGAAACAGAATTTCCGGAAGATGAGGCCCAGAAATCAGGATTTTAAAAAGATTCCCAGGTGATTCTAATGTGCAGCCAAGGTTGAGAACCACTGTTCTAGAGATAAAGAAACTTGTTTTAAATTTACTAAAAAGATATGGAAAGAGCCAAAGATGGATATAGGAGACACTGTTTTCAATGTCATGAATGAACATTTTAAATTTTAGCAAATCTATATAAACACACCTGTGTTATATTTTCCACTAGCAAAAAAATGGTCAGGGCATTCGTGTTCACAAAAGATGTTACACAACACCTGATCTGGAAGTGAACCCTATAAATAATCACATACATTTGGTTCTATTCGCTCCTCTGCTGGGTGCAGTTTGAGGCTAATGTGTCCTGCAGGCACACACAGTGCACAGAGGTCAGGCTGGCACTTGTCCTATAGTTCAAGCCAATATCAGATAACAGCAGGCTTTAAAAATATACAGAAAAAAATCATCTCATTCATATGGCATAGCAAAGAATTGAGGCTCAACCATGTGCTTGTTCAACTGCCTGAGCAGATTCAAAGTTTTAGAGAAAAATGCAAGGCCAAATAATAACCCGGTCTTGTGGCACTTCTCGTCTAATTTCATAACAAAGTGGAATGGAATTTATCTGATCAAAAATATTACTGAACTGTAAATTTAAAAAAAGATGAATGTGAGTTTTATTTTAAATATCAATATTTACAATAAGAAATTACATTCTCAGTAAATATTTAAATTCATGATAAAACATTTAGGATGCCAATTTAAAATTAGGAAGGTGCATAGTGTTTCAAATTCTCTTGGAGAGACACAAATTTTTAAAAAATATATATTTTTTATTGATTTCAGAGAGGAAGGGAGAGGAGGGAGAAAGAAACATCAATGATGAGAGAGAACCATCCATCGGCTGCTTCCTATATGCCCCACAGTGGGGATTGAGCCTGCAACCCTGGCATGTGCCCCAACCAGGAATCGAACCATGATCTTCTGGTTCATAGGTTGACGCTCAACCACTGAGTCACGCCAGCTGGGCGAGACACAAATTTTTTAAGGATCACTGTTCTAACCTATGAATACGGTAATTCTAACCATTTCTGCCTCTGCTGGGGACTTTGAGCCCTTAAAGCAGGTGTGGGGAATGTCCAGCCGATGGGCCATATGAGATTCTCAAAATCATTTGGTCTGGCCTTGCCAAGATATTAGGGGTAAGTTAAGTAAATGTTTGACCAATATAGCAGGCTAATTTTTTTTTTTAAGCAGGCTAATTTTTAAGTTGATAATTTTTTATGGCCTACGGATGATGTTATAAATATCCAAATGGCCCTTGGCAGAAAAGATGTTCCCCACCCCTGTTTCAAATGGAAGGGATAATTGGTGGGGAAGGTGAGACTGGGGGGAGGCTGGGCAGAATCAGACCAGAGATGAGTATCTCTGCTTGTGATGTAGCCACATGATTATCCTCTCCTGGTGGCTAGGCCTGGTGCTGGTCTGTCCTTTATTACAACTCACCTCAAGGTCAACAGAGGATGAGGGAGTTTATGAAGCTCCATGGCCTTCAATTTCCAACTGAATCACACCCACATGACTAGAGCATCTCAGTTCTGCATCATGACTGAGAAAGACAGAACCTCCTGGGGACATCTTTACTTTCTCCCTTTTCCCTTCTCCACTGCCTTTAAGCTTCTTAGAGTGTACATGGGCAGTGCTATGTTCTGCTGATTTCACTCACATTTAAATTGAGTGTTGAGTACTAAGTAAAGAAATTGTTAAATTGTTCCTCTACAGCTGGGGAATCTGGTGGAAGGATATCTTCCCACCCTTGGAAGCTGCACATACATTTTCTCCTCAGGTGGATGTGGGGGAACCCGGGATTAGCTTTGCAGCAAAGATTCTGAGCTTCTGTTATTTCACTCTCTCATTTTGAGAGACAATCTCAAACACTAATGCAACACAATTTCTGGCAGAGAGCCTATTTTTATTTTTGGAGGGGTTTCTTACACCTTGTTGATTTTAATAACCACCATTAAACCACCATTCCACATTAGTGTCTGAGTAAGTCCCTATGCAGTTGGCCATTTCTCAGCAGCCAGGACTTAGATGCAGCAGATTGTCTGAGGTCTCTGAAGCTTGCTCTGCAGGTACTGTTTGCAGGGATCTTATCTTCAAGTGGTGTCTTTTTATAGGGTACGCTGGGCTTGGCCTGGCTGCTTATGGCTCAGTCTACCGTGATGACTGAAATTTGTTGGCCCTTCTCCCTCTCTTCCGCCTTCTTGAAGTAGTTGTAACTTTAGGAGAGTATTTTTTTCTTGAGGTCATGTGAAATGGTCTTTTTATCTTCTTGTATATCTTCAGAACCTGGTAAGGCAACAAGGTCAGCCTAGAGGGCTTTGGGTTGGAAAAAGAAAAGGGGGAAGGGAGGGAGGGGGGAACTAAGGAGGAGGTTTGTGCCAGGCAGAGGCAGGATTATCTGGGAAGGGTGGCAGGTAGAGGATATAAATGGGGGGAAAAAAGAAGAGCTTGGGTAGGGTCATCTGACCTTGTTATTGCGTCTTGATTTAGGTTGAGAGGGGGTCTTCTTCTTCTTCCACCGCTTGGTGCTTGTGGATTGTTGCTCCCGTGATTTCTTGGTCACTTTTGCCATGTTTAAGCTCTCAATTGTTTACCCCAAGGGTCCTGTCCTCTGTATATATACCCCTCCCCAGGGCAATGAGGAGTCACACCCCTTCAGCTTTGTTTTGTCATCAGGGCACTTCCCACAGCCAATGGTGGCTATGGGGAGCTCAGACATCACAAAGGATCACTCCTGAGGGGGGAGGGGATGCTAGGGAGGCCAAGATGCTCTGATTGGAAAAAAGTACCCACTAAAGAGCCTTCCCATACTGACCTTCCACCCTTCTTCCTCTCCCCATGATCAATTCTAATTGTGCACATGGCAGAGAGGGGTGTTTGCTCCAAGCCATTCCCCATGGTTCAATCTTATCTCCTACCATTCACTGTTACCTAATATTATGGCTATCTTATCTAACATCAGCAAGATACAGGTATGGCAGCCTGATCTGAAAAACCTAGGAATTAGAGAATTAGGGGAAAGTGTTTGAGGCATGGTGCCCTTATTGTAAGTTCAGACAAGAAGGCTTTGAAATATAACTCAGGGCAAGGTGGGCATGTACTGGTATGTGTGTATGTGTAATAGGGTTACTCATTCACAAGAAATAGGATTAAAGATATGAAATAAGATAAAATTTAGGTATATATATGTTTAGAGATATCATATCTCACTATCTTTTGGGGATCACATGGGAATTTTTGGAAGAAAATTTCAAAGTGACAAATTTTAACTTCAAATTTTGGAGACAGAAGACAAGCAGAGATCAGAAGTAGAAGCTCATTTCCAGATGAGAGCTCACTTTTCTCCCCATCTGTACCTGTCCCTCTACAAACAGTGATAAAGACAAACCTATGGAAACAGAAAGTAGATTAATGATTGACCTGGGCTGGCAGAAGACAAGGGGAAATAGAGACTGCTAATGGATATGTGGTTTCTTTCTGGGGTGATGAAAATGTTCTTAAAATTAGATTGTGGTGTTGCGCAACTTTGTAAATATACTAAAAACCACTGCATTATTAAAAAAAAATTACTGGAGCCCGGCTGGTGTGGCTCAGTTGATTGAGCATTGTCCCATGAATCAGGTGGTCATGGTTTGATTCCTCATCAGAGCACATGCCAGATTGTGGCTCGATCCCCAGTAGGAGGTCTGCAGGAGGCCGCAGATTGATGTTTCTCTTTCATCGATGTTTCTATCTCTCCTCCCTTTCCTTTCCTCTCTCTGAAACCAATAAAAACATATTTTAAAAAAATAACTGAAAACATTACTGGAGTATGATTCAGTTATATTTAAAATATGATTGTAGCTACATAGAGAGCAGAAACCAGGCAAGGCTAAAATTGTACACCTCGAATGGAAGCCTGAGGCTATAAAATTTGTAAGACACAAGAAGGGATCAAATGAACTAGCCCAGTGATGGCGAACCTATGACAGGCGTGTCAGAGGTGACACACGAACTCATTTTTTGGGTTGAGTTTTCTTTGTTAAATGGCATTTAAATATATAAAATAAATATCAAAAATATAAATCTTTGTTTTACTATGGTTGCAGATATCAAAAAATTTCTATATGTGACACGGCACCAGAGTTAAGTTAGGGTTTTTCAAAATGCTGACACGCCAAGCTCAAAAGGTTTGCCATCACTGAAGCCTTTACTTTTTCTGAGGGGACAGGTGGCTTTGCCTCCTTTTGTCACTCCCATTGTGCTGTAAGTTAAAAAATAAAATAAAGGAGATAAGACTGAATAGACAGTGTAATTGCAATGTATTTAAAAAAAACTATGATAACATTAGGATTCAATGAAAATATACCAAAATATTATTGATTATTTCTACCTTGCTACAATTTCTTTACTACACTTTATTTATTGAATGAATATTAAATAAATGTGCAAATAAATAGATAAATGGATTTTTGTTATTGTGGTACAATTATAGATTTTTACTTTTCTGTTTTCCAAATTTCTTTAATATGTTTGTACAACTGACTCTAGGTGTTATATCACTGTTTCCGGTTCAAGTTGGCTGACCAACAGTGCATATTTATCTCTTCTTCCCCAAGGAGCTCATTATGATGATAAAGGAATTTATTTTCAAAAAGGTATAAAACTCAAACATGAAGAGAATGGCAGAGAGCAGTCCATGGCTGAGAGATTATACTTCTGGATTACAGAACTGGTGCTGGAATAGGTACTGAACAAAGAGGACAGGGGACAGTGCAGTACAGAATATGCAGAGAGGGAGAATAAGGCCAAAGGGACAGCCACCCCTTTCTGTAGAACCTGGGAGTATCTCAGGAATGGGAAACACCAGGTCATACCAAGAGCAAGGTATTGAGAGGATGGGTATCCTAGAATTCAAGGGAAAAATCTTGACACTATTTTACCAGTTATGTAAATGGTTTAGGAATGAGGGTGGAGGAGGGAATAGGAGTGTCATCTGACTTTTAATTATTTGGTTATTATTATTATTATTCCAGCACAGGCCTGCCCATATGGAAGCTGGGATTCCTTTATGATCTAGGAGAATAATTGTGGCAGTTATGCGGGCGCAGACTGAGTTGCCTCATTAAAAAGGATGCAGTGACTGGCAAATCTTAAAACAAAACCTTGCCTTCACTTGGGGCACATTGCTGTTTCACTTTCTCTTGAAACAGATAAAAAGTAGCCCAGGCAGCCTGGCTGTCATGGCTCAGTGGTTGAGCATCGACCTAAGAACCAAGAGGTCACGGTTCAATTCCTGGTCAAAGCACATGCCAGGGTTTTGGGCTCCAATCCCAGTCGGGGGCATGCAGGAGGCAACTGATCAATGATTCTCTCTCATTATTGATGTTTCTCTCTTTCCTCTTTCTTTCCAATCTGATATCCATTAAAAAATATATAAATATTTTTAAAAAGTAGCCAGGCTAGCCATTCCAAATTAAATTAAATCTTAAAATTCCAACAAAAAGATTGGTCTTATTTGCTGAGGTTCTAGTAAAATGGTTTACAATGATCGGGAATCAGAAGGGGAAAATGTTAGGTTAAGTGAAAGAAATAACTTCCTAACAACTAGGGGAGGGGTGGGCAACCCCGGCACACGTGCCAAACATGGCACTCCAGTAACTTTTGCTGGCATGCAAAACCCTCTTCCATTTACAATTTTTTTCTTAATATCAACTTTTTTATTTTTCAGATAAATTCAGTGTAGGTGCATCTTAGATAAATAAATAATTTTACATAACAAGTTATCATAAAGACCATAGACATGGCTGACTTTGAAATGCAGTTGATTGAATTTCAGAGTAGCTCAATTTGGAAGCAGAAATTTATTGACCTTAGAGTTAACTTGGAAAACATTGAAAAAAAGCAATTAGAGACAGGAGTACCAGAGAGAAGTGTCGAAAACAAACTATTGAGGACTTGGAATGCCATTCCAGAAAATTTTTTCTGTTTAAAAAACTTTGCAACAGCGTTACTCTCCATGTTTTCATCCACATACGCTTGTGAATCTTTGTTCTCAGTGATGAATTTTGTTAAGTCTCGTAATAGGAGTAGCCTGACGGATGAAAGTAGTAGTTCGTGCATATCTCTGAAGGTCACGAAATATAAACCTGATGTAAAATCTCTGTCATCAGTGATGCAGCAGCAAAAGTCCCACTGATAATATCAAACGGATATCAAACGGACTATCAGTGTACATGTATACATTAAAAAATAAATGTATTTTTCATCATCATATACTGTGTTTTTGTCGCTCAAATGAATTTTATTATTTCTTCAAGGTTCTTCACATACGTACACCTTAAGAGATATCAAGTAGGCGTAACATGTTCTCAAAAAATTAGGGTTGGCACGCAGAATTTTGAGCCAGAGATTTTGCTGGTTTTGGCACGCACTCACAAAAAGGTTGCCCACCCCTGAACTAGGGCAATACAAAAGTGGAACAGGCTATTCTGTGCGGTAGCAAATCAGCATTAATTGAGAACTGGTATGCTAATCAATGTTATAAAACTGTCAGCCTTGCAGATGCACACAAGTCTAGTTTTAGTATATGTTGGAAAAAAGTGTTGTCTTAATGTTCCATGAATTATCTACCGAGCAATCAACTCTTCAGCTTCCCAAACACTTCTCTGCCAGTCCCTGATTTGATCAACTCTGCTGGTCACTGCCCATAACTAAAGGCAGTCTCCATGAAAAGAAGCTATCCCCTCAGGATAGTGCCAGAGGTTTGAGAGGGGCAAGCCTTCTATAAGAATAAACATTAGTTTAATTTTTGTTTTGTTTTGTTAATCCTCACTCGAGGATACTTTTCCATTGATTTTTTTAAATTTTATTTTATTTTTTAAATATATTTTATTGATTTTTTACAGAGAGGAAGGGAGAGAGATAGAGAGTCAGAAACATCGATGAGAGAGAAACATCGATCAGCTGCCTCCCGCACATCTCCCACTGGGGATGTGCCCGCAACCAAGGTACATGCCCTTGACCAAATCGAACCTGGGACCTTTCAGTCCGCAGGTTGACGCTCTATCCACTGAGCCAAACCGGTTTCGGCCCACTGATTTTTTTTTAGAGAGTGGAAGGGAGGAGAGACAGATTGGTTTATCTGACCACAGGTTTGTTTGACTTGCACCGTTTCTTAAGAAACCTCACATTAAGAAAAAATCTAGATATTTAGCAAGTAGAAGATGGAAGACTGGAGGCAGACAGACCCAGTTAGGAAGGAAATCATTGACATAATCCAAGTTGACCTGAGGCCTGAAGGCAAGCTGCAGTGGTGATGGAGAAGAGAAACTGACTAGAAATAGTGAGTGACTAAATGTGGAGGTGAAGGAAAAAGAGAAGTCAAAAGAGTCCCAGATTTGTTGCTTGAATTGATAATGTGGATAAGCAATGCAGGAAAGTGATACATGGGAGGATGGGAATGGGTGCTATAAAGTCTGAGGTGTCTGTAGCTATACAGGTGATGACGTCCACTTGGCATCTGGACAAGAGTCAGGAATCAGGCAGAAGGTCAAGGCAGGAGAGAAAGACGGGAACTGTCAGCATTTATGATATATCAGAAGACACTGTGATGTATAATATCACACAGAAGTATGCAGAGTACAAAAAAGAGCAGTGACATAGCCCTAAGAATCCCCAATAGTTAAATGGAGAGAAGCTTATCAGCCTGGAGCAGGCAGAGGTAATGACCTGAGGGTGGGGTTTAGCAGCACAGAGATGAAGAGAATTAGAATGTGAGGAATTGAGGTGCTGGCAAATGTTTAGTACAAATTATGTACCACAGGTTCCAGGTTGGATAGGGAAGAAAGTATAGAAGGATGAATCAGTGTAGGGTTGCCAGAGTTATCAGGAAAAAAAGGAACATTCAGTTAAATTGGAATTTTAGATAAATAATACCTTCCTTTTCAGTATAAATATGGCCCAAATGTTATATGGCTCATGTTTACACAAAATTTTTTTTGTTAATCTGAAATTCAAATTTAACTGGGTGTTCTGTATCTTATCTGGCAACCATAATTAGGTGGTTGGAGTCTGGGAGCTATCTTGAGGTCAAAGGGCAAGGACATGGTGTTCAGGAGTGAGAAAGCTGAATATTCAAACACTGTATTTTAGGATTTCAGAGATGGAAGGGTAATGAAAAAGATCAAGAAGGATCCATTGGAGTTTGTGGATGAAACTGAATGGAAATGCAGGTCCAAGAACACTGAGGCCAAAATACTGGATGGCCATTACATTTAACTGATGTCAGTTAAAATGATGGCTGGAGGGTAGATGAGATAAAAATAAGCCAACTATCAAAGAAAGGAATCTAGTATTTTAATATTTTATTATTTTAAATTTTTTAATTGATTTTAGAGAGAGAGAGAGAGGGAGAGAGAGAGAGAAATATCAATGAGAGAAACATTGATCAGCTCCTTCCTGCATGGCCCCCACTAGGGATCAAGCCTGCAACCTGGGTATGTGCCCTGACTGGGAATCAAGCTAGCGACTTCTTAGTTCATGGGTTGATGTTCAATCAACTGAGTCACACCAGCCGGCCTGGCAGGAATCTAGTCTTGATAGGGAAGAGACGGTAGGCTTCTCTAAGGAAGTGAGCCTTGGCTTGCACCGATATCCAAAGGATGTGAGGTCTCACAAGCACCTCATGTTCATCAGGACATGTCAAACGGTAT
Source organism: Myotis brandtii (assembly GCF_000412655.1). Taxonomy (NCBI): domain Eukaryota; kingdom Metazoa; phylum Chordata; class Mammalia; order Chiroptera; family Vespertilionidae; genus Myotis; species Myotis brandtii. The sequence goes on from NW_005356259.1 coordinate 3,871,774, forward strand.
CCCAAACTTGTCATTCTTCCTGTGTTTCCTTGCTCAGTAAATGGTATCACTGTCCATCAAGTCATGCAAGTTAGAAATATAGGAGTTATTCATGATATCTGCTTCTGTTATGGCCATTACATAATTGCTTGTTATCCAAACCATCGTAAAAGCAGTTGGTAAAGAAAAAAGCATTCCAGGCAGAGGGAACAATATATACAATAGTTCTATGTTGAAAGATAGCATGGCCCTGACCGGTTTGGCTCAGTGGATAAAGCGTCGGCCTACGGACTGAGGAGTCCCGGGTTCGATTCCGGTCAAGGGCATGTACCTTGGTTGTGGGCACATCCCCAGTAGGGGGTGTGCAGGATGCAGCTGATCAATGTTTCTCTCTCATTGATGTTTCTAACTCTCTATCCCTCTTCCTTCCTCTCTGTAAAAAAATCAATAAAAATATATTTTAAAAAAAAGAAAAAAAGAAAGATAGCATGGTGCAATCTGCTAATTAAAGACCTTTTCCCTCTCTCTCTTTCCTCTAATTTTTCTTTCTCTTTTTTCATTCAAAAAGAAAAAAAGAAAGATAGCATGTTGCAATCTGCTAATTAAAGACCTTTTCCCTCTCTTTCCTCTAATTTTTCTTTCTCTTTTTTCATTCTTTTATTATCATTTTGCTTTTTTATTTTTATTTTTTCATTTTAAAGACCCTTTCTTTTGACATGGAAGAGGAAGGGTCTAGATCATGATGGGTCTTATAGTCATATTAAGAATTTTGTCCTTTAACCTAAGAGCAATGAAAACCATTGACAGGTTTGAAGCAGGGAAAAGTGATATGAACAGATTTAGGTTTTGAAAAGGGCATTCTGGCCCTACCTGGTTTGGCTCAATGGATAGAGCGTTGGCTTATGGACTGAAGGGTCCCAGGTTCAATTCCAGTCAAGGGCACATGCCCGGGTTTCGGACTTGATCCCCAATAGGTGGTGTGCAGGAGGCAGCCGATCAATGATTCTCTCTCATCATGGATGTTTCTTTCTCTCTCTCTCTCTCTCTCTTCCTCTCTGAAATAAAAATGTTAAAAAAAGAGCATTCTGGGTAGAATAGAGAACAGATTTGAGAAAATTAGAATACCTATAATGAGACCAGAAAAGGCTAGTATAGTCTTTCAGGTGAGAGGAGGTAGTACTTGGAATAGGGTGGCAACAGTAGACATGAAGAGAAGTGGGTGGTTTTAGTGCCAGCAGAGATGAAGCCAGTAGGAATTGGTGATGGTGGGAATTATCTCCTAGTTCAATGTTGTTAGTAATGATCTAGTTCAGTGATGGCGAACCTTTTGAGCTCGGCGTGTCAGCATTTTGAAAAACCCTAACTTAACTCTGGTGCCATGTCACATATAGAAATTTTTTGATATCTGCAACCATAGTAAAACAAAGACTTATATTTTTGATATTTATTTTATATATTTAAATGCCATTTAACAAAGAAAAATCAACCAAAAAAATGAGTTCGCGTGTCACCTCTGACACGCGTGTCATAGGTTCGCCATCACTGATCTAGTTGAAAGGGAATGGCTGAATACATGGGAGAGAAGAGATAACTGGGTATGTTTTATAATAGTGCTGCTGTTAGACCTGGGTAAGGACCCTCTTTCTACTGCAAAGGGCAAGGTGTCTATGAAATCAAAAGGTCATGCTTGCCGGAAGCCTGCACTCCTCTTTTTTATAATATATTTTCATTGATTTCAGAGAAGAAGGAAGAGCGAGAGATAGATAGAAACATAAATGAGAGAGAATCACTGATCAGCTGGTTGCCTCCTGCACACCCCCTACTGGGGATCAAGCCCACACCCTGGGCATGTGGGCATGTGCCCTTGACCGGAATTGAATCCAGGACCCTTCAGTCCACAGGCCGACACTGAGCCAAACCAGCTGGGGCACCTGCACTCCTCTTTTAGACTGGCTAGATCTGAGGGCAGACCTAGTTCTTGATTACACATCACTATTTGCAGGGGTTGAGGAGTGTGGAGATAAGCTTGGACATGTTGATTGCATTAATTTATGGCCCCTTTTGGTGTGGCAGGTGAAGAAGCTAGGAATTGGGAAGAGAAGAGGGTCAGTCCATCTCTCCAAGTCTGAAAATTTGACCTTCAGGATTATTATTTAAGCAGATTTCTCAAGGTAGCAAAGTAGAATTCTATCTAATAATAGACAAACATGGTAATTGACAGTACCTTCGCTACGCATCCATTGGCTAATCAATGCAATATGCAAATTAACTGCCAACAAAGATGGCGGCTAATTTGCATACTGCAGACAGGGCAGGACAGCGCCATCGACGCCATCTGGGCCTGCTATCTGCAACCCAGGGTGGCGGGTGTCCGTGTGCGACCCGACCTGGGGCGGCAGGGCGGGGCAGCAGCGATCAGCCAGCCC
>NW_005356259.1:3874400-3876118 GCF_000412655.1 Myotis brandtii
GGGGAGCGGGCCTAAGCCAGCAGGTGGTTATCTCCCGAGGGGTCCCAGACTGTGAGAGGGCACAAGTGGGGCTGAGGGACACCCCCCTTCCCCCACCAGTGCACAAATTTTTGTGCACTGGGCCTCTAGTATAGTTTATAAAAATAGCTTCTCAGCTTGATTTATAACTTAAATATTTGGACATATGGTATGTGAGCCGCCATATCCATTCTTGTCCAGGCTCTGCAAATTTAAAACAGTATAGTGCAAGGAGTAACACATTCACACAGATGAAGAGTTTACTTTAGCTGAAACCTTATAGTCAGATTTCCAGACGTCTGTGCGGGAGATGAGGGAATAAATGGTACAAGTCTACAGGCACTATATTCATGTATACGAGAGACACTCTTCTACATCTGGAGGGTCAACATTAGAAGCTATTTTAATTGTAATGGTTTCAGTGTGATTTTGAAAAGTTTCTTGAATACGGAAGGCAGAAGCGTCAAGTTCAAAGGGACCTTAGTGATCATGCAATCACATTTATTCACTTTTTATAAAACAGAGGTTCTGACAGATGAAGCAGCCTGACTGCAGCCACAAAGCTAGTGAGCGGGAGGTGGTTTCCAGCTCTGCCCTCTGCCCACGCTTCCACCAGTGCTACTTTCCATGGAGACATCTGCTGCCAGGCAATCCCGGCTGCAGCTTTCACTGTTAGGTATTAATGCAAGTAAATCCTTTCATTTCAAAATGTGGAGGCACCTAAAAAAACAAATTCTATAAACCAGTATTAAATTTTGACTCCAAAATATTCTAAAAAAAAAAAAAAAGAAGAAGAAGAAGAAAGAAAAAACAAAAAGGTGGGGGGGGGCCTCAAAAATCCAACTTCAGTAAGTCACAAGTAAGTACTGGCAATCCTGGATAGTGACTTTTAACTGTTTTCCAGAAATCTGTAGGCAATTTAGGTCTCCCTTCTTAGGACTAAAAATAGCCTTCGCCTGGTCATTTCCTGATTTGACTATTTTATTTTTTACAGTCTATTCCTTTGACTTCTGGTCTCATGTGTCGAGACCTTAGCGCTAAACGAAAATCGTGCTCCTGGTTTTGGTTGCAACCGTATTGCTGCAAACCCATCCCCCCAAACTCCTTCCCTTCTAAGCCAGAAACCAAAGCACACACTTGGGACACCCAGGGTGCCGACTGAACGCTAAAATACAACGGAAAAAAACCTTGCTTCCCAAACATCTCTACATACTGCTAACGGGTTTTTCTTAGCGAGTCTGTGTTAAAATAATGATGATAAAATTAGAATCTGTGAAGGGTGCAATCACAAAAGTGAGAGAAACGTTTTTCCACGGAGCCTCTTACCTTCCAGCTCAGAAGCAATCCGAAAGTCCCAGGTTCGCAGGAAGTGATTTCCCTTAAACTTTGAAGAGCGGACGATTTTAACAACAGTAACAAACCTTTTCAAGACGCCAAGTGACTTCTAGCCCCTCCCATCCATCGACTACGGCCAACACGGAGAAGCGACTTCATTCCCGAAAAAAAAAAATGTTCTCCTTTGAGCGGGGCATCTGCGAAATCCAGCTTTCTGGGCGCGAAGAGGCGGGGAGGGACCCCGAGGACCCGAGGGACATATGAAGAGAAAGTGCTGTGACCGAGTCGTCGAGGCGGAGACCGGCGCGACCAGGGCCGGGCACGCTGTGGGCTCCGGAGCGGCGGTTCTCCCCGGACACTCGCTG
>NW_005356259.1:3877100-3894606 GCF_000412655.1 Myotis brandtii
CCAGGCTGCAGCCCTCGTGGGGACAGGAAATGGAGCCTGTGATTTCGGTCCCAGCGAGGGGCATGGCCGAAACTCGTGTTTTCTCTGTCGCGCTCTGCCTCTCCGCGAAGGCGCGGAGGGTTTGCACCATCGGGTCTAGGAGACCCGCCTCGGAGCGTGGGGCTCCGGAGGGAGAGGAGAGGGAGCGGGATCCTCCAGGGTCTGTTCCTTGCAAAAAAGCGCTCGGTTGGTTATTAGACCGTCTAGACCGGATCCTGGAATTCATGTTTGTGAGCAGAAAATCCTGTCAAAAAAAAAGGGGGTGTGGAGAGCCGTGGCGTCAGCTGGGAGCTACCAGAGGCCTGAGCTTTTCATCCCTATTAGGGAAATGAGGTAGCGTGCGGGCCCGGAGCGCGCTGCTGTTTCGTAAGGTCCCCTCCCTCCCCTCTGCTTTCCGCCCCATAGGCTCGAGTGCTGTGAGTGTTCCTGTTTGAAACACCATCCTGCAGAAAGCTTTTACAGCCATTTTTCTTCCCCTTTCTGCAGCCAAGGATACGATCAGGCGCGTTAAGGTTTGGGGGCCAGAGCAAGTGGCTGCAAAGTGTTTTCGCATCAGAAAAAGGCCGATTCTTGTAGACGTCCTTCTCGGACAGTTTTAAAATGTAGCTGGCCATATACTTTTCAGAAAGCATTTCTTGAAAATAGATGGTTCTGCCTATTCAGCTAGTGGTACACAAGGATCTGACAGGGGTACAGCATAGAGACTGGTTGAAAACGAGATCTTGATGTGATCAGAAGCTTCAAGCACATAGTGATCTTTAATATAAATATGCATCGATACGGAGTATTGTCAAAGTATGTTCGTTTGTTTTGAAAGGAAAAAATGAAATCTCAAAAAACGGTTTTAGCGCTGCTGATCTAATGGTAGCTTAACATCATGAAAAATTCTCTGTATATTTGAATTGGAATGGCTACTTTCACAGCTTTTAAAAATGCTGTAAATGAGTATGCAGCAACAGTTACTTCTTTCTTGGTGTTTTTGCCTGTAATAAAGCTTTGACATCTAAGCATAGCCATCTGGTACTCCTGCACAAGGTAAAGATCTCTCAGCTTTGGAGAATGTTGCTTCTCAGAAAGTGTTTTTTATACTACTTTTCGTCTGGAATTTTAGTTGGTTAGTATTTTAAAGTTACTTTGTTTTTTTTATTGGTTACATTTAAAAGTTTTAAGTGTCTGGAAGTCTGTGCATTGCGATGTATAAACTGTTTGCTTTTCTAAAGTTCTTTGAATGAGGAAGTGTATTGGAATGGCTGAAAATAAGCATTCTTCAACAATTCTGACTTTAAAATGGTCCTTAAAGTGAAATGGCTGTTAAAAGAAAAAATTTTCTAGCCTTTTAAATTACACTTAAAATCCTCCATTTGAAGGCCACAGCTTATCGAATTAAGTCTGAATATAAGCAATGATACCTTTACATTAAGATGTGGGGGAGATGTTTTTCCATGACCTATTTAGGTTTTTTGATTACATACATATTAACACTTGTAAGGTTTTCATTTTTTAAAAAATATATTTTTATTTATTTTAGAGAGGAAGGGAGAAGGAGAGAGAGAGAGAAACATCAATGATCAGCTGCTTCTTGCACGCCCCACGCTGGGGATTGAGCCCACAACCCAGGCATATGTCTTGACCCGGAATTGAACTGTGATGCTCAACCAGGCAGATTTTCCTTTTTCTTTCTTTCTTTCTTTCTTTCTTTCTCTCTTTCTTTCTCTCTCTCTCTCTCTCTCTCCCTCTCTCTCTCCCTCCCTCCCTCCCTCCCTCCCTTCCTTTTACAGAAATGCTATTTTATTGAGGAAAAAAACCTAAAAAATCAAAGAGGATAGCTTTTCAGTGTCTTGATGGTAAATTTAATGGTGAAAATATTTCCCTCTTAATTTGGGAAGTGCTTATATCCTTCTAAAACTCTGATATACTGAATTAAGGTTTTGTTTTAATCAATTAAGAAGATTCTTAAGCAACAGTATTATTGATTTGGCAAGATTATATACATGCATTCAATCCTATATAATAAAACCCTAATATTCAAATTGACCGAACAGTGAAAGGACCGGTTGCTATGATGCGCACTGACTACCAGGGGACAGACGCTCAACACAGGAGCTGCCCCCTGGTGGTCAGTGCGCTCCCACAGGGGGAGCGCCGCTCAGCCAGAAGCTGGGCTCATGGCTGGTGAGTGCAGTGGCTGTGGCAGCAGCACTAAGGACCCCCTGGGGGATGTCTGCTTGCCTGCTTAGGCCCGCTCCTAGACTGCGAGAGGGCACAGGCGGGGCTGAGGTCCCCCACCCTCCAGTTCACGAATGTCGTGCACTGGACCTCTAGTATAGTTATAATTGCAAATATAAAAGTCCTAATATGTAATACAGTTCTTTTTTCTCTGGGCTTTTTGTAAAAATCTTAGTGAATGGGTAACCAGGTGTTTTGTTTTAGGTATATATATTCCTATTTTTAGTGTTATTCTAACTTGGATAGTTCACCTGGATAGCACATAGGATAGTTTAGTGAGCCCTCTCAGTTATCCCATAGCTCACTGATTGAACAATCTGAATCGGAACCATAAGTTAGGTATTAAGACACTGAAACAAGGAATAGATCTTTCAAAAACAAAAATCCAAAAGATTTAGCCTCTCAATTTCATTAAGCAGTTAAGCTCCTTTATTTGTATTAGAGTTGTTTTTTGCAAGTCTTTAGTAGGAACTGCTAGTTTTTTACATTGGCTCTCATTCTAACAAGTTATTTGAGTCAGAAGCATGATAATTTGTTTTTGTTAACCTCATAACAAATTAAAAGGTGGATGAATTCAGTTACAGAAAGGATCATTGACAGTAGATTTGAGAGTTAAGACTGATAAACAGAATTATAAAAGCATACCAGTCTAGGCCCACTTAGCATATGGATTGATGCTTTACACACCCAAAGCCTCTGTCATAGTACTGCAGCTATCTTGCATGATAGCCTGAGTTATCAAGTAAAAGTTAAGTTTGTTATAAAAAATGTGCAGAACATTTTAGATTTTTAAAACAAAATAACCAAGCTTTGGTGCTTACAGAGGTAACCTGCTGAAGAGTTCACAGCCCATGTAAGACTGAATAACTTACTGAATCAGTAAATATGGAAGTAAAAGTGGGACACATACTAAAGGTATCCAACATTCAGAGTTATTATAGTATAACAAACAACAGAACAAACATATTAGATAACAAATGCCTTATCTGATTCCAGTAACCAATAAAACCTGTATAGATCAGTGCTCGCTTCGGCAGCACATATACTAAAATTGGAACAATACAGAGATTAGCATGGCCCCTGCACAAGGATGATAAGCAAATTCGTGAAACATTCCATATATTTTTTTGGGGGGGAGAACTTACATAGATCATCTAATTTTTGTTAGTTTTTGCTTTGCATTTATTAGCTTTTTTTTTTTCTTAGAATGACCATGTGATATATCCCAGGACAGAACCAGAACATTTTAACTGAATTTTTTACTTGAAAGTGTAGTTATAGAATTTGACTGTAATGAAAATAGAGGCTTTTCTTAGAATGGAATAATTGGAGGTATGTAAATGCCAGTGATTTTAAAGTTTAGCATAGATGTTCAAAGGTTTTTAAAAACTAGATTATTCCCCATCTTTCTAATATTGTTATTCCACAATTTTAGGGTAAATTCATATTCAGAGTTTTTATCATTATGACCAAATAAATATTTGTTGCTCCTGAGATAGTTTATTATAATTTTATTTTCTTGTGTAACCTTTTGTTTTTAATGCCTAATTTTTTCATTTGCTTAGTTTTGTCTAGAAAAGTCTTTCTGTACCCTCCAGCAGCTTCATAAAATGTTTCTCAGTGCAATTTTCCACATGGTCAGGTCTGTCAGATATACTTACCAGTTACATTTGTTCCTGTAGTTATTATCCATCCTTTTTGTAGCTGTCCTTCCAGCTTTGGTCTGGATTGTTTCTTTTTAGGCCTGCTGCAGAGTTGTCATCTTGGGACTTCTCTTAGCTGACATTCTGGGAATTTCTTTCACTTTAGGTGAGTCCTTTTTTTCTTGATCCCATGCCTTCCTTTTGGTTTATTCCTTCATTTTATTTTATTTTTAAAATACATTTCTTTATTGATTTCAGAGAGGGGGATAGAGAAACATCAATGATGAGAGAGAATCATCGATCAGCTGCCTCCTGCACGCCCCCCATTGGGGATCGAGTCCGCAACCCGGGCATGTGCCCTTGGTCGGAATTGAACTCGTGACCTCCTGGTTCACGGGTTGATGCTCAGCCACTGAACCACATGGGCCAGGCTCTGCAGCTTCTTTTTCTAAATTTAATTTTTACATTACATTTAGTGTACACTATTATATTGGTTTCAGGCGTACAACCCCATGATTAGACATTTATATAACTTAAATGGTAATTCTGATAAATGCAGTGCCCATCTGATACCATATATAGTTATTACAATATTATTGACTATATTCCCCATGCTGGACTTTACATCCCTGTGACTGTTCAATAACTACCAATTTGTATTTCTAATTCCTTCACCTTTTTCACCCATCTCCCCAACCCCTCTCCCATCTGGCCACCATCAAAATGTTCTCTGTATGTGTGAGTTTGTTTCTGTTCTGCTTGTTTGTTTATTTTGTTTTTTAGATTCCACATATAAGTGAAATCATCTTGCATTTATCTTTCTCTGATTTATTTCACTTAGCATGATTCTCTCTAGGTCAGCGATTTTCAATCTTTTTCATCTTATGGCACACACAAACTAATTACTAAAATTCTGCGGCACATCAAAAAATATATTTTTTGCCGATCTGACAAAAAATAGGTATAATATTGATTCATTCACACAGGACAGGTATTGTTGTATTGGCTGTTATCATTTTTTAATTTGGCAGTCTAAGGGAAAAGAGGTCTGTGCCCTGACTAAATAGTCAGGTTTTGCATGTTTTAAAAATTCTTTCTTTCCCTGCACACCAATGTCCCACTGCACACTGGTTGAAGATAGCTCTAGGTCCATTCATTTGTTGCAGATTTTTTTCTTTTTTATGGCTGAATCATATTCTGTTGTATATGTGCACCACGTCTTCTTTATCCATTTATCTATTGATGGACACTTAGGATTGCTTCCATACCTTGGCTATTGTAAACAACCTATACTAATAAAAGGGTAATATCCTAATTAGACTGGATAGACTGCATGTCTTCCGGACGTCATTCTGGATGTCCTTCCTGACAAAGCCAGGGCCCGGGCGGCATCACTCGGGTGCCTGCGGCCGGCCTGGGCAGCGCCACCCATGGTCCCAGGAGCCTGCCCGGGCAAAGCCGCCCAGGGTCCCGGGTGCCTGCGGCCGGCCTGGGTGAAGCTGGCCCAGGTCCTGGGTGCCTGCGGCCAGCCAGAGGGAGGGAAGCTCGGGTCCCGGTTGCCTGTGGCCAGCCAGAGGAGGGAAGTCTGGGTTCTGGGTGCGGGGGCCAAGGCAGAAGCAGTTAGGGGCGATCAGGCAGGCAGGCAAGCAGTTAGGGGTGATCAGGCAGGCGAGCAGTTAGGGGTGATCAGGCAGGCAGGCAGGCAGAGGCGATTAGGGGCAATCAAGCAGGCAGGCGAGTGATTAGGGACGATCAAGCAGGCAGGCAGGCAGGCGAGCAGTTAGGAGCCAGTGGTCCCGGATTGTGAGAGGTGCAGGCCAGGCTGATGGACCCCCCTCCCATGCACAAATTTTGTGCACAGGGCCTCTAGTGTTCCAGTAAACATCTTTCCGATTTAGTGTTTTGGGTTTCTTCGGATAAATACCCACAAGTGGAGTTGCTGGGTCCTTCTTTGCCTCTTCTTATACTCTTTGTTTTAAAGTCTATTTTTATCTAATATAAGTATTGCTACTCCAGCTTTATTTTGTTTTGTTCCCATTTACATGAAATATGTTTTTCTATCCCTTTAGTTTCAGTTTATTTGTATCTTTTGCTCTGAGGTGAGTCTCTTGTAAATTGCATATATAAGGGTCTTATCAATTCAATTACCCTATGTCTTTTTTTCCTATTGTTGACACTATTACAGCTATCTCCCGTTTTCCCTCACCTGATGTCTTATTTTTTAAAGAATAATTTATTGATTTTTAGATAGATATAGGAAGGGAGGAAAGAGAGACAGAGACAGAGAGAGAGAGAGAGAGAGAGAGAAAGAGAGAGAGAGAGAGAGAAACATTAATGTGAGAGTGAAACATCAATCTGCTGCCTCCTGTTTGCCCACCAAGTGGGGATTGAGCTCGCAATCTGGGCATGTGCCCTGACCGGGAATCTAACCGGCAGCCCTTTGGTGCACAGGAAGGCACCCAACCAACTGAACCACCCTAGCCAGGGCACCCCCACCTTATGTCTTTTGATTGAGGCATTTAATCCATCTGCATTTAAAGTAATTGTTGACAGATATATATTTAATGCCATTTTATTCATATTTTTTTTATCTTTTTCTTTTCTTTTTCTTAAAGAAGACCCTTTAATATTTAATACTGGTTTGGTGATCATGAACTAACTCCTTTAGCAATTTTTTTTTTTTTGGTCTGGGAAGCTCTTTGTCTTTTGATTCTAAATGATAGCTTTGCTGCATAAAGTAATTTTGGTTGTAGGTCCTTGCTTTCATCACTTTGAATACTTTGTGCCAATCCCATATAGGCGTTCTTTTTTAGGTAACTAACTGCTTTTCTCTTGCTGCTTTTAAGATTCTCTCTTTGTCTTTAACCTTTAGCATTTTAATTTTGATGTATCTCGGTGTGGGCCTCTTTGGGTTCATCTTGTTTGGGACTCTGCACGTCCTGGACTTGTATGTTTATTTCCTTCACCAGGTTAGGGAACTTTTCTGTGATTGTTTTTTTCAAATAGTCTTTCAGTTTCTTGCTGTCTCTCCTTCCAGCACCCCCATGAAGCAAACGTTGGTATGGTTGAAGTTTTCCTAAAGGCTCCTTACATTATCCTCTTTTTTTTTTACTGTTATGATTTTTTTTTCTGCTTCCTTAGCTTTCAAATTGCTGACTTGATTCTCTGCTTTCTCTATTGTTAATTTTCTGTAATTTATTCATTTCAGTTAGTATATCCTTCATTTCTGACTGGATGTTTGTTATGATTTCCATGTCTTTTTCTATGCTGTTGAAGTTCTTACTCAATTCCTTAAGCATCCTTATAATCATTGCTTTGAACTCTGTGTCTGGTAGTTTGCTTGACTTGATTTCATTTAGTACTTTTTCTGGAGACTTCTTTTGTTCTTTCATTTGGAACCTGCTTCTTTGTCTCTTCATTTTGGCTGCTTCCCTGTGTTGGTTTCTATGTATTAGGTATAGCTGATATGTCTCCTGTACTTGGTAGAGTGGCCTTGTTTATTAGTTGTCCTGTAGGGCCCAATGGTGCAGCCTCCCTGGTACCCGAGCTGGGTGCTCCAGCTGCATTCCGTGTGGGTTGTGTGTACTATAATATTGTAGTTGAGCCTTGATTATTGTTGGCATGTCACTGGGAGGAATTGGCAACCCATCAGCTGCAAGGACCAGCTGTGATTACAGTGCAAGAGCTGCTATGCAGGGTCTGAATCCATGGAGCAGGACTTGCTTCATTGAGGCTCTGGTACCCACTGAGTCCACCTCTTGAATGTCTCACTTGTAGCGGTGGCTGGGTTGTAATCCAGTGTGGTCTGAAGCTGTCCACTGGGTGCACTGGCTCTGGGACCTCCTGGGAGGTGCAAGGTCAGTCACCCCCTGTGCCCTGCCTGGGGCCACCTGACATGAGCTGATCTCCAGATGACTGCTACTTGCACTGGGCTTAGAGGTTCCCTGGAAGAGGCCAAGCTGCAAACTGAGATTGGCCTCCTCTAGTGCCTAGGCCTGGTGCCACTTAGTACGAGATATGAGGGATACGAGGGCAGGATGCTGCTTATTTGAGAGATTTTAGCAAAGAAGTATGAGCCAAGAGAGGCTGTTTGTATGGAAAAGCCACTGGAAATGGCTTGTGAGGGCCAGCAAGTTGGGGTGGGGCCTGGTCTCTGAGAATCACCAGTGTTAGCAAGGTTAATGGAGACTCAGATATGGCATCTCGCTGCTGGCTCTGTGAGGGGAGGGCTCAGAAAAGGAACAGTGGCTTCTGTCCTTGCCCTGAAGCCAGACAATTTAGTTCCTTCGCATATGTCCCTGGCACATTTCCAGCTGCTGTCCCAGTGCTAGAGCTCAGAGCAAGTGAGTTCAAATAAGTCCATGCTCAGGCCCTTTAAGAGTAATGTCTGGGTCTCAAGGAGCTTTGGTCTCACGCAGCCATAATCCCCACTGGTTTTCACAGAAGTTATGGGTACTTCTCTTCCAGCAGTATTCCTCCTGATGTTTAACTGCCACATGTGGGTATGAGACTAACCTGTTCCCAGTCTCATTGTGTCTTCTTTTATAACCTTAGTTATAGGACTTGTGTTCAGTTAGATTTCAGGCATTCTGAATGATGGTTGTTCTGTGATTTTGTTGTAATTTTGATGTGGTTCGGGAGGTTCTGAGTACCGCATTTACCTGGACTGCCATATTGACCAGAACCTCTATTGATGTTTTTGATATAATGACTACACACCTTCAACTTATTTTTCATTGAACTGTTTAACTTTATTTGAACTTGAAGGCATATTCCAAGACCCTTTTTCCTGTGTTATGAAACTAATATGATCCTATTGCAGCAACTTAGAAACTTTTGTCACGTAAAATAATGGCTTTTAATAATTTGAACTATTGTCTTTCACTCTGTTTTCTGAATGTGTATATTAGTTATAAATATTTTTAAAATGTGGGAGGTATAAAGGCAGGAGGTATATGTGGGAAATCTCTGTACCTTCTGTTCAATTTTTATATGAACCTAAAACTGCTCTGAGAAAAGTCTACAAGTAAGTATACTTATAAATAAGTTCTATAAAAACTGTAGGTTATGCTATATTATAGTTTTGTTTCCTGAGAAGCTAATATAATATCATTTTGTAAAATATTTGTGTTTTGCGATTGTGGTAGATTTATAGTATGTCATATTCTTTATACATGCCATTAAAATTTTATAGTTGTTTTAAATATGTGTGGTTAGAAGTCAGGATTGTGGTTAACCTTCAGGGAGTTGCATTAAGACTAGAAGGGAGTCCTGGCAGGTATGGCTGAGGTGGTTGAGCATTGTCTCGTACACCAGGGAGTCACAAGTTCAATTTCTGGTTGGGCACATACCTGGGTTGCGGGTTCACTCCGTGCTTGGTGTGCATGTCGGAGGCAACCTATCAATATTTCTCACATGGATCATCTGATGTTTCTTGCTCTCCCTCTCCTTTCCTCTTTCTCTGGAATTAATGAAAAACATATCATTGGGTAAGGATTAAAAAAAAAATAAAAGACTAGAAGGGAGTGCAGAGTGGTCCAGAGGTGCTTATTCATTTTTTGTGAAAATGTAGCTGTATACTCAGGCTCTTTCTGTATGTATATTATACTTTGGTAAACTTTAAAGTTTAATAGTTACTGATATAGAACTTTAGGGTAATAAGATTAATAGAGGTAACTGGAAAATGAAATGATGAAATTTCAGATGACTTACTCATTTGTGATTTTAAATATGTAAATAGTTTGTTTTTAAAAATGTGTATTTAGAAAATAATAACTTATATATGTGTCTAAGCTCCAGCTCTTTGTAATAACATTATGTGGATGTATAACAGGATTTTAAGGACTTTAAATATCAAAAAGTAAGAGTAGCAAACTAATGTGAAATGTGAAAACAGCGTATTCTATAATTTAAGTTATATGTGAACAGATGTTCACCTCTGTAACCTAACTCTTTTCTTATACTCAGCAGTGCATATTTGTTAAGTCAATGAATCCCTGTCCCCTCATCTGTTTTCAGTATTATCACTTTAAGAAAAGCACATTGTTGCTGAAACCGGTTTGGCTCAGTGGATAGAGCGTTGACCTGTGGACTGAAAGGTCCCGGGTTCGATTCCGGTCAAGGGCATGTACCTGGGTTGCGGGCACATCCCCAGTGGGAGACGTGCAGGAGGCGGCTGATCGATGTTTCTCTCTTATCGATGTTTCGATATTTCTAATCTCTCTCCCTTCTTCTCTATAAAAAATCAATAGAATATATATATTTTTAAAAAGTATTGTTAGTTTTATAAAATGAAAAAATCTTAATTTGAATTTTTTGTTATTATTAATGACTGTATCTTTTAAGAAGCCTATTAAATACTTGGATTTAATTTTTTGAGAATTACCTATTTAAGTCTACACTTGAGTTATTGATTTTGGTAGCCACTAGTATGTGGCTATTGAACACTTAACATGGTGCTAGTTTGAATTAAAATGTGCTATAAGTATAAAATATACACTGAATTTTGAAATCTTATTATGAAAAAAGAATGCAAACTAACACAATATTAATTTTTTAGTATTGGTCTTATTTTGGAATGTTTTAGATATGTTGGTTAAATAAAATATATGATTAAAATTAATTTCACCCTTGTAAATTTACATGTGTTGTAAACATTATATTTCTATTGGACAATATTGATTCAGTAATTTGATCATTAGGTGATTTGGGCCTGAATGAGTGTAGAAAGGAAAGTAAGGAGGGATTTAAGTAAGAAAGTATGCAGTATGCATATGTATATCTATATATATAATCTACATATATATAAAAGGCTAATATGCTAAGTGTCAACTGTCTGGCCGGTAGTTATGACGCGCACTGACCACCAGGGGGCAGATGCTCAACGCAGGAGCTGCCATGATGCACACAGAGAAATGGCACCGCGGACCTGGCGCCCACAAAGCAACACTTGGCTTCCCCCAAGTGGGACACAGGCCCACCACCACCCCGGAGCGACACCCCACCACATTGCAGCTGCGCTGCAGAGACCCCATGGTGCAAAATGTGGCCCATAGCCCAGAAACGGTGGCTGTGGGTGCTGGGTAATGATGTCATGTAGCAACGCCCGGCTAATTCTCCGTAGGGACGACTAGCCTCCTTGCAGTTTCTTCGGCCCAGGAACATGACTTGCTTTATAGCCAGGTGCAAACATTTCATACTTTAACCAAATGCCTGTGAAGTGTTTTCTTGTGCCTCATCTCATTTGATCCTTGCAGAAGTCCTGGAGTAGGTAGATAGGAGACTTGGTGGAATCCTGTTTTCTTTTCATTAGCCGGAAAACAGATTTAGAAAGCTTAAAACTTGACCTGACTGAAAAGAAGTGGTGGACCTTGAAAATGACTTCAGGTTTTCTCACTGCGCAGAATATAGTCAAACACTGCTGCAGTTAAATATTTTACCTTTTGTTCTCCCTGTGTGATCTACAATAATAATGTGCTTCATGTTGATATAATTACTGCTGTGTTGCTGACAATTACCTGAAAGAGAAATTGGGGTGCTTCACTGGGCTGGAAAAAGTTTAGCTACATCAGAAAGCAGGTCTAATTAAGCAAGTTTATTCTATATCTATAAAAGGGTAAGTTGACTCACGCATGCGCAATACATATAAAGCTCTTGCTGGCGCCAGTTGCACACGTATGTTTCAATCTGTCATTGTTAATCGTGAATTTGGTTGACATTTCTATTACAGAGAAAGTACAAATAGCGATATTAAAATATTTCTTCTAATTAATTTCCTTTCGATGTGCTCAAATTCGTGCACCGGGCCTCTAGTAACTATGTAATTTCTGCTACATTGAAGGATATCTTGTGGTTTTTTTGTGCTTACATTGTGGCTTTGTAATCAATCGTATGCTTTTTGAGGACAAGGACTATGTCACTGTTTTTACATTCTCCTCTACTCTTTTGCTGGGTACATAGGTGCTTGAATAAATACGAATAAATAGGACATCAAGTCTCTCTATATAAAAGCCTAAGTGACTGTTAGGACCAGATGACCGGACAACCTGCTGGTAGCTATCACGCACACTGACCACTAGGGGCAGGCAGGCGCTCAATGCAAGAGCTGTCCCCTGGTGGTCAGTGCCCTACCACAGTCAACCTCCCACGGTCAGCCGAACTCCTGTGGTCCGTCCCCCTGGCTGGCTGGCCCTAGTCGGCCCTGATGGGCCCCAGTCAGGACTGGGCGAGACAGCCCTGATTGGCCCCAATCTCCGGCCAGGCCGGGGGACCCCACCTGCGCACAAATTCATGCACTGGGCCTCTAGCAATTTTACAGAATCAAAGTATGAATTACTAGATTATAGACAATAATTCCTAGAGTTTTTATACCTGTTACTAGGGGCCCAGTGCACGAATTTGTGCACCTTGAAAGAACTGTGGGCCATGAGGCTGCGCTGGGCACAGAGGCGGGTCTCAGCCCATCCTCTGCGCCCATGCCTGGCACCTCCCCCTGCGGCCCCCAGTCCCCTGTCTGCTGGCAGCCCTGCTCCTGCTGCTGCTGACAGCACTGGCACCGCTTGCACCGCTGATGGTGCAGAGCAATTGGGGCTGCCGCCAGCAGTGGGTGCAAGTGGGGCCGGTGCCGTCAGCAGGTGTGAGTGGCCGCTGCTGGCCCCGATCACCCCTCAGGAGCTGGGGGAGGTGGAGAAGCCCTTAAGGGTGATTGGGGCTGGCAGCTGCCACTCACACGCACTGACGGTGCTGAGCGATTGGGGTGGGAAGTGGCACCAGGTGCCAGCAGCAGGTGCAAGTGTGCCGGCGCTGGCCGTGGGTGTGAGCAGCAGTTCCAGCGCCGGCAATGGGTGCAAGCGGGACCATCACCAGCAGCGGTGGTCTGATGCCCCTGCTCACCTGCTCCACCATCCTGCCGTGGCCGACGCCCACCATGTTGCACCAACGCCCCCTGGTGGTCAGCGCACATCATAGTGACCAGTTGTTTGGTTGTTTTGCTGTTCGATCTATTTGCGTATTAGGGTTTTATATATATAGATAGATTTTACTATAATATCACCAGCCAGCCAGATCAGTCATACCCTTTTTAAAAGGTGCAAGGTTAAGGGAACTAACATCTGGTAGTATATAATAGGCTCTAGGTAGCCATTTTATATCTTTTTTCAGTTAGTCATTATAGTAACCTATGAGAAAGGTGTCAACTACCATTTTACAGATTAGGAAACTGAGATTGAGTAATTTTTCCATTGTTATGTTACCAACCTAGGTATGCCCAACTTCAAAGCTTGTACTTTTTCCATTGTAGTTTACTGTATTGATTAAAGTTAGTCAGTTATTTTAAGTGATTTAAAGTTAGTCTAATATTGTGGTTGACATGAAGTAAGTGAAAAATAATCTTAAGGATAAAATGTATACTAAATTTTGTTCGTTTCCTATGTGTATTATGTAGTCCATGTTAAGTATAGGAAAGGGAATTTTAGAAATTTCACCATAGTTCATTGGAAAAATTCTAAAATAGTTGAAAACATTTCCTTTTTTGTGTTTCAGATAAAATCAAAGAAAAAATTAAAGAGAGAGATAAGGAAAAAGAGAGAGAAAAAAAGAAGCATAAAATAATGAATGAGATCAAGAAAGAAAATGGAGAAGTAAAGATGTTGCTGAAAAGTAAGTTTATATTCAGTGATTTTAGTTGTAC
Source organism: Myotis brandtii (assembly GCF_000412655.1). Lineage (NCBI taxonomy): Eukaryota > Metazoa > Chordata > Mammalia > Chiroptera > Vespertilionidae > Myotis > Myotis brandtii. Next base: position 3,890,697 of record NW_005356259.1, read on the forward strand.
TGTATTGTTCAGTATACTTACTGGCTTAGTGAATAAAATAAGAAATGTTATTTGTTGCTGAATTTTTCTAAGAATAAACTGGTCAGGCCCTGGCCGGTTTGGCTCCCTGGATAGAGCGTCGACCTGGGGACTGAAGAGTCCCGGGTTTGATTCCAGTCAAGGGCATGTACGTTGGTTGCGGGCACATCCCCAGTAGGGGGTGTGCAGGAGGCAGCTGATCGATGCTTCTCTCTCATCGATGTTTCTGACTCTCTATCCCTCTCCCTTCCTCTCTGTAAAAAATCAATAAAATATACTTTAAAAAAAAAAAAGAATAAACTGGTCAAATTGAAACTTTAATGTAATAGTGGGGAGTTTGAATGTGTATAGTAAATATGTATTTAGTATATTTAGTGAATCATTAAAAAGTATTAAAGGGTTAAGGTTCATTAAACTGTTAGGTTCCTTAAATTATTTAAAAATAGGTTATCTAATTTTGTGTTTGCATTACTAGTCTCATTCATATTTAGATTATCTAAAATAAAAGGCTAAAGCTATTTTTAGCTTGATAGGGATGGTGAAATAAGTGATCTTACAAATATTTGATGTAATCAGATCATAGGGATTTGGAGGGAACAATTTACTCTGAGCTAATTTAGAATAAATCTGAACTATTTCAAGAGAATTTGTGGTAGCATACAAGTAAGGACAGTGTTAAATCCACTCAGCAAGGTAAGAAGAAGAATCATTGGCATTTGGTTGCTAGACAGCTAACAAATTCTTTAGCTTCCCTATCAAGTTGACAGTATGCAGAGCAAAACATTTTCACTTTGATTAATTTTTTATGTTGAATTTATGTGTTGATAAGCCTTTATATCTACATAAAGGAGAAAAGACCATAGCTCTGCATGTGCAATGAAATAACTGGTTAATTTATATTATTTTGAATAAACAGCATTAGATTCTGTATTTTCATTTCATTCTTTGTCATGTTTCCAGATGTTCTTTGATGGCACTTTATTTGATCTCTGTTTTCTACTTGTAAGAACTTTATTTTCTGTAAAATTATGTTGACCTTGAAGAAACATGTCAGAGGTTAACTTGATGGCTACTTAGTTAATGCTCATTGTCCTTTTGTTCTATCTCTTTTGCCATGTATTTTATCTATGTTGTCTAATTAGATTGTAAGCCTTTGAGGCAGGAGTCAAATCTACCACACCAATGCTGTCTGTACAGCGGCTAATGATTAATGCTGGAAATGTTAACTTTACCCTATTGATTTATTCAAATAGCAGTTATTTTTTCTTATCGATTTAAATGTACAGTGATGTAAATTCCTGCCATACAGTAAAATGTTAGATTCCTGACATATAATTAATGTTAAATATGTGAATCTAGAGATTACATATGCAAACAAAATTTAAAATAACCTTAAAAATGAAAGTGTTTTTTTCCCTCAGTAATATGAGATAGTAACCTTGAGTTTAAAGTAGATGAAGAATTTAGGAGATATTTTTAACTGAGTTAAACTGAAACCTAGTGATGATAAGGGAAAAAAATGATGTATATTTGGAAATGAATTGGTGACCTTTGGGGCGACAAGGGGAAAATGCATTTACTGTAAAGTGGAAGTAAGTAATACTGTAATTACTGCCTTACATGGTTGTAAGTGCCAACGACAGTGTCTGGCCCACAGATATTTAATATTAATAAATGGATGAGAATTTTGTAAACATGTATGAAAGATTAACTCTTGTGATTAAAAAACAACAAAACTCTCTTCTCTTCATTTGCTAGTATGTAGACAATTAAATGAATAAGAACTTGATTCATTTTGGGAAACAGTACCTGTCCCATGGTAAGCACCAAGTGTTAGCTATTGTTATTATATAGCAAAACAATTTGCCCTGTGTGTGTGGCCATTTCCCAAGAGAGCCTTCATCAGGGAAAGGTATCCTTTGTTACTGGTGTTCTGGAGCAGCATCGATTTGGTGGGGACAGTATACTCTTATGTGTAACTGTGTGCCTTTTTTTTTTTTTTTTTTTTTTGGGCAGGGGGGAGGGCTTTAACTTTTATCTTCTCTTTATAATTTTCTCCTAATAATGTTAATGTTGTAAGCTGTGGCACACACAGGCATTGATTGTTTGTTGATGGCACTGGAACATCTAAAATAGAGGCTAACTCTTACAATAATCTCATCTCCTCCAGATTTTCATTAAAAGCCGCAATAAGTTGAATATGACTAGAGATGTATACACAGTTTTATATATATATATATGCTAAAAAATTTTATTAATCCAGAAATCTTGTAAATGTTGAAAACATTATTAAAATAGTTCAAAGGAACAAATAGATTCGAATCATAAGCTTTAATTTTGCTCAGTCTTTTATATTAATGTCTACCAACTACTTTTTCTGAGCATACTTATGTGTTCCAGCCTTTTCTTTTGTTATTGATATTCTTTTGTTATTTTATATTGGTAAGAACATAGATGTTGTAATTATAATATATTTTATTATAGCATATCAAAGAAGCTTGCTGAAGAGTAGGTGGAATAGGGGTTAAAGAAGCCAATGTCCAAGGTTATTGGTAGTGTACTAAAGGTCACAGGTAGGTAAATTATGTCAGGAAGAGTGAAAATATTAACAGGTGAAAAAAGCAGTCATTTTCCAAGGACCAAAGGTTGAAAATAGTTAAGCTAATTACTACTACTTTCTTTTCTTTTCTTTTTTTAATATATTTTATTGATTTTTTACAGAGAGGAAGGGAGAGTGATAGAGAGTTAGAAACATCGATGAGAGAGAAGCATCGATCAGCTGCCTCCTGCACACCCCCTACTGGGGATGTGCCTGCAACGAAGGTACATGCCCTTGACCGGAATCGAACCTGGGACCCTTCAGTCTCCAGCCCGATGCTCTATCCAGTGAGCCAAACCAGCTAGGGCATACTACTTTCTTATGTATGATAATAGTTATATATAGATTGATTCCTATATTAGATATGAAATCAGATTTAATCTTTTTTTTAATTAACACTAAAGTATACTAAGGTTAATGGCAGTAATTAATGCCAGTTAATTTGTGTTCTTAAAGGTTGTTTTTTAAAAATATATATATATTTATAACTTATAAATATATATTATTATAATGCATACAGTTTGTATCTCTGTGTATGGGGTTTTTTCTGTCTCTTTGTGCCTCTTTCTGGCTGTGTATGTGTCTGCATTTTTCTCTGTGTCTGGTTCTCTCTCTAGCTCTCTGTGTCTGTGCTGCTTTTTGTATGTGTCTCTGGGATCCACTGTATGCATGTGTTTATGGACCTGTGGGAGGAGGGTGCCCCATCAACCTTTTACTGTTACACTTTGTTGTTGTTGTTGTTTTTTCATTGATTTTTAGAGGGAGTGGGAGGAAGCGGGGGAGGAAACAGAGAGAGAAACATCAATGTGAGAGAGACACATTGATTGGTTGCCTTCCACACATGCCCCAACCAGGGCCAGGGATTAGCCTAGAACCCTTTAGTCCATGGGCTGATGCTCTATCCACTGAGCCAAACCCGTTAGGGCTACTGTTATACATTTTGAGGGTCCCAATTACATAGACAGTAATTCTATCTATATAAAAGCCGAAGCGACCATCACAACCGAACAGACGACCAAACATGCTGCGTGGGGCGACCAGGCTAGCAGGGGGGTTAGTGAGGGACGACCAAATGACCGAGCAGTAGGCTGCGTGGGGCGACCAGGCCGGCACAGGGGTTAGTGAGGGGCGACCAAACGACTGAGCAGCAGGCTGCATGGGGTGACCCGGCTGGCAGGGGGGTTAGTGAGGGGTGACCAAATGACTGAGCAGCAGGCAGCGTGGGGCGACCCGGCCGGCAGGGGGGTTAGTGAGGGACGACCCAATGACCAAGCAGCAGGCTCCTTGGGGCGA
>NW_005356259.1:3894891-3928144 GCF_000412655.1 Myotis brandtii
AATCTCATGCACCGGGCCTCTAGTTTTAAAATAAGAGAAGAACATTGATATTCAAAATGTTTAAAATGTTTAAATGTTTAAAAATTTCCTTCATGTACATCTATTGCATTTTGTATGTCATTCCAGGACAGGAAATAAATGAGAGACTATATAAAACTTTAAAAATTTAGGACACACAGGACTAGCATATAGTTGATTCATGGCTATGATTTAGTTTAGTGGAGGGTGCAAAGTAAAATCAGTAAAGAGAAAAGGCACATGAGGTGATGTCTGGAGGAAACCAGGTGCAAGTTTCCAAGAGTCCTCTGCTAGTGGAGTCACCCAGGATGCACTTTATTATTCTAGCAGTGAATTGTGACAACACATGTGAAGTTCATTAGAGACTAAATGTCCAGGGTTTTAGTTGGGGGCTGGTCACATAGTTACCCTCTCTATAGCTTGTATCAGAATTCCAGACTCCCAGAGGGAAAGAGGTATTCAAAATAAACTGCACTGTTGCGCAAACAGTTTAGGCACAGGGAACCACTCCTATCAGGGAATGATGGGAAGACCCTTCCCAAAATACAAGTTCTCAGATGCCAGCTAATGGCCAACCTTGCAAGCATGCCATATTAACTCTTTTCTGCACACTGTGTCACTTTAGTATCTATTTACAGAGTAGTTTGTCATGGGAATTTAATTCCTGGATGTTCAATATAAGAATCTCTTGACTGATTTCTTATTGGTTTCCATTTAAAAAAAAATGTTTTATTGATTTTTTACAGAGAGGAAGGGAGAGGGATAGAGAGTTGGAAACATAAATGAGAGAGAAACATCAATCAACTGCCTCCTGCACACCTCCTACTGGGGTTGTGCCTGCAATCATGGTACATGCCCTTGACCGGAATCGAACCTGCGACCTTTCAGTCTGCAGGCCAATGCTCTATCCACTGAGCCAAACCAGTTAGGGCGGTTTGCATTTTTTAGTTCTGACTTTGATACTATTTTTTCATCCATTCTTATGACTAGGAAATAGACTCTTGTGTCTATTTTATTTCAGAGTAACATGTATACTAATGATTAGATATTTTCTATTTTAACTTTAATAAAATGTGTTAGGCATATATGTAATTATATGAAGCATTTAAATTCTGCTTATTTTGACAAGCCATTTAATTTGTTCAATTTTACATTGCCTTTAAACATTTTTTAAGTTCTGTTTTTTAATTGACCACTCTTTTTTCCTTGACTCAATTAGATTTACATATATGAACCTCTTTTATCTTTCATTTTGATTAACTCCCTGTTTTCCTTTTTCATTATTAATTTTTTCTGAAGATATTAATCTGAATCTGATGTTTAGTTTATACCAAGAAAGCAAGTATGAATTTGTTAATATATTTCTTAAGTAGTAGCATATAGATTTATTAGAGAATTAAGACTTTGCATTTTATGACTTTACAAACCTATGTAATCAATAATCTTGACACCTTTTTATTTTTGCTTTTCATGATGATACCACTTTGGTCTTCATTGCATACTTACGAAATTTTAGAAGTGATAGTTTATTTTTAACATTAAACTTTCCCTTTTTAGAATTGCTATTAACTTGAGAGTTTTTGTTTTCAGGGTTAGGATTAAGTGGTATTCATATGGTGGAAAACTTTGAAAAGGAGGCAAGGGAAAAACCTATAAACCTCAGGTAGTCTGTTGGTAAGAGAAATCTTTTCATTCATAGATTCATTAAATGTTTATTTGTAGCAGTGTTCTAGATGCCATGAGGGACACATAATGGGGACAAAAGTATCATTTCACTCTGAATTTGTATAAAAGTTATTTGTTTCACTCATAGAATGTCCTTAAGGACATATTATATACAGGTATTCTATAAATAGAAAAAATAATAATTGTATATGTATCACATATGTTCATATATGTGGATTATAGAATAACTTAATATAAATTTGGAGTGAAGTAATTTCAGTTCCAATTGGAGAGATGAAGGAAAGCAAACTGAAGGAAATGACAGAGTTTTTAAGGGTGAATAAGGAGTTCAGTAGTAAGTATTGGGCAGGACAAGCGTATTTTAGGGAGAGGAAATGCCTTTGTCATTAGTAGAAAGATAAGGTAGAACTAGGTATGTCTTATAAAAAATTGTAAGTAGTATAGATTGACCAGAGTAAGAGGTACTTGAGTGCATTGTCTTCTAGACTTGACAGGTTATGTTTTATTTGGTAGGCTTTGAGAACCCTTGAAAACAGGTAAGCCAAGGGATGAATATGATTAGGATGAGAGACAGTCATGAGGCAGTTAGAACAAAAATTAAGGCAAAGTATCAAGGAAGTAAAAAATAATCAAGGATGAACTTGGTAATTCTTTCAAACTGTGGAGAGATCAGAATGAATACTTTGAGAGAATATCATTGATATTTGAATATTCTGGGAAAGAAAATTTGAATAGACTGGGAGCAGACCCATAATTTAAGGGATAAGAATGGTAGGTAAAAAAGAGAATGTGCTGGGAATAGACTGTTTTTCTTCTTCTTTTTTTTAATTTTATTGATTTCAGAGAAGAAGGGAGAGAGAAAGAGAAATAGAAACATCAATGATGAGAGAGAATCATTGATTGGCTGCCTTCTGTGCACCCCCTACTGGGGATCGAGCCCACACCCCAGGTATGTGCCCTTGACCAGAATTGACCCGCAAGGGAGAGGTATAGAGAGATAGAAACATCAGTGAGAGAGAAACATCATCCATCGGCTGCCTCTGTCATGTCCCCCCTACTGGCTCTTTATTTGGTACATGGGTATCATTTGTGTTAAGACATGAGAAATTATTCTTGTTTTGTCATCTCCTCTATTGTATCTTCTGGGGTCTTCACTGGGAACTTTGTAAACTCTAGTGGACCTTAAACAGCCCGTTTTAGATGCAAGAGTAGTTTTTTAAGGAGAAAATATGCTAAAAAGCTAAGAAATTATGTTGCTTTTATACTAAGCAAGTATTTTTCTCCTTTTATGATTCATAAATCTTGATACCTATATGCAATTTTAAGAACTTAGATAAAATTGCCCTAGCCGGCTTTGCTCAGTGGATAGAGCGTCAGCCTGCGGACTGAAGGGTCCCAGGTTCGATTCCGGCCAAGGGCACATGCCTGGGTTGCGGGCTTGTTCCCCAGTGGGGGGTGTGCAGGAGGCAGCCGATCAGTGATTCTCTCTCATCATTGATGTTTCTGTCTCTCTCTCCTTCTCCCTTCCTCTCTGAAATCAATAAAGAAATATATATTTTTTTTAAAAAAAGAACTAAAAGTAAATAAGATGACCTATATATCTGTATAATTCATCATACACACTTTGAATAATTATAAAGGCAGTGTTTATTAAAATACATTTCATTTTCAAAATTGAGCTATCAGCTGTTAAAGTGTGTATATCTTTTTTGGAACACCCTGTATATATCATCATATATTTTTATATATATCATTGGGAAATGTCTGGAGGGCATTGTTCATATTGACCTTCATTCAACTTTTCATTTCTGATTTTCTACATTTAAAATTTGAAGATTATGCTTTCTAAAACATTCATTTATTTCATTACTTCAATAAAAACACTGATTGAGTATCTGTTTCATGTCAGAAGGTGTAACTTTGTCTTAAGCCTTAGTGCATGCATGTGTGTATGTGTGTGTGTGTGTGCGCGCACACCCGTGTGTATAGAGAGAGAAAGAGAGAGAAGCAAAGAGACTGATAAATTATGAGTATGAATACTGTGTAAAATGAGTCCCAAAGATAATTTTAAGTAAACTTTGCTTATTATTTTTAAAACAGTTCCGAAAGCATGGTTTTTTAAGAAACTAAAATATGGAGTTTCAAAAAAAAATTTTTCCCTACAGGTGGGAAGGAGAAACCAAAAACAAATGTAGAAGACTTACAAATTAAAAAGGTAAAGAAGAAAAAGAAAAAGAAACACAAAGAGAATGAAAAACGGAAGCATCCAAAAATGTATAGCAAATCTATTCAAACGATCTGCTCAGGATTGCTATCTGATGAAGATCAAGAAGCCAAAGGTATCCTAAATGATAACATAAAGGATTATGGTGGAAAGAATTTGGATACCAAGAACTATGGTTCCAAACTTCCAGAGAACAGTGAGTTTCCATTTGTCTCATTAAAGGAGCCACGGGTTCAGAATAATCTCAGAAGGTTGGACACTTTGGAGTTCAAACAGCTCATTCATATTGAGCACCAGCCCAATGGAGGTGCATCAGTTATCCATGCCTACAGTAATGAACTCACTCACCTGTCTCCTGTGGAGATGGCGAGGTTTGCAGAAGAGTTTGTGGGTCTAGTATTCAGTGAAAATGAAAACTCTGCAGCTTTCTATGTAATGGGTATTGTTCATGGGGCAGCTGCTTATTTACCTGACTTTTTAGACTACTTTTCATTTAATTTTCCCAATTCGCCAGTGAAAATGGAGATTTTGGGAAAGAAGGATATAGAGACAACAACTATGTCCAATTTTCATGCTCAGGTAAGAGGTTTTTAGTTGTTTTTTTTTAAAAAAGACACTTTTAATTATGTTTTAGACAAGTTTCTGTTCTTTGTTTCTCATTTCGCTATAGGTTTGAAATAAAAAGGTAAGACTATATATGAAATGAAACCTCTTGGGAATGTTAAGAATAAAATGTGTTCTCAAATGTGAACATCAGAATTTAAATTGGTTTCTACTTATTTTTTTTTTTTAAGGTAATTTATGAAATAATTAAGATTCTGTTGTTTTCTTTTGCAAGGATTTACCTTGGATATGAAATGAATTCAGCCATGTATTTTCCATTCCTTACAACAAACAGTTTTCTTATCTGAAAATCACCTAAAATTATCTTCTTGGTTTATGTGACAATGCCTTAAAAGTACTTAGTATTGGATCCATCACATAGTAGATACTGAATAAATTTTGACTATTAAATATGTTGTGGAACAAGAGGATCATTAGTTAATTGTGTGATTATGTGAGAATATTTGTATATATTGAGCTAATTTTCATTTCCTACCCTTCTCTAAGGTGATTATACAGGCTGTTCCCCCCAAAATGTATACAGACTTTAGCTGATAGCTGTTGAAATGAAATGAAATTTTCATAGACACTGAAAATGAAATGTATTTTAATAAACACTACCTTTATAATATTCGAAGTCTGTGTATACTTTTTTGGGGGATACCCTATATATTATTTTATTCTATTTTTAAAAAAATATATATTTTATTGATTTTAGAGAGGAAGGGAGGGGGAGAGAGAGATAGAAACATCAATGATGAGAGAGAATCATTGATTGGCTGCCTCCTGCACGCCCCCTCGGGATCAAACCCGCAACCCAGGCATGTGCCCTTGGCCGGAATCGAACCTGGGACTCTTCAGTCCGCAGGCTAACGCTCTATCCATTGAGCCAAACCAGCGAGGGCCTATATATTATTTTAGAAAGCAGAGGCAGAATGAAGTTTGCTGGCTTTTGAAAGAGAATGTGGGCCCATTTAAAAGGCCAGTGCTGCCCTGGCCATGGTGGCTCAGTTGGTTGAGCATTGTAACATGCGCCGAGAGGTAGCCAGTTCGATCCCCAGTCAGGGCACGTGCATGTGTTCCAGGCTCGATCTCCCAATTTTGCTCGCTCTCATCAATGTTTCTCTCTCTCTCTCTTCCTCTCCCTTCCTCTCTCTCTCAAATCAATAAAATAATTTAAAAAAGAAGGCCGGTGCTGTATTCTCTCACTCAGATCAAGGACTGCTTAGGTCAAGGAAATCAGCCAATTTTCACATTTATTGGTGCTAAAATGTCTGATTTTCTAAGTAATAATTGACATCATTCTAGTTTGGAAGGAGGAAAAATTAAAAAAAAGTTTCAAAAGTATCTCAGTGATCATCTATCCCAACCTTTCTCAACTTACATTAAGAAACAAACATAGATAGGCGTAACTTACTCTTTTAAGGTTGGCAGCAGTGCCAGGAATAGATCAAAATCTCCTTAGTCTTCATCCAGGACTCTTTTCCTTATTCTGAGTATAAATATATATGTGATATGTGTTCATGTTATAGTCTCCACCTGTGATAGCCTGGATAGTCTGTGATAGTCCAGATGTCCACTTCACACCTACCAAACCTCCTGCTTCCACAGTATATTTGGTGTATATTCTGAAGAATATGGTAATATTTAAAGTTTTAATGTATATGTATGGGAATTACTAATATAATATGTTTGAGAATGAGAGTTTATATATATTTTTAGAGCCCTATCATTTTATAGAATTCCAGAATAAATAGTAACTTGTCTGAGATTATATTAAAGTTTATTGGTAAAACCAGACTGGCATCTAGTAATAGCGTCTACTATTTCTGGAGTATTGACTGTGTCAAGAACTGCTGTAGCACTTCATATATAATAACTTATTCAATCTTGATTACAATCTAATTTTAGCAGTAGGAGACAGATACACTGAGAGAAGAAATAACTTGTCCGAAGTCCTTCAGTACTCTCTCATTTATTATATGTCTGCTAGGGTTTTGTCAGCTTTTGTACGAGGCCTTTTGACTTCCAGTCCCATTTGTTTCCACCATATTACAAACTTTCTCACTGTCATACTATGCAAGTTTATTTTAGTCATCTTTTAAATGTCATAATTATTATTTGTAAAAATATATTTTTATTGATTTCAAAGAGGAAGGGAGAGAGATAGAAACATCAGTGGTGAGAGAGAATCATTGATTGGCACACGCCACACTGAAAATTGAGCCCGCAACCTGGGCATGTGCCCTGACCAGGAATTGAACCATGACCTCCTGGTTCATAGGTGAACACCCAACCACTGAGGCACACCGGCCAGGCTAAATGTCATAATTCTTAGATTTGCTTCCCAAATTCTCTTTCAAGGTTAGGAATTATTATATTTTTATTAAATGATAAGAATATTCATCTTAACTATGTAGTAAGTACAGTATGAAAACTGATTTTTCCTTTTTTTTTTTGTTTTGTTAATTCTTACCTGAGGTTATTTTTTCCATTGATTTTTAGAGAGAGTGGAAGGGAACGAGGGCGGGAGAGGGAGGAGTGTAGTGAGTTGTATCTGGATTAGTGTGAGTAGCTGAATGAACTCTGTTATGATGTGGATGGAAATGGAAGGAGTATAGTCCTGGTTACGCCGTTTATCACCCATGACTTTGAATAGCTACTTAAAGTCCTTACGTCTCAGTTTCCTCACCTACAAAATAATGCTAATGATGATATTACTCAATTGAAAGAGTTGTGGTTAGAAATGTTCTATAGAATAAAGCAGGTTTTACAAAGAGTTGTTATATTGACTTAGTGCAATATTACAACAGCTTTCCATTTTGTTGAATGGGTGATGACTAGTTTCTGACCGAAGACTCTTTAAGAGTATGTTAATTGATGGTAGGGAGTTCAACAGGTACTCATGATAAAAAATTACCATAAATACTTCATATGCAGATACAAAGTTGATTAAATTGTGGTATGTACACACAATGAAATATCCATCCATAAAAAGGAATATAATACTGCTACTGCTACTGTGTGGATGAACCTTGAAACATTACATGAAAGAAACCAGTCACAGAAAGTCACATGTTGTATGATTCCATTTATATGAAATATGCACAATAGGTAAATTAGAACCAGAAAGTAAATTGGTGATTGGGAAGGGGGAAAAGGGGAGTAACTGCTTAATGGGTGTGAGTTTTGTGGGGTTTTTTTAATTGAGATGGTTGATATAACATTATATTAATTTTAAGTTGCAACATAATGATTTGATATATGTATATGTTGTAAAATGATTACCACAAAGTTTAGTTAATACATATCACCACACATAGTTACAAACTTTTTTTCTTGTGATGAGAAATTTTAATCTCTGATCTCTTAGCAACTTTCATAGATACAATACAGTGTTGTTAGTAGTCACCATGTTGAACCAGACATCCCTGTGACTTATTTATCTAATAAGAAGTTTGTACCCTTGACTGCCTTTACCCTTTTCACTCCCCCTTCTGACAAACATCAGTTCTCTGTATCTGTGAGTTCAGTTTTTTTTTAAGATTCTACATATAAGTGAGGTCATGTAGTATTTCTCTTTCTCTGACTTTTTAAAGAAAATATATTTATTATTGTTTTCAGAGAGGAAGGGAGAGGGAGAGAGAGATAGAAACATCAGTGATGATAGAGAATCATTGATTGGCTGCCTCCTGCACACCCCCTATTGGGGATCAAGCCCACAACCCAGGCATGTGCCCTTGACCGGAATTGAACCTGGGACCTTTCAGTCCAAAGGCCTATGCTCTATCCATTGAGCCAAACTGGCTAGGGCTCTCTGATTTTTTTGACTTAGTGTAATGCCCTTGAGGTCCATCCATCTTCTTGCAAAAAGAACTTATTATTTATGGCTAAATAATACCCCCCCCCCCCCCCCCCCCCCATTTGTTTCCACCATATTACAAACTTTCTCACTGTCATACTATGCAAGTTTATTTTAGTCATCTTTTAAATGTCATAATTATTATTTGTAAAAATATATTTTTATTGATTTCAAAGAGGAAGGGAGAGAGATAGAAACATCAGGGGTGAGAGAGAATCATTGATTGGCACACGCCACACTGAAAATTGAGCCCGCAACCTGGGCATGTGCCCTGACCAGGAATTGAACCATGACCTCCTGGTTCATAGGTGAACACCCAACCACTGAGGCACACCGGCCAGGCTAAATGTCATAATTCTTAGATTTGCTTCCCAAATTCTCTTTCAAGGTTAGGAATTATTATATTTTTATTAAATGATAAGAATATTCATCTTAACTATGTAGTAAGTACAGTATGAAAACTGATTTTTCCTTTTTTTTTTTGTTTTGTTAATTCTTACCTGAGGTTATTTTTTCCATTGATTTTTAGAGAGAGTGGAAGGGAACGAGGGCGGGAGAGGGAGGAGTGTAGTGAGTTGTATCTGGATTAGTGTGAGTAGCTGAATGAACTCTGTTATGATGTGGATGGAAATGGAAGGAGTATAGTCCTGGTTACGCCGTTTATCACCCATGACTTTGAATAGCTACTTAAAGTCCTTACGTCTCAGTTTCCTCACCTACAAAATAATGCTAATGATGATATTACTCAATTGAAAGAGTTGTGGTTAGAAATGTTCTATAGAATAAAGCAGGTTTTACAAAGAGTTGTTATATTGACTTAGTGCAATATTACAACAGCTTTCCATTTTGTTGAATGGGTGATGACTAGTTTCTGACCGAAGACTCTTTAAGAGTATGTTAATTGATGGTAGGGAGTTCAACAGGTACTCATGATAAAAAATTACCATAAATACTTCATATGCAGATACAAAGTTGATTAAATTGTGGTATGTACACACAATGAAATATCCATCCATAAAAAGGAATATAATACTGCTACTGCTACTGTGTGGATGAACCTTGAAACATTACATGAAAGAAACCAGTCACAGAAAGTCACATGTTGTATGATTCCATTTATATGAAATATGCACAATAGGTAAATTAGAACCAGAAAGTAAATTGGTGATTGGGAAGGGGGAAAAGGGGAGTAACTGCTTAATGGGTGTGAGTTTTGTGGGGTTTTTTTAATTGAGATGGTTGATATAACATTATATTAATTTTAAGTTGCAACATAATGATTTGATATATGTATATGTTGTAAAATGATTACCACAAAGTTTAGTTAATACATATCACCACACATAGTTACAAACTTTTTTTCTTGTGATGAGAAATTTTAATCTCTGATCTCTTAGCAACTTTCATAGATACAATACAGTGTTGTTAGTAGTCACCATGTTGAACCAGACATCCCTGTGACTTATTTATCTAATAAGAAGTTTGTACCCTTGACTGCCTTTACCCTTTTCACTCCCCCTTCTGACAAACATCAGTTCTCTGTATCTGTGAGTTCAGTTTTTTTTTAAGATTCTACATATAAGTGAGGTCATGTAGTATTTCTCTTTCTCTGACTTTTTAAAGAAAATATATTTATTATTGTTTTCAGAGAGGAAGGGAGAGGGAGAGAGAGATAGAAACATCAGTGATGATAGAGAATCATTGATTGGCTGCCTCCTGCACACCCCCTATTGGGGATCAAGCCCACAACCCAGGCATGTGCCCTTGACCGGAATTGAACCTGGGACCTTTCAGTCCAAAGGCCTATGCTCTATCCATTGAGCCAAACTGGCTAGGGCTCTCTGACTTTTTTGACTTAGTGTAATGCCCTTGAGGTCCATCCATCTTCTTGCAAAAAGAACTTATTATTTATGGCTAAATAATACCCCCCCCCCCCCCCCCCCCCGGGGGGGGTGTGGGGGGGGGTGTGTGTTCTCCATTCATTCATCAGCTGATGCTTGGGTTGTTTCTGTTTCTATGTCTTGGCTATTGTAAATAATGCTTCAGTCAACATGGCAGTTGCATATATCTTTTCAAGGCAGTGACTTTGTTTTCTTTGGATAAATACCCAGAAGTGGAATTGCAGGATCATATGGTAGTTCTATTTTTCATTTAAAATAAAATAACATTTTAAAGATTTTAAAAACCAATTTTTAAAAATAACCTTTTTATTGAAGTATAATATGTACACAAAATGCACACAAATGTATAACTTGAGGAATCTTTACAAAGTGAACACATTCATGATTTTTAAAAGTAGAGTATCATTAGTATCCAGAGCCCTCCCCAACCCCTCTTTATCACCATTCTGCCCCACCCCTGCCCCCTACCACCACATAATTAAACACCCGGGTTATCACTCTTCTAACTTGGAACACCAAAAATAAATTGTGCCTTTTTTGAACTTTGATATAATAGAATCAAATAGTATGTACATTGTCATGTGTGGCTTCTTACCTTCAGCATTATATTTGTGAGATTCATTCATCTTGTGTGTAGCAACAGTTTGTTTTCCCATTGCTGTAAGGTATTCCATTGTATGAATATGCCATGTTTTATTTATCCTTGTTTATTATGGGTGGATATTTGAGTTCTTCCCAGTTTGGGGCTGTTATAATTGTAGCAGCTATGAATATTTTTGTACATGTGTTTTGGTGAACATATGTATTTGTTTCTGTTGGATATAAATGTAATATTGGAATTTCAGGGTCAAAAGGTATGCAGATGTTCAGCTTTACCAGATAGTGCAGGTTTTCTAGTGTTACTGTAGTAATTAACATTCCTATCAGCAGTGTTCCACATTCTTGGTTATACTTAGTAGTATCTATCTTTTTCATTTTAGCTTTCTGGTGGCTGTGTAATAGTATCTCATTGTGAATTTAATTTACATTTCCCTGAGGACTGAGGCGGTCAAGCACCTTTTTATAAAATGACTAGGGTCCTGGTGCACGAATTCATGCACCTTAAAAGGAACTGTGGGCCGTGAGGCTGCTGTGGGCACAGGGGTGGCTCTCAGCCTATCCTCCCCGCCCCCGCCTCACACCCACTGATGGCGCGGAGCGATTGGGGTCTGCCAGCACCAGCAGTGGGTGCGAGTGGGGCCAGCGCTGTCAGTGGGTAGGAGCGGCAGCTGCTGCCCCATCGCCCCTCAGGGGCAGGGGGAGGGGGAGAAGCCCTGAGGGGTGATTAGGGCCAGCAGCCAGCACTCGCACCAGCTGACGGGGCCGGTGCTGGCAGCAGGTGCAAGCCCTGGGCGGGATCGCAGTGCACCGGAGCAAAGAATTTTCACCAGAGGCGCGCCCTTATGACAGCGACCAGTGCCCCCCTGCCTTGGTCTGGTGCCCCCCGCTCACCTGCTCCACCATCCCGCCGTGGCCGATGCCCACCATGTTCTGCGCTCTGTCACCTGCTGCCAACGCCTGCCATGTTCCGCCCACACCCCCTGGTGGTCAGTACACATTATAGCAGCCAGTTGTTTGGTTGTCCCGCCGTTCGCTCTGTTTGCATATTAGGGTTTTATATATATAGATAGTTCAGTTGGCTATCTTCTTTTTGTAAAAGTACTTGGTCTACTCTTTGGCCCATTTTTCTGTTGGCTTTTTTTTTTCCTAATTGATTTGTTGGAGTTTTTATATATTATTGTGGATAAGAATTGTGTCAGCTACATGTATTGCAAATACTTCCTTTCTCTTGGTAGCTTATTTTTTCACTCTTCTTAAGAATGTCTTTCAATTATTAGAAGTTTTTTTAATGTAAACTAATTTTTAAGGTTTTTCACCCCACTTATGATTAGTGCTTTTTGTATCCTATTAAAAAATCTTTGCTTAATATATTCTCCTTAGTTTTTTTCTGGAAACTATTATTGTTTTACCTTTCATGTTTAAATCTATATAGTTCTTTGGGGATTAATTTTTGTATATGATATGAGATAAAGATCAAGGTTCATATATTTCCATAAGGTATTCGGTGGCCTCAACCATTTTCCAAAAAGTTATTACTCTCCATTAAAGTGCATTGTTACCTTAGTTAAAAATTAATTGATCACATAGGTGTGGGTTTCTGGGCTCACTTTAATTTCATTATTTTGTTTGTCTGAATTGGTGTGACTTTATATTACTTTCTTGATATCTAGTAGAATAAGTGTCAGTTTTGCTGTTCTTCAAGATTTTCTTGATTCTTTATATTTCCATAAACTTTAAAGTTAGCATATCAGATTCCACAGAGAAATCTGCTGGATATTGATTGTGATTACAGTGAAATGATAGATAAGTTTGGGTAGAATTGATGTCTTCATAATATTGAATCTTCAGTCTGTGATGATGGTATTTCCCTTCATTTTTTTCCTCAATATATTTTGGTTTTCAGCCTACAAATCTTGCACATCTTTTGTTAGATCTACTCGTAGGTATTTATGGACTTCATTTTGTTAATCACTCTTTCTGGAAGTCCTGAGCGCCTTTTAGAGTGTGATGTTAACACTCATCTTCAAAAATTAAAAATGTATCTTGTATTTCATTTCTCTTCCAGTATCCCCTTCCTTATCTATGGCATTATCATGCCTGCTTTTTAGTAGAATCACATAGTGAAGCTATATATTTTGATGATGTCATATGAATTAGCCTATATACTGACATGAAAATTTGTCTTCAAAAGAATTGGTTGAGATGATAATATTAATTGAGTTAATGTGTATTAGTATTTTAGGGGAAGGGAGTTATCAATATTAGCTATTGAGTTTCACTTAATATCAATCATAACAAAGATAAGTTGTGGGTAATAAAGCCAATTCATGTTCCAGTGGTTGCTCAGAAATAAAGCTTGATGGTTTGGTCATTGATGACTTTTCATTAACTAAGTTCAATAGTTTAGGTTCAGTAGAACCTTTTCTCATTAATGTATGAGAAGAGAGAATAGAGTGAGTTGACAGAGAAGATTGGGAATCTGACCTTTATTCTTTTCATTTAATCTTACTTTGGAAAATACATTTAGCAGTGTCAAAGAAAGAAATTTCATTATAATGGTAATGAGTATATGTAATTAACATTATTTTTAATAGATCAAATAGATTGCATATAATGTTAAAATATGTATTTTCTAGTTTTTTGTATTTTAATATTGTAACCTGTGCAAATGGTGGAGCTTGGACTGTAAATAAAAACCCATTAATGCCCGGTTGGGGTGTCTCGGTGGTTGAGCATCGACCTATAAACTAGGAGGTCATGGTTCAATTCCTGGTCAGGACATGTGCCTGGGTTGCGGCTCAGTCCCCAGTAGGGAGCATGGAGGCAGCCAATCAATGATTCTCTCTCATCATTGATGTGTCTATCTTTCCCTCTCCCTTCCTCTCTGAAATCAATAAAAATATATTTAAAAAAATAAAAACCCATTAGTTTGAATTTTCAGACAGGTTTCCATCATTTCAGTTCTGGGTTTAGATCAGACCAAAAGAATAAATACTACCAGCATGGCCACTGTACTGTATGATGGCATAAATTGTCACTGCAGCCATTCACAGTAATGTGAATATCATTACCCAGATTGTGTAATCTGATGGTCCTGACTACCGGTAGCTTGTGGAACCTAAACCAAAAATATTCATGCTGGGTTTGTATCCTGAAGAGACTAGTCCTCCTCTCTCGCTTTATTTTAAATAGTAAAATCAGAGCAATCAAAATAATTTGCCATAAATTCTGTGGAAACAAAAAGATGACAGTTTATGAGTAATTTCTATGATCTTTATAGTGATGGTATTTATCTCTGTACTATACTCTGTATGTAGTTTTCAGAAACATTCATTTGTATCTGTTCAGCCTTTATCCTTGAGACACCTAAAATTAATTTGAGGTTTTTGTGTATATGTATATATGTGTACACACGCGCGTGCACATGACACTAAGGATCAAGTCATCCTGTTCTTTGGTTTTCCATCTTCATCTATCTTCTTACAAGTTGCTTGAAAAGTTTGAAGAACATGTGGAGTTATATATCCTATATAATAAAGAGCTAATATGCAAATGGTTGTCACACCCTCGTGCCAGGGCCAGGGAACCTGAGGCCAGGCTGCAGGACCTGAGGCCGCGCCCCCTACCCTGTGGAGCTTGACAGGGGTGAGGCCAGCAGGGTCTAGGTCTCCCGCAATTTCAAGGCGTGTGCGGGTGGGCGGGGACTTGACTCTGGGTCCCGCGGCACACCCCAGACTCTGACAGGAGGGAGATTTTCATATACATTTTACTAATTTTTTTTCATCTCTGCCACTTCTATTATAGAGAAAGGGCAAATAGCAATATTAAAATATTTCGTCTAATTAATTCCCTTTTAATGTGCACGAATTTCGTGCACCAGGCCACTAGTTGTGTTAATAATTCATGTTATTTCTCTAATGCGGCTCTTAGGTGAGTGGTGTAATATCAATCAACTATAATAAAAATCTATTTGAGAATAGAAACACATACAGATTTTTGCTGGAAGTTTGTAACCTATCTATATCACTTCTTTTGCTGCAGAAAACAAAAGCCCTCAAAGCTTAATGGTTTAAAATTATTTTTCATGTTCTTCTTTTTTTTTTTTTTAAATATATTTTATTGATTTTTTACAGAGAGGAAGGAAGAGAGATAGAGAGCCAGAAACATCGATGAGAGAGAAACATCGATCAGCCGCCTCCTGCACATCTCCCACTGGGGATGTGCCCGCAACCCAGGTACATGCCCTTGACCGGAATCGAACCTGGGACCCTTCAGTCCGCAGGCCGATGCTCTATCCACTGAGCCAAACCGGTTTTGGCTTTCATGTTCTTCTTACCTTTGTCAGTTCTGCTGGGTCTTGATGGCTTAATTCAGATGTCTCGTGGTTGGCAGATCAATTTGTCTTAGGAGACCTCACTTGAAAAATATATATATATATTTCAGAGAGGAAGGGAGAGAGAGAAATAGAAATATCAATGATGAGAGAGAATCATTGATTGGCTGCCTTCTGCACACCCCCCACTGGGGATCAAGACCGCAACCCTGGCATGTTCCCTGACTGGGAATTGAACCGGAATTGAACCTTGACCTCCTGGTTCATAGGTCGATGCTCAACCACTGACCCATGCGGGCTGGGCAGAAGATCTCATTTTTACATGCCTGGTGGTTGGTGCAGTGTCAACTGGGGTGATGATCAGGTTTTTCTCATCATCTAGCAGACTAGCCTGGGCTCATACACACGGTAGTAGTTGCAGGGTTCCATAAAGCAGAAAAGAGAATAATCCCTGGTGCTCAAGCTTTTGCTTGTGTTGTGTTTGCTAATGTCTCATTGGCCAGAGTCACATGGCCAAAACTAGAGTCATTTCTTAATGATCGAAGTGGCATAGTCATATTACTCAGAAGTGAGCATATATATATACTTGGAAAAAATTTTTGGCCAATAATTTTGCCACATCCATCCTAATATTTTGAACATCTTTATTTTGTTCAAATATTCATTTGGACACTTATTGTTCTGTTTCTTTGATGGTAGGAAAGCAAAAAGACAAGTAAATCGGGAATTTTATCTGTTAAGGAATATATGACATTTCTATCTAAATATTGAAATTTCATTCAGTATTTAATCAGCACACAGTCTGAACCCTGTGAAAACTGAAGCAATTTAATTCTAATTTCCCATTCCCCCTGCCCCAAACTCTTTAAAATCTTGTTTTATATTTTATCCTGGTTCTAAGTTGTTTGTACCAAATAACTTAAGTCAGGGTGTTAATTCATGATTAAATGGTTAATTTTTTTTTTTTTACATAGAAACAAGATATATTTCTTTTTTTCTAAATTGTTTTATTGCTTAAAGTATTACAAAGAGTATTACATATGTCTCCTTTTTTTCCCACCCATAACAATCCCCCGGCCGCCCCTACCCCCCAGTGTCTTATATCCATTGGTTATGCTTATATGCATGCATACAAGTCCTTCGGTTGATCTCTTACCCCGCCTCAACCCTCCCCAGCTTTCCCCCTGTAGTTTGACAGTGTGTTAGAGGCAGCTCTGCCTCTGTATCTATTTTTGTTCATAAGTTTATAATGGTCTTTATTATCCATGAGTGAGTGAGATCATGTGGTGTTTTTCCTTCATTGACTGGCTTATTTCACTTAGCATAATGCTCTCCAGTTCCATCCATGCTGTTGCAAATGGTAAGAGTTCCTTCTTTTTTACAGCAGCATAGTATTCCATCGTGTAGATGTACCACAGTTTTCTAATCCATTCATCTACTGATGGGCACTTAGGCTGTTTCCAAATCTTAGCTATGGTGAATTGTGCTGCTATGAACATAGGGGTGCATAGATCCTTTCTGATTGGTGTTTCTGGTTTCTTGGGATATATTCCTAGAAGTGGGATCACAGGGTCAAATGGGAGTTCCATGTTTTGTTTTTTGAGGAAACTCCATACTGTCTTCCATAGTGGCTGCACCAGTCTGCATTCCCACCAGCAGTGCACAAGTGTTCCTTTTTCTCCACATCCTCTCCAGCACTTGTCATTTGTTGATTTGTTGATGATAGCCATTCTGACAGGTGTGAAATGGTACCTCATTGTTGTTTTGATTTGCATCTCTCAGATGATTAGTGACTTTGAGCATGTTTTCATATGTCTCTTGGCTTTCTGAATGTCCTCTTTTGAAAGGTGTCTATTTAGATCCTTTGCCCATTTTTTGATTGGATTGTTTATCTTCTTTTTGTTAAGTTGTATGAGTTCCCTATAAATTTTGGAGATGAGGCCTTTATCAGATATAACATTGGCAAATATGTTTTCACTGCAGTGGGCTTTCTTGTTGTTTTGTTGATGGTTTCTTAAATGGTTAATTTTTAAATAGCGAAACAATTATTAGGCCTAATCTGATCTGTGAGAGAGAAGGAATATTCGTTGAATTCATGCTGTGCTAGGCCAATAAAGATGATTTGCTATGCTGTCTTTGAACCATTGCCTGCTTTTGTACTAAATTTTATTTGGACCAATTGTGCCTGTCACATCTTTGAATATTATGGCAGGTACTGGATAATCTAATTGAGAAAGAGAGCCTTTTTCTTTTTCCTTTATTGTATGAATTTTAAAATAAGTAATAACATTTTCATTGTTATTTTAGTTGAAGTTATGTGGATATTTTAAAAATAAAGTGTTGATTCAATGTTATTACCTATTTTTTTTTTTTTTAAAGATATTCCAGGTGTTAAGGGGAATGTCTCCCCCTTGTGGCACACTCATTTATATTAGATGTTTGGATTGCCTCCAAAGAGTGTTATGAGCTGACCTTGTTTTTTAGAGATTCCCCTCTCTCATCTTCCTTTCCCCACCTCACCCTCATCACCACTATGAAACCAACCAGAAGAAATTGAACCAACAGCCTCTTCTTCCCTTACCCCCTTAAATTTTTGGCTCTAATAACTATCCTACTTTTGTATTTTTTTCACATTGGTGCTTATACTAGCTAGAAACATCTATAACTTCTAGGGGAAGAAAGGGAGTTATCAACATTGAATGACTTATGGATCACTATTAAATTATTCTTTGTAGCTTTTAATATCTTGGGTACAGCTAAGTGTACCAAAGCAATTTTAAGAAAAACAGAGTTTAAAGTCAAAATAAATTGTGTAATGCTGGGCCAAATAAGTTATGTTTATTTACTGTGACTTCTCAGAAACTTTAAAAGCCAATGTGGGTGGTGAACTTCCTAGACAGGAAGAGTTTTCCAAACTTATTTGACTATAGAATCCTCTTTTCAGAGACTGACACATTAGGGAACACATTTAGGGAAACAACACATTGTTTCAATGAGTCATTCTTCATGGCTTTTTAATTATGTATCACCATATTTGTTTCTTCCCTTTTTGCAGCAGTTTTTATAAGTTAAATAAGAGAAAGCAATATTAAAGATTAAAGATTTATATTTGGCAATATATTTCCTTTTGGTAAGGCTCCTTTTTACTTCTTGTAACAAGCCGACCTCAGAATCATAAATTGTTTTTTAAGATTATTTTATATGAGAAATAATAAATAAGATTTTAGTTTAAACATAATTTAATTAAATAGTTCATTTCCCGTTAACTAAAACTTCTGAGATTTTTTTTATGGACACATGGCACTGGGCATAAGAAGTCTCCCATTTTCTGCTTTTTTCTTTTCCCTTTATAACATTTGTAGAATCAATATGAGGGGGAACGCTAAAAAACAGTTTTATAATGGTGGTAGGTTTTTTGGGGGGGTACAGGGACTGTAGAGAGATTTAGATAAAACATCTGTTCAAAAACACTAATTAAATATAAACTTACTACTTAAATTAAGTGCTTGCAAATACTATATAAATATCATTACTACCTTTTATTGTGTTATCTTTTGAGAATGCTATACCTAAATTGGGAGTACATATGTATACTCTATAACTACATTTCTCTTTTAGGAAGCATATAGAATACGTTTTAAAGCAATGACATGTTTTCAAATTTTCAGGTTAATTTTTTAACTATCAGAAAGCTCATGGGTAGATTAATTTTTACTGAAGTGAATAGAAATATAGTAAGCTCATGTCCAGTGTCATCAGGGTGTGAGGTTTTCAGATGATTTTTTTAGACAATACAGCATATAATTTTAAGTACTAAGATTTCAATGAAGATAGCCTTTTTATTGAGCATATGCAGCTTAATTTAATTCTTTATTTTCTGTCTTGGTTTGTCATGATGTCTTACGGGAGCTGTAGCTGTGCTTGCCTCTTCCCCCCTCCCCTTTGTAAATTTGTGTTTTTTAATTTTTATTATTTTAAAGATTAGTTAGAATAATGCTAAATGTAGAAACATATATATGTAATAAGAATACCCTTTTAAGAGTCATGATCTTTGTTGGTATATATTTTGGCTCTTTACAAAGTCTTTCAAACCTTACCTGTTTCCTCCCCCACCCACTTCCCTTTAGTTTTAATTGTTGGATGGATGAGTTTTGGAGAATTGAGCTTTTTAAAAAATTTCTTATGATATTGTAGATTTACTTTTATTCCATGTAATAGGGGAAACTGTTATTATATATATATATATATATATATAAAATAGTTGCCACTTAAATCAAGAAGTATTTACTTTTTGTGTGAAAACTGTATGGATTATATTTTTATATTTTGTTTTAGCAGCTTAAGTGCCATTTATATATTTTATTAAGAGGTATATACTTTTTGAATTTTAATACATTGTTATATGTAATTTTCCATGCTTAAAATATTAAATAATTGGTTCCAATTGATTTAGTATATGTTTGAAGTATTGGGTTATTAAGCTAGAAAGTTTTGAATGGTATATAATTAAAAGTTATATTACAATGTATTTTAATATTTAAATTAGTTTCATAAACTAACATTTTGATGACTTTAATTTGCAAAATTTAGTTTTAAATTTAAATATATAAATTCTATTAGGTTTTCAAGTACTAACCAGGCCAAACCCTGCTTAGCTTACAAAATCAGATGAGATTGAGCCCATTCTGGGTGGTATGACTGTAGACATCCTATTAGGTTATTAGAGTAGTACGTTGAATGTTTAGAGAATAAATGTTTTAGAAGATAATTGCTATTTTGTTTTAAACATGATAGCTAAGTATTAATAGTTTTTTAAAAGATCATACTTTCTAGTGCAGTGGTCGGCAAACTCATTAGTCAACCGAGCCAAATATCAACAGTACAACGATTGAAATTTATTTTGAGAGCCAAATTTTTTAAACTTAAACTGTATAAGTAGGTACATTGTTATTAACTTAATTAGGGTACTCCTAAGGCTTAGAAAGAGCCACACTCAAGGGACCAAAGAGCCGCATGTGGCTCGCGAGCTGCAGTTTGCCGACCACGGTTCTAGTGGAATTTACCTGTGGTTTCACTTGTAGACAAACAGAATGTACTTTATAATTTTAGCACAGTTTGGTGAAGAAAGGAGAGGGATCTGTACTTTCATTGAGCAAATTATGTATGTAAATGAATTTTAAATATAATATATATGTATTTTGCCATGAGGTGACAAGAATTAACTATAACCATTCAAATACAATATATAAGATTATAATCAAAGTAGAGTCTATGTTATTTTACTTTTTAAAATATCATTTGAAATATTTATGAATTTTAATAGGATCATACTTATAAAAAATCTTCAAAAGACATAGCCTCTTCTTGGGTAACCCCTAAATAGACATGGGCGGGGGGGAGATCAAGTTTGTCCTACTTTATTTTATGATAAAGTTTTTTATATACAGGTCTGTACTAGACATGTGTTTCATTTTATTTTTAAACAAAGAACATTTGTAAATTTGGAAATTAATGTAAAGCTGTAAATTGAATGAAGTGACCTGGCTAGGTCAGTAATCTCTTCAGTCAACAAAATGATTACAAGATAACAACATCTGGTTAAATCAAAGATAGTGAAGTACTTAAGGTATAAGATAAAACGTGCAATTTGTCTTTAATATTGCCACTCAAGAAGCTTAACCCATTTGTAGGTTACTAAATGATACAGGTTTTTACTTAACGTTTTAACACAGAAAATTTACTCTAACAGAGCTGAATGTTAAATTTGGTAGTAATTGGTTCTTGTTTTTTGATTATTTATTGTATTTATCCCTTCTCTATCCTATATAATAAAAGTCTAATATGCAAATTGGCCGAACGGCAGAACGACCAGTCACTATGACACGCACTGACCACCAGGGGGCAGATGTTCAATGCAGGAGCTGCCCCCCAGCCCACAGGCCCCAGGCCGGCCAAGGCAGGTGCCAGTGGGGGCCCCCCGATTGCCCCACAGATTGGCCCTGATCGCCAGCCAGACCTAGGGACCCTACCCATGCATGAATTTTGTGCACTGGGCCTCTAGTAGTTTAATAATATTATAGTAAGGTTTTTGTTTTATTTTTTAAACTGGGATAGACCCAGGCAAAAGAAGACAATTTTATCTCCCTAAATATGTGGCCACAAAGGCTAATCCAGAGAAAAAGATACTTGGGATTTAGCTTAATGTTTGTTTATGTACGGATTTTGTTTTACTTAAAAAAGACTTGTGCCCATCTGGGTGTAGCTCAGCGGTTGAGCGTCGACCCAGGAACCAAGAGGTCACTGGTTCGATTCCCGGTCAGGGCATATGCCCAGGTTGCGGGCTCGATTCCCAGTGGGGGGCGTGCAGGAGGCAGCCGATCAGTGATTCTCTCACATCATTAATGTTTCTATCTCTCTCTCCCTCTCCCTTGCTCTCTGAAATCAATAAAAATAAATTAAAAAAAAAAAAGGACTTGTTACTAGTGTTAGCATATGAAAAGGCATAGGTCTCTTTTCGGGACTTAAATGTACTTGTCAAAATTCATTTACCAATGATTCTTGAGCTGTAGGCTGTTTTAGTTTGGTTGATTATTTGAGTAATACCCATTTGCTAACACTCTGCAGGTACCTTTATATAATTATTGTCTTCTTAATAATTATATAAAGTAAATGGTTCCATTTAGTGAAACTAAAACTCAGGGAATTTAAGTGATTTCTGAAGGTCATATTGCTGGTAGATAGCAAAGGTAGATTTGGGACCTAGAACTCCTGGTTCTTAATCTCTAGTTGTTTTTCATCAGAGTTAGAATTATAAATTGGGTCCTAATTAATATGATAAGATCTAGGAGGAAAGATCATTCCCTGTGGCCTTTTAGACAAATCAACCACTGGTGATGGTTAAATGTAATGTTTTCACAGTATGTACTTTTGAAAATTCTGATAAAAACAATATAAGCCATTTAGAAAAATTTAGATATATAAACTTTTGAATATAATTACAGTGGCATCATTGAGCAAATAATGAACTCATGTATTATAAGAAGTTATGCTCAGTTGTCTAAAAGTATGCTGTTTAGCCCTGACCGGTTTGGTTCAGTGGATAGAGCGTCGGCCTGCGGACTGAAAGGTCCCAGGTTCGATTCCGGTCAAGGGCATGTACCTTGGTTGCGGGCACATCCCCGGTGGGGAGTGTGCAGGAGGCAGCTGATCAATGTTTCTCTCTCATTGATGTTTCTATCCCTCTCCCTTCCTCTCTGTAAAAAATCAATAAAATATATTTTTTTAAAAATAAAACTATGCTGTTTATCTCAGCTGTTTTCGTAAGCTATGCATAGGCATTAGTAAGGAAAGGTAAAATAGCTTGATTTAGTGCAGATGTTTATTTTTTTTAGTTATTTATTTTTTTTTACTGTTTGTAAAGGTTTTTTGTTTTGTTTTGCTTGCCTCACATTATGTTCAAATATTTTTGGACAATATAATTTAGTGTTACACAGTGAGAGCAAATATTATCTTATGTATAACTTTTAATGAATTCCATATCCTTCAGGTAAAAAGAACGTATTCTCACGGTACTTACAGAGCTGGCCCAATGCGACAAATCAGTTTGGTAGGAGCAGTTGATGAAGAAGTGGGAGATTATTTCCCTGAGTTCCTTGATATGTTGGAAGATTCACCGTTTTTAAAGGTAAGAGGAAAAAAATATATCAAGCAATCTAAATTGTGGGTGTTACTTTTATGCTACAGGTGATACAGATGGTTGTTTCAGAATTCTAACATTTTTTATTTTATTTGAATTGGAGGGAAGGAAAGGAAGAGATGAGAAATTAAATTCTAGTGTAGTGTATGTTTATGACTTCTCTGGTACTAATTGTAATGGCAGAGCTAAGTGGGGGACCAGAAAATAACACTTACCTGTTACTGCCACTTTAGGAAATTAAGTTTCATCTGTTTATTAGCTATAGACAGAATATTAGGGGATTTAAGAAGTACAGGAAGGATGTATAAGTGCTTAGGAAAAGGGAATGGCCATTTGGCATTGTGGAAAACTGGCCTGGGAAATTGTACATCTGTATTTCATTCTTTTTTTTTTAAATATGCTTTTATTGATGAGAGAGAGAGAGAGAGAGAGAGAGAGAGAGAGAGAAACATCAGTGATGAGAGAGAATCACTGATTGGCTGCCTCCTGCACGCCCCCTGCTGGGGACCAAGACCACAACTGGGGCATGTGCCCGGACCAGGAATCGAACTGGTGACCTCTGGTTCATGGGTCAATGCTCAACCATTGAGCCACACCGGCCAGGCTGCATTTCATTTTTGGCTATACCTAGCTGGGTTGGGCAAGCCATTTTTGGACTTCATTTTCCTCATCCATAAAATAGGCATTTAAAATATGTAGCTTAACCCTAAACGGTTTGGCTCAGTGGATAAAGCGTCAAGCCTGTGGACTGAAGGTCCCAGGTTCGATTTCTGTCAAGGGCACATGTCTGCATTGCAGGCTTGATCCCCAGTGGGGGACATGCAGGAGGCAGCTGATCAATGATTCTCTCTCATCATTGATGTTTCTATCTCTCTTTCCTCCTTCTTTCCTCTCTGAAATCAATAAAGATATAATAAATAAATAAATAAATAAATAAGTAAGTAAGTAAGTAAGTAAGTAGCTTAAGGTCTCTTTAAAGTCTTTAAATGATTTCTAGCTAGAGAAACCTCTGAGCTAGATTATTTAATTAGTAACTTAAAGGTTAAAATGTGACAAGATTAGTGTATCACAGACAATAGCGTGGTGAAGGCCTTGGGGCAGGGGGTGCAGAGATGGGGACAGGAATGGGCTAGAAGGGATCAAAGGGGGGAAAAGGGACATATGTAATACTTTTAACAATAAATATTTTTAAAAAAAAGATCAGTTTATCACTACTGCTGCCTCTTAATCTGTTGAACATGCTTTTTTTTTTACTTCTGCTTGCTCAATTTTCTAGTCTATATGTATGTGTGTGTATGTGTGTATTTTTTTTCACCACATTTTATTTCCCTTTCAGTTCCTTTTTTATTCTTTTGAACTTTATATTTCTTTTCTATTTCTCCCAACTAGTGATATCATGGAATTTGGTTGCATTTGTATTGAATGGTATTTTAAAAATACTATTATTTAAATATTTTTTTGAGATTTTTAAATTAAAAACAAATGCATTCTTTCTGGAGAAATTTAATTTGACAATTCTCCCCTTTTTGAAAAGGGGTATGGGATGGTTTTTTTTTTTAATGCCATTGTCACCATTCCATGGACTCTTTGTCATTTCTTTCTTTTTTTCCTCAAAGATTTTAATCTCTGCTTTTTAATCCAATAATTTTTTCAAGCAACTACTAAACAGAAATAAATTTTGATTGTGTTTTGGTTTTCCTCTTTGTACTAGGCTTTGATTATAACTAATCAAAGAGGTATCTGTTTATTTTTATAGATTCTCATGGACAATACTTGCATATTTTGGCAACTTATTAACATATTTGGTAAAAGGAAGAATAACAAATGATGAGTATAGTGAATCATGTTCATGACAGGGTTGGGGGAGGAAATCACACCAAAATAATTATTCTCTTTGTGTGGTTGGAATAGAATTTTTGATGGAAAATTATGCATATGTAGGAATATATTCAATATAGGTATATCTTTCAAAGGGCATAAGTATAAAAGTATATATGAAAGTTTTAAAGGGGGCAGTATTCTTTAATGCATAGTTAAAGATATATTTTGAAAATAATTCATTTTTATGTAATTATTTGCCTCTAGTGTACACTGCCATGGGGGACACTATCTAGTCTAAAATTAGAGAGTCGAAAAGATAGTGATGATGGTCCTATCATGTGGGTACGCCCAGGAGAACAAATGATCCCTGTGGCTGATATGCCAAAGTCACCTTTCAAAAGGAAAAGGTATGTTGGATATACAAATTTGTATTGCTGAGGATGGGTGTTTATATGTTTGGGTGTGTGTATGTGTTGAAAATTGGAGGGAGAAGGAGGGGAAGGTTTAGGGCATAACTGGAATGTAAATTTAAGAATGTCTATATATGTTGATATAATTTTTAAAAATGTACCAAATATAAATAAGATATGAGAAATGAAGGCAGATGACAATAATTTGTAATTAGAAATGGGAAAAATATCATTCACAGTAGAGACATAAACTATTTGGAATAAATTTAATAAATATTTAGAACCCATATTAAAAAAACTAAAACATCTTATCGAGGATATAAAATAAGATCTAAACAAATGGAAAACAGTACTGTATTTTAGATTGGGTAAAAATAATATTTCTTTGAAACTTAGTATTTCAAT
The DNA here is from genome assembly GCF_000412655.1 of Myotis brandtii. Taxonomy (NCBI): domain Eukaryota; kingdom Metazoa; phylum Chordata; class Mammalia; order Chiroptera; family Vespertilionidae; genus Myotis; species Myotis brandtii. The sequence continues at coordinate 3,920,451 of NW_005356259.1, forward strand.
TGGACTGATATTTCTAGCATTGGATAAATGATTTAAAACTTTATAAAGAAGAATAAATAAAGCCAGCAAATAGCCAAGACAATTGAGAAAGAGAAGATAAGTGAGGGGCCCTTGTGTTATTAGATAATAAAAATTACTATAAAGTTCAAAAAGATCATTAGAATAGGATAGAGCACACAAATAGATAAAAGTACAGTGGGGCCTTGACTTACGAGTTTAATTCGTTCCGAGACCGAGCTTGTTAAGGAGCTCGTTAACTCAAATTACTTTGTCAATTCATTGCAAAAAAATCAGCTGAGAGACAGCTGGTATCTCAAAAAACTCGGGACACTCGTAAGTCAAGGACCCACTGTATATAGGGAAAGGGAATATTTATTCATGTGTAATGATGACATAATTGGCAGTCCATCTGAAAGGAAAAGCCATAGCTCCTACCTCATTAAGAAGTTTGATATTTAAACATAAGGTAAAAAATAAAAATAATAGAATAAAAGTTTGAAGCCTAGAAGAAACCTTTTTCAGCAAGATAAAAACTTATAATGGCAATAGTAGTGAGAAATTTTGGAGCAGATGACTTAAAATTTCCTTTCTCTGAATTATGTGATTATTCAATGCTTGTTGGCAGTTAAGCCTTAGTACATCAATACAAATGTTTGAGGGCAATTAATCCTTAACACATAGGCCTACCCCCAAACTTGTGGGCTTGAAAGCCTGTTAACTTCACACAGTAAGCAACATTATTATGTAGTTAGCTTTCTGATACCTATATAACATTAACCTCAAAGAGCAAAAAAGTATGTAATAGCATCATCGGTATTTGTGTGTAAGTTTGTAAAAAGACTGTAAGGCAGGATTACACAAAGAGCAGTTAAGGAGTAGAGATTGATGGTAAATTAGAGAACTAATAAGGATGAGACCCTAAGGCAGTGATGGCGAACCTATGACACACGTGTTAAATGGCATTTAAATATATAAAATAAATATCAAAAATATAAGTCTTTGTTTTATTATGGTTGCAAATATAAAAAAATTTCTATATGTGACACGGCACCAGAGTTAAGTTAGGGTTTTTCAAAATGCTGACACGCCAAGCTCAAAAGGTTCGCCATCACTGCCCTAAGGGATAGGCTAGCCTAAGGGATAGGCTAGGACAGTGATGGCGAACCTTTTGAGCTCGGCGTATCAGCATTTTGAAAAACCCTAACTTAACTCTGGTGCCGTGTCACATATAGAAATTTTTTGATATTTGCAACCATAATAAAACAAAGACTTATATTTTTGATATTTATTTTATATATTTAAATGCCATTTAACAAAGAAAAATCAACCAAAAAAAATGAGTTCGCGTGTCACCTCTGACACGTGTGTCATAGGTTCGCCATCACTGGGCTAGGATGAGAGGAGAATATTATGGGACAATCTGGATTTGTTTTTGGAAGTAACAGAAAAACCATACAGAAAGATAAATAAGACAATGATTCCCAATCAGAGAAATTCTTCTCAGTCTTTTCCTCTTCTACAGCAAATCGGAGAGGGTTTCTGCAGTGAGTGAGGCTAAGTAGTCAGCAGTTTCTTTGTGCATGTGGATTCTAGGTGTGAGCAGTAGAGAAGAGGGCCAATGTAAGAGGGAGCTAAGGTATTCCTTTCTATCCCCAATAAACCATGCGTGTTTTGTGGAAGTACTTATATGCTTGTTGTTTTCTTGGTATTTTTTTTTTGTCTTCCTTTCACCAGAATATAAACTTCCACCAGAGTAGGGAATTTATTTTATTCACTATTGTCTTGTTCACTAGCTTCAGTGCCTAAATAATACCTGACATATCGTAGGTGTTCTATAAATATTAATGCATTTTTAAAGTTATCTGATTGTTCCAGATATATACATTATGTTAGCCATGTGCCCTGATTGGGAACATGCTTCCTCAGGTTAGACCCAAACTTCAGGTAAAGATTCTGCATAGGGAAACCTGGGTAAACCACACCACCTGTAATTTGGTTTCTTATCTAAGTGTATGTTGCCTTAAAACTTCCACTTATGGCCCTGGCCGAAGGGTTCAGTTGGTTGGAGCATTGTCTGGTACACCAAAAGGTTGTGAGTTCGATTGCCAGTCAGGGCACATACCTAGGTTGCTGTTTTGATCTCCAGTAGGAGCGTGTACAGGAGACAACTGATTGATGTTTCTCACATCACTGTTTCCCTCTCTCTCTTTCCCTTCCTCTCTCTCTCTCAAAATCAATAAAAACATATCCTTAGGTGAGGAATAAAAACAAAAAGAACTTCCAGTTATGAAGGATGTGTTAAGAAAAGGAGTGGATTATATATGTGTTCTTGTTTATATGTGTTCATTTGAAAAATAAAACTTAATTTTGGAGCAGATGAAATTTCCTTTCTCTGAATTATGTGATTACTCAATGCTTGTTGGCAGTTAAGCCTTAGTACATCAATACAAATATTTGAGGGCAATTAATCCTTAACACATAAGCCTACCCCCATCTATATAAAATATAAGTGTAATTTTTTTTTAAACAGAACTACCAATGAAATAAAAAACCTGCAGTACCTACCTCGAACTAGTGAGCCCCGTGAGATGCTCTTTGAAGACAGGACAAGAGCTCATGCAGATCATATAGGACAAGGTTTTGAACGACAGACTACAGCTGCAGTTGGAGTGTTGAAGGCTGTGCACTGTGGAGAGTGGTATATATTAACTACTGCTATTTTAATGAAATGTTTTCTTGGCTTCTAAATTTTTTCTTGGAAAGTTTCTCGATCATTCTCCTTTCGGGGGGCAGGGGGGGGGATTTTATTTTCCCTAAAGTTGGATATTTTAACTGCACTGAAAAATATTTTCAATGACTAGAACCTAGTTTTATTTAGTCTTTTGGGTTTGACTGAAGTAATTTTATTTTCCAAGTAACTGTAGGTGAAAACAATGATCCTATCCAAGGTAAAAGGAAAAACTAAGATTCACTTAGTGCTTACTATATGCCTTTTTACAAATGTTGATTTGATTTTTATCAGCTACTTCTAGGCCCATATTTATCACACAAGGAAACTGAGGCTCAAGGCTGTGAAATAACATTATCATAGTTATAGAGTTAATAAATGGTAGAGCTGAGACTGATTTCAGATCTGAATCCAGCCAGACTCTTATGTTTTCTCTTTATACTATTCTACCTTGCTGCTCCCTGCTAAGATTTAGTATAATAATTTTTACAAATTTCACTTTGAATCTTTTTAAAGATTAAGAAAATGGATAAGTCTCTTTAATATACTTAAGGTATCATCCCATAATTAAGAAAATTTCCATTTATTGATAAAAAAAACATATAGCAAAGCTCTTGATATTGTAAGATATGTTTGCTCTCTTAAGTTTTTGTTTTCAAACTGAGTACTGTTTAGGTATGAAACCTAAGTTGGAATATGTTATTTTCTCAACAAAGTAGCTAGTACTGAATTAACCCTAAGAGATCCTTAAGAAAACAGTATTAATAGTTAATAATTCAATAATAATTGAATTGTGTTTAACTTAAATGTTAATTTTCAAATATTTGTGGTTATTTCCATATAGCTTCTATGCTCTTCCTGTAATCTGGAAATCCTTACAAACTCCTATTTCAAATTAATGAAATTTCTCTTGAATGTTTGGTAAAAAGGATTTAAGAATGGCATCAAGAATTATTTAGAGTGAAATCTAGTGTTCAGTAAAGTTAGCTACATATTTACACTTTCTTTCAAAGATAAATATTCCTGTTTCATGGCCTTAGCACTTTGGTAAAATCTCTTAAGCTTCTTTAAGTTATTGTTGGTATGTATGCCCTCCTTCACTATGTATTTGATTTGAGGTTAGAGATTGTATTCTATCCTTCATGGGCCCATCATAGTTCCCAATAAATATCTATTGAATAAAAAAACACTTTTGTGGCTAGCAATTTCATAGTATAGAGACTATTGCAAAACTACTATACTAATAAGTTAGGTGTCCAGATTTAAGAATATACTTGAGACAGATTTTGGAATGAGATATTACTAGCTTTGAGTTTTCCCACTATTGTAAAATACAATTTGCTTCCTATATTAAAGATGGCAAGAAAATAATTTTGTTCGTGCTATAAGAGGGCTTCTTGGCTCTGATGCAAGCATGGCTTGCCCTAACCGGTTTGGCACAGTGGATAGAGCGTCGGCCTGGGGACTGAAGGGTCCCAGGTTCGATTCCGGTCAGGGGCATGTACCTTGGTTGCGGGCATATCCCCAGTAGGGTGTGTGCAGGAGGCAGCTGATCGATGTTTCTCTCATCGATGTTTCTAACTCTCTATCCCTCTCCCTTCCTCTCTGTAAAAAATCAATAAAACTTAATAAAAATAACAACAAACATGGCTCATGATCCCTTTAGTATTATTCCTTGGTGTTGTTGAATTAAACTGTACTAAGTTGGTACTTTCTTTTTTCCCTTAGTGTTTTGAATTCTGCTCTTTTTCTCAAGAAGAAATGAGGTATTAGAGTCTTAGATTCTTGACTTTATCTTAGAGCCAGGCTTAATACCAATTTGAAATAAAAGACCAGTATTGATTTAGACTTTATAGAAATCATCAGCTAGATAGGCTTATGAAGTATTGATCAAATTATACCACTCTAGGTATTATGAAGGATTCATATACAGGGTGGAGCAAAAGTAGGTTTACAGTTTGTATGGAAAGTAATTCGATAATTAATAAAAAATGGTAATACAAGAATAAACTCTGTTTTGTGTACTTATAACTGTAAAATTACATTTGCTCTACCCTGTAGATTTATTTTTAAAAAATATATTTTTATTGATTTCAGAGAGGAAAGAGAGGGAGAGAGAAATAGAAACATCAATGATGAGAGAGAATCATTGATTGCCTGCCTCCTGCACACCCCACACTTGGGATCGAGCCCTCAACCTGGGCTTATGCCCTGACCTGGAATCCAACTGTGATGACCTGGTTCATAGGTCGTTGCTCTGAGCCACACCACCTGGCCACCTGGTAGATTTATATATTTGAGGTTGCTTCTTTGAAATCCAATTTTTAAAAAATCCAATCATCTATAATAATAAAAGGGTAATATGCTAATTAGACCAGATATCCTTCTGGACAAAGCCGGGGCTGGAGGGAAGCCCCCTGGGTCCCGGGTGCCTTGCCGACGGCTGGAGGGAAGCCAGTACCAGCAGCTGGGGGAAGGAAGGCCTACTCTTGCACAAATTTTTGTGCATCGGGCCTCTAGTTGAAGTATAATTTACATTGAATAACATATACACACATTCATTATAAATATAGAGTTTGTTGTACATTTGAGAAATGTATATAGGCATGTTACCACTACCACAAATAAGATAATAGAACATTTTGTTTCCTTCATATCCCTTGGCAGTTAATCTCCCCCGTCCTTACCTCAGCTCCAGACATTCTTTTTTTTTTTTTTTTTAAATATATTTTATTGTTTTTTTTACAGAGAGAAAGGGAGAGGGATAGAGAGTCAGAAACATTGATGAGAGAGAAACATCAATTCAGCTACCTCCCACACACTCCCCAGTGAGGATGTGCCTGCAACCAAGGTACATGCCCTTGACTGGAATCGAACCCGGGACCCTACAGTCCGCAGACCGACGCTCTATCCACCGAGCCAAACCAGTTAGGGCCAGACATTCTTTAATCTTTTTGTTTGTTTGTTTGTTTTTGCCTTCAAAGGTTAGTATTACCTCCGTAAATAGAATCATACATGATGCCTGATTTCTTTCACTTAGCATAATGTTTTTGAGGTTCAGCTAAGTTGTTACATGTATTAGTAGTTCATTCCTCAAGTCTACAAAAGAAGCACTAGAATTAATAAGCAAATGTATCAGTCTTGGGATAAGACAATATTGAAAGTCAATTGTATTTCTATATATCAGCAATAAACATTTGGAAAATGTAATAGAAAAATAATACCACACAATAGTAGTATAAAAACCTGAAGTAGAGATAAATTTTAAAAATATAAGACAGATGCTAAAAACTCTAAGACACTAATGAGAAAAATTAAGGACTTTCATATATGTAGTGATATACCTTCTTTATAGATTGGAAGACTCTATATTGTGTCATTTCCTTCCCAAATGATCTATAGATCAACTTAATCCTAATAAAATCTAACACGTTTTTTTTAAAAATATTTTTTTAGCCCTAGCTGGTTTGGCTCACTGGATAGAGCGTTGGCCTGGGGACTGAAGGGTCCCAGGTTCGATTCCAGTCAAGGGCATGTACCTTGGTTGCAGGCATATCCCCAGTAGGGGGTGTGCAGGAGGCAGCTGATCGATGCTTCTCTCTCATCGATGTTTCTAACTCTCTATCCCTCTCCCTTCCTCTCTGTAAAAAATCAATAAAATTATTTTAAAAATATATTTTTTTATTGATTTCAGAGAGGAAGGGGGGGGGAGAGATAGAAACATCAATGATTTGACAGAATCATTGATTGGCTGCCTCCCGCAGGCCCCCTACTGGGGATCAAGCTCGCAACCTGGTCATGTGCCCTTGACAGGAATCGAACCTGGGACTTTTCAGTCCGTAGGCCAAAGTTCTATCCACTGAGCCAAACCAGCTAGGGCTAATACGGTTTTCTTATTTAAATACAAAGAACCTAGGCAAAACAGTCTTGGAGAGATGGAGGGAGAATAATGTTGGAGGATTTACACTACACTGCCTGTCATTTTACTAGTAAAGCTTACTTTGAAGCAACAGTAAATAAGAGAGGGTGGTATTGGTATAAAGATAAACTTTAAGATTAATGGAACAGAATAGTGTCCAGTGTTCATTGATTTTTTTTAGTGAAGAGGCCAAAATAATTCACTGGGGAAAAAGAGTCTTTTCAAGAAATGATGCTGGAACAACAGGGTATCCATACACAAAAACAAAAATTAAAAAATAATGAGCCTTGACTTTTATCTCACACAATACAAAAATATTAAAATGGATCATAGAAATAAATGTAACCATTAAAACTATAAAACTTGTAGAATAAAACATTGGAGAAAATTTTGCACTAGGCAAAAATTTCATGAAACATAAGAGAAAATGATATCATTAAGATAATGAAAAGTGGGCTACAGACTAGGGGAAAATATTTGAAGTGTGTGTGTGTGTGCATATGTGTGAATGACATGTATCCAAATATATAAAGAATTCTTACTATTCAAAAATAAGAACACAATCCAATTAAAATTGGACAAATATTTGAACAGGCATTTTACAAAAGATACACAAATGTTCTTTTTTTTTTTTTTAAGGAAAGAACTTGTTCTTCTTTTCTAATATAAGTATTTAAAACTAAATTTCTAAACACTGTGTTAGCTATATTCCACATATACTGATGTTGTGTTTTAATTATTATACTAGAGGCCCAGTGCATGAATTCGTGCATGGGTGGGGTCCGGCTGGCCCGGCCCCAGTCAGCGGTTCGGGACCAGGCCAGTTGGGAGGAGGAGACAGTGGGGGGCCGGCTGGGGGAGGGGCCACGGGTGATTGGCCGGTGGGCCCCACCCCTGATTGGGGTGGGGGGCGATTTGGTGCAGGGCCAGCCATAGGGAGGGGCAGTGGGTCAGCCAGCCCTGCCCCTGAATGGGGCCAGGGGAGGTTGGCCGGCCAGCCCCACCCCCGATTGGTCTGGGGAGCAGGCTGGGGGGAGGGTCCACAGG
>NW_005356259.1:3928224-3933053 GCF_000412655.1 Myotis brandtii
CGCCCCACCCTCCATCGGGGTGGGAGAGGTGGATTAGGGCTGGGACCGGCTGAGGGGAGGGGCTGAGGGAGGTCGAAGCTGGCCCCACCCCCAAATAGGGCCTGTTCGATGGCTGCAGTGGGCATCATAGCAACCGGTCATTAGGGCGTTTCAGTCGCTGGCTTTTTATATATATAGACAGTTCAGAATTTTTTAAGTTTTCTGTTTGATGTCTTTTTTTTAAAAAATCATGGATTATTTAGAAGACTGTTGCTTCCTTTTCAATATTTGAGAATATTTTTCTAGATTTTTGGGGGGGTGTTTTGATTTCTAACTTAAGTCCCTTGTGGTCAGAGAACATACTCTGTATAATTTGTCCTTCTTAATTTACTGGGGTTTGTTTTATGGACTACCTTGATGAATGTTCTATGTGCACCTACAAGAATGTATGTTCTGCTGTTATTGGGGGTATAATGCTTTATTAAGCACAATTAAGTTAACTTTGTTGATAGTGTGGTCCAATTTTTCTGTATTCTTACTCACTTTCGTGTTATTAATCTCCAACTGTAACATTTAACTTGATTATTTCTCCTTTTAGCTTTGATAGGGTTTTTTTCCCTTGTAGGTATTTTTCTTTGATATCAGCTTTATTGACATACAGTTCACCCATTTAAAGTATATATAATTCAGTGGTTTTTAGTATACTCAGAGTTGTGCAGCTATTACTACAATTATAGAATATTTTTATTAACTCAAAAAGAGATATCACTTGTTTATGGATTGGACTTTTTAGCTATTACATCCTCTTCAGCTCTACGCAACCATTAGTCTGCTTTCTTCTCTCTGTAGTTGTCTATTCCAGATATCCTCCTATATAATAAAAGGGTAATATGCAAATCAACCAAATGGGGGAAGGACTGGTCGCTATGATGTGCACTGACCACCAGGGGGCAGATGCTAAATGCAGGAGCTGCCCCTGGTGGTCAGTGCGCTCCCGCAGGGGGAGCGCTGCTCAGCCAGAAGCCGGGCTCACGGATGGCGAGTGCAGTGACCCGCCTCCACGGCCGCGCTAAGGATGTTCATCATTTGGACATCCCCCGAGGACTCCTAGACTGCAAAAGGGTTGTGGCCGGGCTTAGCGACCCCCCTCCCCAGTGCACAAATATTGTGTACCGGGCCTCTAGTTTCATATAAATGCAGTGACATAATATGTGGTCTTTTGTGATTAGCTTCTTTCATTAAGCATGTTTTCAAGGTTTATAGTTTTTGAAGCTCTGGTAATAGGTGACTACACATTTAGAATTATTATTTCTTTTCAAATTGACCTCTTTATCATTATAAACTGTCCTTTTTATCCTTGGTAATATTCCTTGTCTTGAAATCTACTTTGATGTTAATACATCCAGTCCAGCTTTCTCATGATTAGTCTTTGTCCATTCTTTATTTTTTCATTTGTGTGCCTATATTGTTTCATGTAGATACCGTATATTTTGCTTTTTTAAAAATTCAGTGATAAACTGTCTTTTAGTTGGAGTATTTAGACCAGTGGTTCTCAACCTTCCTAATGCCGTGACCCTTTAATACAGTTCCTCATGTTGTGGTGACCCCCAATTTCATTGTTACAAATTGAACATAATTAAAGCATAGTGATTAATCACAAAAACAATATGTAATTATATATGTGTTTTCCGATGGTCTTAGGCGACCCCTGTGAAAGGGTCATTCGACCCCCAAAGGGGTTGCGACCCACAGGTTGAGAACCGCTGATTTAGACCATTTACATATAATGTATCAGTAAATGTAGGTTTAAATTTATCATCTTTTTCCCATTTGATTCTTGTTTATTCCCTTTCCCCCTTTTCTTGTATTTTTTAGCATTCCTTATACCTTCACTATTTGCTTATTAGTGGTTGTTCTAAATCAGTGATGGCGAACCTATGACACACATGTCAGAGGTGACACGCGAACTCATTTTTTTGGTTGATTTTTCTTTGTTAAATGGCATTTAAATATATAAAATAAATATCAAAAATATAAGTCTTTGTTTTACTATGGTTGCAAATATCAAAAAATTTCTATTATGTGACACGGCACCAGAGTTAAGTTAGGGTTTTTCAAAATGCTGACACGCCGAGCTCAAAAGGTTCGCCATCACTGCTCTAAATTATGAGAATCTAGCTTCAAATATATACCTGTTTATGTAATGTGTTAAGAACCTTTCAATAGCATACTGCCACTTATTAACTCCCCTCCCCCAATTTCTGGACTTTTTGCTAATTATTGTCATACATTTGTACTTTACATATGCTATAAACGCCCAATATGCTACTTTAGCTATAAGGAAGTATTCCTGAAGAGTTTTTAAAAATGAGATTAAAATACCTTTTATATTTACTATTACTTGTGCTCTACATTCCTTTGAATAGATTTATATTTTCATCTAAGTATCATTTTCCTTCAGTCTGAAGAAATTCCTTTAACATTTTCTGTTGTGCTGGTCTTCTGGTGACAGATTCTTTCAGCTTTTGTTTGTCTGAAAATGTTTTTATTTCACATTTTGAAAGATATTTTTTGTAGCTATAGAATTCTAGATTGACTTTTCTTTCAATATTTAAAAGATAATCTGTTGTCTTCTGGTGTGCAATGTCTTTCATGAGAAGCCTGCAATCATCCTCATCCTTCTTTCTCAATATATTAATGTGATGTAACGAGTTTTAGATTTTCTCCTTATCACTATTTTGAAAAAATTGTTTATAATTTGCTTGGCATAATTTTTTGTTTTTGTTTTTGTATTTAGTTGCTTGTAATTTCATAAAAAAAAATTCCCCTCAGCATTTTTTGTGAAGATGTATTTGTATAATCCTAATTAATTAAAGAATTTGGGAATTTTTCTAGGGTTATATTTAAAGACAAGCAGATAGCCCTAACTGGTTTAGCTCAGTGGATAGAGTGTCACCCTCGGACTGAAGGGTCCCAGGTTCAGTTCTGATCAGGAGCACATACCTCAGTTGCAGGCTCAATCCCCAGTCCTGGTTGGGGTGTATGCAGAAGCAACCAAACGATATGTCTCTCTCACATTGATGTTTCTCTCACTTTGTCTCTCCCTTCCACTCTCTCTAAAAATCAATGGAAAAATATCCTTAGGTGAGATGAACGATAGATAGGTAAGTAGGTAGGTAGGTAGGTAGGTAGGTAGGTAGGTAGGATAGATAGATAGATAGATAGATAGATAGATAGATAAATAGATAGATATTAAAAGAAAATAGAGTGGTAACAGTTTATTAGTCCTTTCATTAAGAGTTATTTAGGGGTTTTAAGTATCATTATAGTTATATATGTCTTTATTGAAAGAAAATATTTCCTTCCCCCATATTTAACTCTAATTTTTATATATTATTTTCAACTCTCTCACTTAATTTGTTGAAATATTGACCTTAACTTAATACAAAATACTTAGTTTTTTATTTACATAATTAACCAGTTCAGATAGTTTTAATTTTTGAAACTGTGGTTACACATAGCTATAATAAAATGAAGTTAGTTGTTTTTTTTATCCATTTAGGTTGAAATCCATGGTATTATCCCTTTGTTTAAATATGTAAAGTGGTTTGTTAATTATAATTTAACTTTATTTCTAAAACAGTACTTTGGTTTTGACTGTAAACTATTTTTAATTTGAATTTAATAAGGTCTTAACAGAATGAAACATTAATGGCACATTCTTCCTTATCTCATATTCTTTTTTAGGCTTGATCAACCCCGAATAACCAAAGATGTCATTTGTTTTCATGCTGAAGATTTCTTAGAAGTAGTTCAACGAATGCAGTTAGATTTACATGAACCTCCACTGTCCCAGGTATATTTAAAACCATTATTGTCTTCAGTTGAATTTTTATTGTGGAAAAGACTTACTGCTATTCCTTGTTTCTTTTTTTAGTGTGTCCAGTGGGTTGATGATGCAAAACTTAATCAACTGAGGAGAGAAGGCATTCGATATGCCAGGATTCAGCTGTATGATAATGACATTTATTTTATTCCAAGGAATGTTGTTCATCAGTTCAAGACAGTTTCAGCTGTGTGTAGTTTAGCATGGCATGTTCGGCTCAAGTTATATCACTCAGAGGAGGACACTGCTCAGAATACAGTTACTCATGAAATGGGCACATCACCAGATTCTACATCATCAGTTCTTGGACCTCACAGTGACGATAGGATTTGTGCTGTAAGCAAAACCTCTTTGGAGTCTCTTTTTTCAGATACACTTCATTCTAAATATGAAGTACAGCAGATTAAACAGGAACCTGTTGCATCTGTAAGAATCAATGAAGAATCTGTGAATGTTTATGTTTCTGAAGAGACTAGAACACCGAATAATACGGATGGCAAGAATGTTAAAGCAAAATTGGATCATGTTCAATTTACAGAATTTAAGATTGAAGTGGACTCCACATTTGAAAATAGCAACAAAGACTTAAAGGAGGAATTGTGCCCTGAAAGTCTCTTAAGTCTAGTTCATACAAGGCAACATAGTTCAGTACATTCACATCAAAATAGAAAAGATGATGACATTTTGTGCTAAATATGTACATACCATTTAAAATCTTTTTTAAAAAAACAACTTAATAATGTAATAAAGATTCATGAATTATGAAAGCAAGCCAAGGACTTGCTCTCAAGTCTGTTACGAAATATAGTTTATGTAGCTTTGTAACATTCCTCAGTGCCTGTCCATAACTGTGAAGTATCAAAGCACTTAGGGCCAGATGCACTGTAAACATTGCAGGTTTAAACAAATGGAGTCTTTAAAAAGTCCTTTGTGTTGGAGTTGTAGGTTTTAGAATAGAGCTGAC
>NW_005356259.1:3933102-3948118 GCF_000412655.1 Myotis brandtii
AGAATTCTTTTTCAACAATTTAAGGCTTTTCCATAGAGCTTATTTATACCAATTTTTTTTTTTCATTTTAAATGTGTCAGCACTGTAGTGTAAATAGCTTTAAAATTTTTTTTAGTGTGATTTATATTGAAGTGTGAGCCACTTAATAAAGGTTCATAATAAATATGTTTTCTGTCGGGTGTGCAAAAGACAAACTGATAATTCAGTTAAATCATTTATTTAATCTATCATGTGTCTGCTGGTGTATCCATTTAGAATGGTAAAGGAGAGCAAATGTACATATTCAAATCTAGTGAATATTTAAATTCCCCACATTGTGTAAGCATTTTTAAAACCAAGATTCAGTTATGAAAGCATATTTATGTGTGTGTATGTATGGGAATATATATATATATCATTTTACATAACTTCTTAAATTGCTGAATAAGATGAATGTTTGAAACTTCGTAGCCCTACTCCCAGGAATTCATTTTAAAATATTTATATTCAACATTAAGAAAGCAGTTTAGGTAACAGAAATAATTTTGTTAAGTTGGGCAAAACAAGTCTGTTAGTGATATCTAACCCTTCTAATTAATGAAGTTTTGTGGCCAGATTACATAGCCCTAACATAAATTTTATTTGTAGTGTATGGAATGATAAGTTGAGATGATTTTCTTATTAATAGGCACCTTTGCTATACCTAACAGTAGTTGAGTAAAACATATTTACAGAAAGTTTAACTGTGGCAGTTAAAATCCTTTTACATTTTTCTTGCAAAGCAGGTAGAAAATATGGCAAATATAAAATCTTAAAATAAGGACACGATTCATACAGAGATGTAGCCAACAAAAAGTGTTCTCTCTTCTTTCTAAGGATCCCTCTGCCTACCCTAGCAAGGTAAATAACAGACTATAGCTGACTCTTGAATAACATAGGTTTGAATTGCACAGGTCAATTGAAAAAATTCTGTGTATAAGTGGATCCACGCAGTTCAAACTCTTGTTCAAGGGTCAACTGCATTTGTTTTCAAAAGAAGCTCTAGAAAGTAAAATTGGGGTAGGAAACAGGATTGCCAGTGCCTAGCTAAAGATTATTAAAATAATTGTCTTCAGTGATGGATTTCAGCAACTCTGCTTATTACAAATCTATTTTGTCTTTGTTATTTTTCTGGGCTTATACTTTGGTTGATGACTTTCAACTGGGGTTCTTTGTGCTGCCATTTGGGCTAGAGTTGCTATTCTCATTTCAGTGGTTTCCGCCCCAGCCTCATTTGTGATACCCATAAAACTGCTTATTTTTCTGGTTAGGAAGAAGCCATTTAGAAAGAGGCATTTCATCAGAAAAATATAAACTATAGCAATTATATCATCTCTGGCCCCTAGTTGAAAAGAGTAGGCAAATATTGTTGGAAATCTCAATGGTTTGTGGGAAATCAATATATTTACAACATAGGAATCTTCATGGAATAAAGAAGATACAAATCATGATAATGTAAATAAGGACTTTCTTTTATATCTTACTGTTTTATCCTATCCCTCACTTTAATCTCCTCTTAAAGCTAAATTTATGTATTTGCACCTACCATTTCAGGAGACAAAAGTTCGTAACAAACCAGTATTGAGAAATAGGGGATATTTTTCTGGTTTTCTGCTTTTAATTGAAGGGTAATATATTTAACAGGATTTTAGTTCCAATTTTCCAGTAGCATACACATAGATATATAAGATCATACTGTAATAAAATATCTTGGGTATCCCTCCAAAATATACGAGCCTTAATTAAACGTTTATTTTTTTAAAATATACTTTTATTGCTTTCAGAGATGAAGGGTTAGGCAGATAGAAATATCAATGATGAGAGAGAATTACTGATTGGCTGACTCCTACATGCCTCCTACTGGGGATCTAGCCAACAACCTGGGCATGTACCCTGCCCGGGAATCGAACCAAGACCTCCTGGTTCATAGGTCAACACTCAACCACTGACCCACACTGGCCGGAATGAAATGAAACTTTTAATTTAAATTTAAAGATCTATCTAACAAAACAGTGGTTTCCTTTTGTTTCCTATATAGCCTAAAGTCAAACTTCTCCATCTTTTGCAAATTTGTTTTGTAAAATACATACATCTCTGTGGACGTGAAATATAAATCAATTTCAAATTCAGATTTCAAGATATAGCCTTGTTACATTGAATAATGCTGAAAGTTCCTTGTATGGATTATGATTTTAAAATCCTCTTCAGATGCAATCTGAGAATTCTTTTGACTACTTTTGTTACACACAATTTCTATTTCAATATTGCAGCATATCGATGGTTTCCTAGTCAGTACATTCCAGTTCTTTATCTGAACACAGGTTTTTTGCTGTTATTTCAAATGTCTTGGACCAGCACAATAACACATTTAAGATACAGCTTCTATATGATCTTATACTATATAGAATAGTTATGTAAATTATTAAATTGATACATAGACCGTTAGAAAAAAACTAAAGTACCTCAGTGGTATCTATGACAGTACTTTTTTTAAAAATTACTTTTGTTTATACCCTTTTAACTATCTAGGTAATACATATTCAATACTCAGGTTAGCTGGTTAGCTAGCAAAAGAATTAAGCATTTATGATAATTAGTTGAAAACTTTACAAAAGCCATATTCATTATCTTTCTTGTCACTAGGCTGTTGACCTTCAATAAAGATTAGGTTAATGTAGCACATCTATGTGTGTGTGTGCATGTGTGTAAGATTATTGGAAATACTTACATTTGCTTCCACATATATTCATTTTCAGTACACTCTATAACTTTGGGTGGTGGGTCTTGGAAGGTAGGAAAGATTTATTGGGTTAAGTCTTCAAAGTATTTCATTAGTGTTCCCGAGTGTAACAGTTTTTTTTCTCAAACACACATGGCAGGTGAGATCATTTTTGTAAATAATAGGTTAGCACTATTTTGCTAAATTGCATTCAGTTTGGTTTTTTTGGGTTTTTTTTTTTTTGACAAGTTCATTGTCATGTAAAGCAAGTATCTCAAAATTCATTTTACACTTAGCAAAGGTGCAAGATTTGTTTTTGGAGTTTGAGAGGATTTTCCTTGTCTTCCACCTTTCAATAAATATTAAAATTGATAACCATAATCTTTTTACCTTTGTTTTTGTAATTATTTTTTTTACATTTGATTTTTATTTTCATCTCGTCGTCTAAAAGTTCTTGTTTCTATGTCTTCAACAGAAGCCATAAGGTCTAGAAAATGATTCCAATATGAAAGTTTTTTTTCCCTCTTAACTGATTACCATAAATTAATTTATGCCAACAGAAAATATTGAAGATTACCTTAAACAAATTCTCTAAACTACTTAGGTATGGGTGCTGGGATGGCATGGTAAATTACCTCCCTTCCCTTTAGACATGACCATTTCAATCTCAGGAGGGGAGGACAAAAGTCGAATTGTTTTCTAAATACTTTTAAGCTGATAAGTGACATGAATTTTATGTCTTCAAAGTGGTAGAACAGTTCTTAATGTTTCTTCCACCTGATATAACTGCTTTGATATATAAACAAAATTTTACTGGTTTTAGAATGTGTTGTCTGTTTCATGGAAGAGTTATATTTGATGTCTTTTGCAGAGACAGTATAACTCTGATATAGTTAAGAGGACAACTCAGGAGAGGTATAAATTCCTTTATCTCTGTTCTGATTTTTCTGTTCAGTTCTTCCTCTAACCTACTGCATACTACAGATGGAAATGATCACTTTTTAGAACAGGGGTGGGGACATCCAGCCCTTGGGCTGTATAAGGCCCTCAAAATCATTTGGTCTGGCCCTCCTAAGGCATTAGGAGTTAATTAAATGTTTGACCAAATATAGCAGCTAATTTTTTAAGTTGATTATTTTGTATGGCCCGAGAATGATGTTATAAATACCCAAATGGCCCTTGGCAGAAAAAAGGTTCTCCACCCGTTTTAGAATGTCAAGCACAAGGAGCTGAAAAGCAGAGATATCTTTCCTTTCTAAGTTTATAGACATTATATATCATATACAGTATATTGGGAGGGAAGGGTAAGGAGAGGAAAACATTTTGTGTTTCAGTTAATCTTCCTTTCCAGGACTTCAGAGCCAATCAGGGAATGTGAATGAGCTGAGAACAAAATGTGGGGAAACAGAATTTATGTTAACTAGAAATTAAAAATAAAATGTACTAGCCCCTGGCCAGTTGCTCAGTGGTTAGAGTGTTGGCCCACTGACTCAGGGGTTGAAGGTTTGATTACCGGGCAAGGACATATGCTTAGGTGTGGGTTCATTCCCTGGCCCTGGTTGGGGCTGGTGTGGGAGGCAACTAATTGATGTATCTCTCACATCTCGATATTTCTCTCTTTACTTCCACCCTTTCACTCTCTAAAAAAATCAATGGAAAAAATATCCTCGGGTGAGGATTAAATAAATACATAAAATGTATTAGTTGTATATTTTATTGCTATTATCTGCTTTCCAAGAACTGCATTAAAATGAGACATTCTATACTTTTTTGAATTTAGAATTTATGCATCCATGTTTTTAAAATGCCTACACTTTTCTATCAAGTTCACTGCTGTTGTACTATTGAAGACTACTAAGTATGCAGACTCCCAGTCAAATCAGTATAGTTGCAAATATTTTGAGTAATACAATATTTATAATTTTATTTGGGTAATTTTATCTGCCCCTCAAGCTTTTATTTATTTATTTATTTATTTATTTTCTTTTTTAATCCTCACCCAAGTATATTTTTCCATTGATTTTTCAGAAAGAGTGGGAGAGAGAGGGAAAGACAGAAATATCGATCTGAGAGAAACACATTGATTGGTTGCCTCCTGCATGCGCCCTGACCAGGGCCAAGGCCAGGGAAGAACCTGTAACAGAGGGAGGTATGGGCCCTTGACGGGAATTGAACCCAGGACCCTTCGGTCCATAGGTCAGTGCTCTATCCATTGAGCCAAACCGGCTAGAGCTGCCCCTCAAGTTTTTATTTGAAATTTTTATATGAAAAGTCTCAGGTCTGTCATCTTTAAAAAAACAACTTCTCACCCTGACAGGTGTGGCACAGTTGGTTGAGTGTAATCCCATGCACCAAGAGGTTGCTGGTTCAATTCTGGATCAGAGCACATGCCCTGATTGCAGGCTTGACCTCCAGTTGAGGGTGTCATGCTGATGGATGTTTCTTACATTGATGTTTCTCTCTCCCTCTCTAAAATCAATAAAAAACACCTCTTGTGTTTGGCTTCTGTTTATGCTCCTGTTCCATCTCTATTCCTGATTGATAGTTTTTGAAAATATGTCTGCCTTTACTTCTTCCTCATATCACTACAATTGCAATCCTCAAATTTAATCACTCAGCTGAAATGGTTCTCTCAAAGGACATCATTTGCCAAATGCAGTAGCTGCATTTTTCTTTTTTAATCCTCACCTGAGGAGAGTGAAGATATTTTTTTCATTGATTTAGAGTGGAAGGGAGGGGGGCAGTGAATGGGGATAAAAAGAGAGAAACATGGATGTGAGAAACATTGATTGGTTGCCTCCCACACGCAGGCTGATCCAGAGTGGGTATCAAACTTGCAACCCAGGTAGTTGCCCTTGACTGGGAATCAAACCTGAGACCATCCAGTATGCAGGCCAATGCTCTAACCACTGAGCTTGTCAGCTAGGGTAGTGGCTGAATTTCTAAATTCTGTTTAACCCTGTGGCACTTGTCAGTCATTTACTCCTTAAAACTCTGTATGACCCATCTGTTTTGTTTTGTTCTGTTTCTTTGGATGGCTTCTTTAGCCTCTCCATTATTTAACCTAGTCTCCATGATTATTTCTCTTAGGTCTCTACACTGGGTCCTTGAACTGTCTTCATGACTTTACTTAGCATTGGTTCTCACTTAAGTTCTAATACACCTTGTAATCAAATCCAAACTCCACTCTTGCCCCCAAGCATTAGCTGTTCTTTTTTTCTCCTAATATGGAGAACACAGTCATCTCATAGTAAACTGATTTCTCTAGCATTTCCTCTGTACAATGCATTATGAGATTTTCTTGAGTTGACTCCAGGAATGTTTATAATTGGTCTATTCTTATTATAGATATTCAGAATGATTGTAGATGTTCATCTCACCTGGACTTTTAAGGTCGCCTAAAATGCTGCTTGCAGTCTTCAGCCCCTATCCCCATTCCAATCCATCCAACAAAATTATAGTTGATATATATTAAACAAAATTATAGTTGATATATATTAATTTTGGTGTAAAACATGCTGATTTAACATTTCTATACTTTACAAACTGGTCTAGTAACCATCTGTCACCTCAATCCATTCTTTTTTTTAAAAAATTTTTTATTGATTTTTTTACAGAAAGGAAGGGAGAGGGATAGAGAGTTAGAAACATCGATGAGAGAGAAACATCGATCAGCTGCTTCCTGCACACCCCCTACTGGAGATGTGCCCACAACCAAGGTACATGCCCTTGACCGGAATTGAACCTGGGACCCTTCAGTCTGCAGGCCAACTCGCTATCCACTGAACTAAACCGGTTACGGCCTCAATCCATTCTTTATGTTACCACTAGATTAAACTTCCTAAGATACGATTATTACACTTCTGCTTAGAAATATTCGGTAGCTCCTTTCCTGAAGAATAAAGGCCAGATGCTCAGCATAGCACTGAAGAGCCTTCATGATATGGCCCTTCCTTTCCAGCCTCATCTACTACAATCTCTTACATTTAATGTGCCTAATTTTCAGCTTTAACAGATGGCAGTACTTCCCTTTGTGTACTTTTGAAATTATTTGTCTTTGCTGGGGAAAATCTCTGCCTGAAATACAACATAGGGAAATCTCTTTTTTAAAAAATTCCAGTTAGATATCTGTGTGTTTTTTACTGACCTCATCTTCAACTGACCCTACCCCACAACTGGTATTGAACTAATTCTTCCCTCTGCTTCTTGTGCCTCTTTATTCACATCATTTAATATATGTATTAATTATGTACATGTTGGGCTCTAGCTAAACCATGAGCTAGATTTACGAATTTTCTTTACATCCCTTTGTATTTCCAACACCTAATATATAGTACACTTGGTGTTTAATAAATATTTCAAGGAACAGAAGTTAAACCCTAATTTTATTGGGGGTGGGAAAAACAAATTATGTAGGTTGCTATAATTTAAAAAGTCTACCTCTGACATTAATTCATCATGTAATTCTAGAATTGCAACAGAAGGAAAAGTGGAGAAAATTAGATCAGCAGATACTATAAAGAAACTAAATTTCTATTTGTACTTACTGCATACTTATAGGAAAAGTTTAAGAAGATAGCTACTTGCTATCTAGTCCTGTTGGGCAGTGTGGAGATAGTAAATAATTGTATTGATAATTAAACTTATAAAATTTACCCAACTATTATTTCCTTCAACCAGAGATAACACTGAAAATTATTACAAATTAAGGTTTAAATTTAATTATATCTAAAATGATTAAATGGAAAATATGTAAGAAGCACCTTAATATTTCACAACCTGAAGCAGAATTTAACTATTCCTGAGTTTTACTTGGCAAAAGAAAATCTGGTTATCTGGTTAACAGGTATTCTGAATAAGCTTGTGTGGTTCACCATACTGATATAAGTGAACAGAAGTTGAAAATATTGAAGCAAGATAACATGCAGTAGTTGTTTTAGTTTACAGTATCCTGTTGCAGGAGTGGGACAAGGACATAAAGGTGGCACATTTTCACAAGCAACCTTCTGTAAAACCGTTTTACTGGGATATTATGCTGAGGACATTTGTAGCAGTACAGCTGTGGGTCATTTAAGGGTAATGATACACTTGTATAATGTTGAGAAATTACTTCACTTAGTCTGCATGTAAAGTGGGGGTAATACTTATTCTGTTAATAGGTGGTGAAAATTAAATGACAGAACATGCCAAATGCTTACTTTAGCCCATTGCTTGGCATAACATAAACACTACAAATGATCCTGGAAATAACAAATTTGTTCTCCCAAATTTTGGGCATCTGGGAAGAGAAAGTTTCATCAAGGGTATGGTGGAGGTAGGTATACATCAAAAATAAACTTCTTCCTACTTCATTATTTGCCCTGAGCTGGAAATACAAAATCATGTCTTGTCACAGACTGCCTTTTCCTGGTATAAGTGAATTACAAATTTGTTTGTAGTGGATGATAGTGATAATTTGCTTCGTGGTATAAGATTACCAGTATGATTTAGCTGATTTGAATACAGAACAAGCAAAATGAGAGTAAAACAGGGTTACTAGTAGGTAGGTACCTATCATAAAAGCTTTTAATCAAGTGTTATCTTTAGCATTTGAAACCTATTTGTGGAAACAGCATTTGGAGTTAAATGTCTCCCTTTATCAAGGACCATGGGCTGATTTCATTTATTTTTAGTTTTTTCATAATTATAATGAGGTGTTTTTTTTCTTCTTGGTTCTAATATTCTATAATTGCTGTGTACCTTTACTGTCTATGTCATGAATTATAGAAATAACAATAATACTTTGAAGAAGAGTGTTTTCTTTTTTTGTTTTTGTTCTTTAGAGAGAGGAAGGGAGGGAGAGAGAAACATTGATCTGTTGCCTTCTGCACGCACCTGACTGCAACCTGGGTATGTTCCCTGACCAGGAACTGAACCTGCTACCTTTTGGTGTATGGAACAACCAACCAACTGAGCCACACCAGCCAAGGCAGGAAACTCCTTTGGTAATTTGTGTCTTGTTTTGTAATATGATACTGAAATGACTTTGATTTGTAAGATTAATAACTTAAAACTATAGGAAGCTTTAGATCTCTATTTGCTAAGTACCTGTTTATCTCTCCATTTGCTATTTTCTAGTTTTCATAGTTTCAAGACTTATAACAAGTTATTTGTTTACAAGTTGCTTTTACTTAGAATTTTGGACAAATTTTTTGCCCAAACAGATTAAATTATTTCTGGTCCATGCTGACCTGCTAAATAATGGCTTCACTAAGAACCTTTCATTTTTCAAGTTTCTTAAGGCAGAATGTTATTTTTATAAACACTGTTAATAAACATCTGTTATATAGGAGGTATGCTATAACTAAAAACAAATGTATGAAGGAATTTTTCTGCAATACTAATTGTTTTTATGTATTATTTCATTGGTTTTGCTTTTTCCATCTGTGATCATAATTTTAAATATATATATATTGTTATTGATTTCAGAGACGAAAGGAGAGGGAGAACGAGAGAGAAACATCAGTGATGAGAGAATACATTGATCGGCTGCCTCCTGCTCGCCCCCCCAACTGGGACTGAGCCAGAAAACTGGACATGTGCCCTGACCAGGAATCCAACTGTGACCTCCTGGGTTGATACTCAACCACTGAGCAACACCAGTTGGGCAATTTCTATCTTTTTTGTTTTTCAGTACTTAATTACTAAGGCTGTGAACTTGTGACCTCTAATAAGAAATATAGCTGGTCCAGCCAGTGTGGCTCAGTCAGTGGCTGAGTGTCCATCCAGGAACCAAGACATCAAGGTTCGATTCCTGGTCAGGGCTGAATCCCCAGTAGGGGGCGTGCAAGATGCAGCCAATTGATGATGTTTCTCATCAATGCTTCTATCCCTCTCCCTTCCTCTCTCTCTAAAAAATCAATAAAAAACATTTAAAAAATATATCTGGTCTTCATTTCCATTCCTGGCACAGGAATTTAATGCACTTGGAATTTGCTGAGTGGCGTGATAAAAATGTCTTTTGAGTAAATGAGGTGACTTGGATAACTCCTAGGTAACCTAAGGATGGGGGCTGGTTGCCAGGGGAACCAACCCTGTGATTAAAGGGTTGTAACTTTTCAGTACTCCCTTCACCTCCCTAGGGTAGAGGGGTTGGAGATTGGATTCAGTAACCAATGGTCAATGATTTAACTAATGACTATGTTATCAAGCCTCCATAAAATCCCAAAAGGACCAGATTTAGAGAGCTTCCAAGTTGGTGAACAGATGAAGAGTGGTCACCTAGATAGCAGGCAAGCTCTGTGCCCCTTCCCTATACCTTGCCCCATGCATCTCTTCCATGTGGCTGTTCCTGAGCTATAACCTTTTATAATAAACTGGTAATCTAGTTAATAAAATGTTTCTCTTAGTTCTGTGAACTGCATAAGCAAATTAATTTAACTTGAGGAAGGGGTCACGGGCACCTCCAATTACTAGTATAGCCTGTCAGAAGAGCAACCTGGATGTTGGATTGGCTTCTGGTTATTTTTGGTTTTGTTCTATTGATTCTAGAGGGGTGGGGGGAGGAGAGGGAGAGAAACATCAAGAGATAGAAACATTGTCTCCTGCATGCATCCTGACTGGGGATTGAACCCACAACCTGGGTATGTGCGCTGACTGGGAATCCATCCTTTTGGTGTATGACAGAATGCTCCAACCAACTGAGCCACATGGGCCAGGGCTGGCCTCTGAAGTTTGAGGAATTAGTCTTCTGGGACTGAACCCTTAATCTGTAAATGTGATGCCATCTCCAGGTAGTGTCAGAATGAGTTCCTTGGTGGTGTGTGTGTGTTGGGGGAAAACACAGATTTGAATTGGTGTCAGAACTGGAAAGGCACACATTGCTTCAAGTTGTGTATTTAATGTGGCAGTGTACCAAATTAAAGAAAACACTTATGATGTTGCTTTAACACACAATTCTTACCCAATTTCCTCAGAGATCTGTTATACCTTTCCTTTCAGCTATCTTATATAGATCTTCTACTCTTGTTTTATGACCTAGTTCAGAGGTCAGCAAATAATGCCCATGGGCCATCTTTTTTTTTTCTTTTTTTTTTGTATGGACTGTGAGTTTTAAATGGTTGAGACAAAAATCAAAAGAATAATTTGTCAAATGTGGAAATTATATGAAATTTTTAGCCATGGTCTATGGTTGTTTTCTCGACATAAAACCTAAGTTGAGTATTTGCAACGGAAAGCTTAAAAGTATTTAATATATAACCCTTTACAGAAAAATTGGACTGACTGTTGGCATGTGGGCTATCCCTTCTTTTCCTTTGCCCTGTGAAAGATTACATTTAGATAATACATGCATGCATAGTTTTTACTGAACTACAAAATCCTCCTGTCTGGCAAGTTTCTGCTTCTGTCCTAAACAGAAGGTAGAAGTAACAAAGTACTTCGCCTAGACAAAAATCTGTCAAACTCTCAGATTCTTTCTAATGTAAACATGAAGTAGCACCCTCTAATTATATCAGTAACTAATTTTTTTCCCTTCATTATTTTTTAGAGGCACAAATGACCATTACATTGGTTGTAATGGGACCATGATATATTAAACCTCTCCCCAAATATGTAGGTTAGAAGGCATGTATTTACTTACTTTGAATATTGATCCATCCCTACAACAGATTTAAAAGTCAAGTAGAAATATAAGGTCCAAAACAAACTTTATTTAAATAGGGATAATAAAGATATTAATAACTCAAATATTGAATAATTAAGCTTTGGATTGACTGGAAGTCCATGATTCACCAAGACTATTTTATGGAAGCAATATAAAACTACATTTGGTATTTTCTTCAGTTTTCTGGTATTCTTCAAGCTTGCAAAGATTCAGAACACTTTAATGACAGCTTGTTGAACAGCAATAAGACGATGTCCTCAGAAGTCAGTCTCTCACAAAAAAGACGTTATAGCCAAGCTCTATTAAAGCCCCAGCCAGTAAGGTCCACAAAGGAATGAAGACATAGGACAGATTCATGGTAGTAAACTGTTCCAGTTTAGCACAGAGTGCAAGGCAGAAGGCTAATTTAAGTAACATTGCAATGAGGTACCAGGTTTTTTTTTTAATATTGTGTGATCCGTGTCGAGGGTCAAAGCCCGACTTACATCGCCCAGCCATTTTCACAATAAGCATAACCAGAAGAATAGTATCAAATATCCAGACTGGAATAAATATGAGGAACCAGTTCCAAGGTGCCTTCTCATCCAGTTTCAACACCAACATGATCAAGAAGAGTAATGTGAAAAGCCAGGTGAGCAGTACTCTCTGAGCCAAGGACATTCTCATTTAAACACTTTAAAGAGGCTGTTGCAGCGTCGAAAAATGGGAAATATACCCTAAGAGAAGGAAAGAAAGTCAAGATGGTTTTGATACCAGAAAAAAAAAAATCACTTCTAAGTCTGGTGAACAAAGCTGGATCTTTCCCACTCACAGATTTCCTAATTTTGAAAACATTCTATCATTCTTCCTTTCAAAATCTATAAAATTTGTAGCTATCTTTGACAGCATTACATCCATTATTCCTTTTACCCCATGAGAAAATGCAATAAAATAGTTAGTATACCCCCTGGATATAAGCTATTCAATATGTCTCAAGAACAGTCTGTTGCTTTTCATTGCTATCACTCAAGTCCAGGCACTCATGACATGATTCCTATACCTTAGGGATGTTCTTAACTTGTTCTTAACATTTGCACACCTACAAATTTTCATTCAATTTCAAGGAGTACTAAGAAAAAGCATCCAAAATCAAAGCAGTGAAAAAAAAGGAGATGATATTAAGCTAAGAGAGGAGTAAGGAGGGAATGGTTAATAAAAATTAAGACATTAAGTATAAGATTATAAATAGGTCATTGGGCTAAATAATATAGAACACATAGATAAAACTGTATTTTCACATAGTCTAATCTATAGGTCTTATATTTTTAAGTTAAACGTTCTCATTTAAATTCTTATAAATACCTATTTTAGTCTACTTCTTTTAATTTTTTTTTTGCTTTGGGATATACTTTTTTCATTACTTTTCAATCATCACTTAAAATTTGACATTTTGTAATTATTAGATGCTAAATTATTCAACAGATGGGGCTGTTTCTTACATCCCTATTCTGTCTTACTGTTCTATATTTGTTGTGCACTAGTACTATGACTGTCAGTGGATATGTTCTAGGATACATTCTAATATCTGGAAGGCCTAGTACCTACTCACTGTTTTCTTTTCCGGAATATTTTCTACCATTTTTAGTCCTTTCATTTTTTCACTAATTCTTAAAAGCTTGGAATTTTGATTGGGAGGCCATTAATCTATAATACTTAGATCTAAGTATTTATTTAATATTCACATGCAGTGGTTCTCAACCTTCCTAATGCCACGACCCTTTAATACAGTCCTCATGTTGTGGTGACCCCCAATTTCATTGTTACAAATTGAACATAATTAAAGCAGTGATTAATCACAAAAACAATATGTAATTATATGTTTTCCTATGGTCTTAGGCGACCCCTGTCAAAGGGTCGCGACCCACAGGTTGAGAAGCATTGGTTTACAGTATGCTCTATACTATTTGAGTTTTTTATATCAGTCTTGTGACCATTTCGAAAAAAGGTAAGTAGAATGGGAAGTCAGAAGACAGATTACATGCAGTGGACGAGGAGTCAACAGAAGATAATACTAGCTGACAACATTTTACTTCCCCCTGAAACATTTTGAGAAGATGAAAGGTAAGACATATAATGAGACTGAGATTCAAGAAGAAATTTTCAGTAAAGGAGAAATCTAAGTATGAGTATGAACTCAGGGATATAACCCACAGGGGAGTGATAGATTGAAGATGAGAGAGGATAGATACCTGATGGAAAGAGGAAAAGATCAGATGGTGGTTGTGATGGTAACAATAGCATGGGTGGTAAGAATAAAAATGCAGAAAAACAAACAAGGAAAAGGTGAAGAAACTGGCTAGATGAATCAAATGCCCTCGACTAGTGTGTTTAGTAAATTATATTTTAGAACTTGGATGTTTTCTGTTATATCTCTACTACTTTCAACAGTGCCTGTTTTACCTCAATAGTACCATATGAGTCACCTAATTCCCCTTCCCCACCTATACCCATCTGCTTGCACTCAACTTGTTTATTTAGCTGGCAGGTGCTTCATTCTGTAGTATGAAAAGCAGATGCTTTTTCTCTTCTGTGCTGGTCTCCTTTCCTGGCCAAAGGATGTCACAGTGGGATGTGGGACTGAACTTGGATGAAAAGGTGGAGGGCTATGTATTGATTGATAACTATGGACGGGGTCTATTAAGTTTGCTCAATCCCGATCTCGAATCTATCTGGCCATTTTGTGAACCTTTCAAAAGTCCATGATAATACAGTTGCTTATATGTAACTCTTCTATCCGCCATTGGATGAGTCAAGCTTCATTTTTTTTCCCATATAGGACTGAGAGGCAACTAGTCATAAGAAGGGAACCGGCACTCAATACAGGTACTTTAAGACGGAAGGTGGAAAGGATGCAAAGTCCTGTGGCTGCAAGTTTTATAACGTGGGAGGCAACAAAGTTCTGTATGTTACTTGTACTAAAATGCCCTCGGCCGGGAAGCACTCTGCTGATACTTAAATGACCCTTGAGGGATTGTGTTTGCTGAGCTACAATGATTACATATGACCCCAATCTTATTATTAATTTATTAAAAAATCATTAATTTAGGCAGTCGTTATTTGTTTCCTATTACTCTTCTTTCTCCTCAAAGGGAGGGGTTTGCATATTCCAAAACAAAAATTTGCTCAACTTAAATATTTGTCATTTGAGGCAGTTATTTCTGGTACGTTGAAGAGAGGTAAGTATTCGTTCATATGCTTCCTTATCTATGGTTAAAACTCTGTGTTGCCCCCCCCCGCCCCCCATGGAAAAATAAAGGGCCCTGCCCACAGCTCCCGTGTCTCGGGGTCAGTTGTGTGTGGTCTCATGTGTTGTCCATGGCGCTTCCCACACCACCCCCATTTCCCTTCTCTCGCTACTGCCATTGCTCTTCCAAGTGAATCTGCCTCGTGCCAAAGGCAGCTGTGCTCAATGAGCCCACAACACAGAACTCTTCCAAAGAATGAGTCGCTTTCGGAAGGCCCTGCTGCTGCAGCCTTGGCCAACTTAACCATCCTTCAAAGGAGCAGCGCTCTGCTGGCCAACTTATCTGCTTTTCGCGCCTCCTCGTCCCTAGAACTGCAGGACGCTCCTAAATTACCCTTGCCCTCCGTCTTCC
>NW_005356259.1:3948405-3949376 GCF_000412655.1 Myotis brandtii
CAGCCCGGGGGGCCCCATCCAGTCCCCCCCTCCCTCCCCCCACCATTTTGCGCGGTGGCCCAAGTACATTACGGAGTTGAATGCGGTTCTTGCAAGACAGGATCCACCATGCACACAGGAGCCTGGTGCCAAGCAAGTTTCTATGTGTTTGGGGTTGGGAGTGTGAGGGGGTGACGGTGGGGGCAGGGGACGGAGGCACAGCCCACCCAGGCATCTGGAGGCCCGTGCAGGACGCCAGCGCGTCGGAGCCCCAGACTCACCTGGCTGCGCCGCTAGCCGGAGACCGAAGAGGGACGGGAAGATCAGGGAATTCGCCAGTTTGGATCCTTGGCTTATTCCACCCTTTTCCCCCCATTAAATCCAGAACCCGTCACATGATAATCAAGAAAAAGATCCCAGTTCCGCTCTCCAAACGACCGCGGTAGAGGATACCTCACTTCTAACTCGGGGCCGCGCCCACATCCGGGGCCGGTTCTCACCGCCCCTGGGGCTCCCTATAGGTAGAGAGGACGCCAATCTGCGTGCAGAGGCCCCTTTGCCGGCGGTAATTGGACCATTTGGCCGCCAGTGCAAACCACCGACCTTTCCTTATGTTCCGGTTTGCCAGAAGGGCGGCAATTAAAAGGCACACCCACTTGCCCCGCCTCTCTATTACTACAGGCTGGAAGAAAAGTCAGTCAAAGTGCCGCTTGGAGTGTTCGTAGTCCCATTGGACAGGTAGATGCCAATCAAACTCACCAGCGCTCGGATACGCCCCCGCGGGGCGCTCCGCCCCCTCCCGTCGCCCTCCCTGTCTGCGCGCGGAGACTGCAGGCTCCGGCGCAAAATCCTGCGGGAAAGGCCCAGCTGCCTCCTAGCGGCGTGGCGCCCGCTCCTAAGGTGAGATCCGGCATCACCTTCGCGTTTGGGCTGGCACCGTGTGTAGGTCGTTGGGTGCTGACAGAATCCCGAGGATGGAGCAGAAGCGGCGA
>NW_005356259.1:3949691-4015212 GCF_000412655.1 Myotis brandtii
CGCGGGGAGCGGGCTGCGGGGAGGGTCGCTGCCCTGCACCCGCTGAGCAGGCAGCAGTTTGGTTTTCTGGCTCCAGCGCTCCCGACAGAGCGGGTGCTGAAGTCCTTCGCCCTGAAGGCATGTTTCCTGCCTGGGAAACGGTTCCGCGGTCCGTTCATCTCTTCTCATCTGCCTGATGCTGGCAGTCAGTGTTCTGCTATTGTCTGGTCAAGTCGTGGCTTTTCCAGCCCAGAACCTCCTGGATAATTTCGGGGTTCATTCTGCCACTGACCTATCACCCATTTTATTTTTAGCCTGACTAGAAAAAAAAAAGGAACTGCTTTATATCAACATATACTGAGTAGGGAAGTACAGAATGTGGAACAATTTACTAATCTAAGTGTCTGCGTAGCAAGAATTTTTAAATTCATTGTGAATGTATTAAATATTTTGTAATTTACACTTGATCCTTTTGTTAAT
The DNA here is from genome assembly GCF_000412655.1 of Myotis brandtii. Lineage (NCBI taxonomy): Eukaryota > Metazoa > Chordata > Mammalia > Chiroptera > Vespertilionidae > Myotis > Myotis brandtii. The sequence continues at coordinate 3,950,151 of NW_005356259.1, forward strand.
GGTGGTATATCCTGCTTACTTTGAGATTTTTTTTGGGGGGGGGGGAGTGGTTTACTTGTGATACTTTGATTTTACAGTTTTTGCTTAGCTTTAGCCCACTAGACATCTTAAGATTTTTTCCCCCCTCTCTGATACTTTAACTATAGCCTTAGTATTTGCTCTTGCTTTTAGGGATTATGTATTTTTTTAAAAAATTTGTTTTCTCTCAAACTGGACTTTCTCATAACATTTTTTTAAGTTGGAAGGGGGAATTCTGAGAATTTGGAAACTATGTACTTTAGCCTAGAGAGCCTTAAAATAGCATAACCATTTGAAACGCTAACTTTTTGTAGTGGCTCAATGTCTAGATTCTGAAGGAATGTGAGTTTTGGGGAGAATGAGCCATGCCTGAGGCCAGACACAAGCTGCTTACAGGAACATTTCTTGCCTGGGAAATAGCCTGCCTCCCAAACAGGTTAGTTGTCAGCATGCATCAGAGAGTATTAAGATAGGTGTTCGTAAGGTAGGAGGTCTCTGTGTTCTCATTTTCACCACTTTCTGCGAGGGCTTAGAAATGTGGTAAGCAAATGAACTATCGTGTACAGTGGCAGCACTCCTGCCCAGCCAAGCCTCCAAGAGCAAGCTTGAGTCCAAACTGACACTGGACAGAGTCCTAAAAATCAAGTCGATGGCCTAAGCAATTTTAAAACCATGAACCTTTTTGGCAAAAGTGCAAAGAAGTTGTGATAAAACAACAACAACACACAAACTTTACTAGACTGAGACTAATAAAATTCAGGGTGGCATGCCAAAAAAATGAGGAAAAACTTTACTAGACTGAGGCTAATAAAATTCAGGGTGGCATGCCAAAAAAATGAGGATCAAAAAATAGTTGGATTGCTTATATATTATCTCATGTAATCCTTACAATCCTTTGTTGTAAGTTCTGTATCACTCCCTTTTTATAAATGAATTGACCAAAACTTAGATTAACTTACTTGTTCAAGACTTCTCAGCCAACAAGTTGGTGGAGGTGAGTCACATCCCAGCAGTCTGCTTACCAAGCCTCCGTGGTGGTGATGCTTTATCACCACAGTAAACGTGGCTTCTATCTCATGTAATCCTTGTAATCCTATGTTGTAAGTTCTGTATCACTCCCTTTTTATAAATGAATTGACCAAAACTTAGATTAACTTACTTGTTCAAGACTTCTCAGCCAACAAGTTGGTGGAGGTGAGTCACATCCCAGCAGTCTGCTTACCAAGCCTCCGTGGTGGTGATGCTTTATCACCACAGTAAACGTGGCTTCTTAGAGACTTGGTGGAAGGAGACCAGTGGCAAATAATGCTGCAAACCATAAGCTGAGTAAGAGTATTGTAGATATTCATTAATACTTTAAGATCGTTGTATGATAGGCACTGTTGAGTGTTGCTGGGGCTATAAGGATGGAGTCACCTTCCGTCTTTGAGGAACTTTGTGTAGTGGGAGAGATAGATATTTGAACAAATAATGATGATATACAGTGTAAGAGAGTGCTGTCAAGCCTGGTTTCGTGGAAAGAAAATGCAGTTAAAGTTGAGACAGTTCAGCATTTGAATTCCTATTTGGCTTTGTGACCCTAAACATGATACCAGACCTTTTTTAGCTTCAGTTTCCTTATCTGTTAAGTGAAGATGATAATACTTCAAAGGGGAGTATTAAGCATTAAACAAAATATGTAAAGTACTGGCACATTAGTAAGCCCTGAATAAAGAACAATGAACAAATAATTTTAAGAGACCGAGTAGAAGAGGAGGTGTTGAGGTTTAGCAGGGAGCTATCACTGGAGCCTTAAAGGGCGCCGTGGTCGTTTCCACTGGTAGGGAAGGAGGGCATTTGACACAGATAGAACTGAACAGGAATATGGATTGTTGACGGAATGGCAAGTAATTGTGGCTTTGTATAAAAACTTTTTGTGGCCCTGGCTGGGTGGCTCAGTGGTTCAGTGCACCAAAAAGTTGTGGGTTTGATCTTAGGGGTCGGGGCATGTATGGGAGGCAACCGATAGATGTTTCTCATGTCCTGTTGTTGTTTTTTTTCTCTCTCAAATTTTTATTTTTTAAATATTTTAAAGTGGATTTTTAGGGAGAGAGAAACATCAATATGAAAGCGAAACATCCATTGGCTGCCTCCTGCACACCCTTTACCAGGGATCCAATCTGAAACCCGGGCATGTGCCCTGACTGAAAATCAAACCAGCAATCTTTCCGTGCAGGAATATCGCCCAAACGAGCCACGCTGGCCAGGGCTAATTTTTATTTTTTCATTTGCACCCGAGGATATGCTTTTTCATTGAATTTCTTTAGAGAGAGGGGAAGGGAGAGAGAGCAACATCGATCAGTTGCCTCCCATACCTGCCCCGACTGGAGATCAAACCTATAACCTAGGGATGTGCTCTGACCAGAGCTGAACCCACAACCTTTTGGTGCATTCCAACCAACTGAGCCACCTGGTCAGTTGGATATTCAGTTTTCCCAGCACCACTAGTTGATAAGACTGTCCTTTCCCAATTGAGTGGTTTTGGCATTCTCCCCTCTTTCTTAAATCAATAAAACCATATCTTCAGGTGAGGAATTAAAAAAACAAAACTATTTGTGAAGGCCTAATTTAAATCGTAATTGTATATAAATGTGGCTGGGAAAAGTGATTACTACCCAATTTTGCTAATTGGAATTGCATACATAGGTACTAAAATTATAGGAAAACCTCAACAGACTGTGCAGTGTTATATTTTTATTTAATATTTACCTTTAATATTTCTTTCCCCAGTGTCAATTAAAACGTCCATTTCCTTTCTTTCTTAATTTATTGATTTGAGAGAAAGAGGGAGATCAATTTGTTCCACTTATTTATGCATTCATTGGTTGATTCTTGTATGTGTCCTAACTCGGGATCAAACCCACAGCCTTGGTGTATCAGGACGATGCTCTAACCACCTGAGCTATCCGGGCAAGGAAAACTTCATTTTCAAACCTGTCCATCTAAGCAACTATTTCATTATCTTATTGTGATATTTCATTCTAAGCTGTTAAAGAAGACTAATACCACTGGAGGCATTTGCACTTAATTTGTGGAATGTATTTTGGGATTATTTTAAATAGAAGAAGAATCTTAAAATGACTGTTGCCTTCCTTTAACAAACCCTTTACCTAGGCTGTAGCCACATAGAATCAGTGTTGCAAAGTACCCTTTGCATATATGTTGACTGTCTTTTCCAAATCCAAACTTGAGATGTGACAGTAGGACAGAATGTTTTAAATTGGGACTGTCCTTGAAAATGCAAGAAAAAGTCTCATGCTTCAGGATAGTGCAGAACCATAAATACATTCAAATTTATAAAGGTGATTCATTTGATGACCAGAATCATGACTTAAATTGAAGATGTTAAATAACATTTAGGAAAGCTGCATTTTTAGTCCAACTTGTTAGTCTCATACAAGTTGCTAAAATGACACAAAAGATATAGGTGAGTTTTCAGATGAGAAAAACCAACTGCTTCCTAGAACAGGTAGTGTTAGAGCAGTAGGAAGGAAAATATACTGGACCTTATTTTGAATAGTGAACAGGAACTGGGACAGGAAATGGCTGTGGCTGAACCACTAACTGATAATAATCATAACATGATTAATTTTGACATTTAATGAGAGGAAGTAAAAGAGGGAAAAGTGCACTATATGCAGCTTTCCAGTTTCAGAAACAGTAGGGGAAAGGAGCTGTTAAAAGTATATCTACAGCTGGTTTGGCTCAGTGGATAGAGCGTTGTCCTGTGAGCGGAAGGGTCCCGGGTTCGATTCTGGTCAAGGGCACATGGCCAGATTGCAGGCTCGATCCCCAGTGGACGGCATGCAGGAGGCAGCCGATCAATGATTCTCTCTCATCATTGATGTTTCTATCTCTCTCTCCCTTCCTCTCCGAAATCAATAATAAATGAACAAACAAATAAATAAATAAACAAATAAATATGTGAAAAGTATATCTACAGAAATTTTGAAGATCCTGATTCATGGGCCAATGCTCAACTTCTGAGCTACACTGGCTGGACAGGTCTTTAATCCATTTTGAGTTATTTGTATATGGTATAAAAGAAAAGGACGCACCATTATTCTTTTGCATGTGGATATCCAGTTTTCTCAGCACCACTAGTTGATGAGACTGTCCTTTCCCAATTGAGTGGTTTTGGCATTCTTGTCAAAGATCATTTGACCATATATATAAGGGTTTATTTCTGGTCTCTATTTTATTTTATCAGTGTATTTGCCTTTATGCTAATAGTACACTATTTTGATTACTATAGCTTCATAATATGTTTTGAAATCAGAAAATGTGAGTCCTCCAACTTTGTTCTTTTTCAAAACTATTTTGGCTATTTAGGGTCCCTTGAGATTCCATATAAGTTTTAGGATAGGTTTTTTTATTTCTGCAAAAAAAAAATGCCATTGGAATTTTGATGGGGATTGCATTGAATCTCTTTAGGTACTATGCACATTAAATAATATTAATGTAGTAATAATATAATATAAAAATCGTGAACATAAGCTTTCTTTTCATTTATTTTGTCTCCTTAATTTCTTTCAGCAATGTTTTGTATGTAACAGATGTTTTTATGTCCTTGCTTACTAATCCTAACACCTTTGTCATTTCTGAGTTCAGTTTCAAATAACTGATTTTTCTCCTTATGAATCATATTTTCCTGTTTGTTTGTGGTGTTGTTTTTTTGCATGCCTACTGATTTTTGTTTGGATATCAGACATTGTGAATTTTGTTGTTTGGAGCTGGCTTTTCTTTGTATTCTTTTAAATGTTTGAGCTTTGTTCTGGGACATAGTTGAGTTACTTAGAAACAATTTAACCCTCCCCAGTTTGCTTTTGAAGTTTTTTTTTTTTTTTAATATATTTTATTGATTTTTTACAGAGAAGAAGGGAGAGAGATAGAGAGTTAGAAACATCGATGAGAGAGAAACATCGATCAGCTGCCTCCTGCACATCTCCCACTGGGGATGTGCCCACAACCCAGACACATGCCCCTGACCGGAATCGAACCCGGGACCCTCCAGTCCGCAGGCTGATGCTCTATCCACTGAGCCAAACCGGTTTTGGCTGCTTTTGAAGTTTTGTTAGGTGAGACCTAACAAATCAGTATAAGGCTAATTTGGTTTTACTACTGGGGCAGTACCACTCAGAGTATTTTAGCTACTGCCCATTATTATAGGATTTCTCTACTCTGGCTGTGAACTCTTACCATTTCTCTGTGAACTTTGGTTAATTGCCCTCCTGCTTTTTTCTGGTGGTTCTATTCCTGGCTGAGCGGGTTTTCCTACATACACATGCTGATCAATACTCAGATGAAGACTTGGGGACTCCTCTGCAGAGCTCCAGACTCTCTTTATGCTACTTTCTCTTCTCTGGTACTTTGCCCTAGGAACTTTGGCTGCCTTAGTTTCCCTGAACAATCAAATTTGTCTTCTCAGCTTGGGCTTCTCAAGCAGACTCCGATTTTCCCTTCCTAGCATTGCATCATGGAAACGGTACATGAAGTACTCTTGGGAAGTCACAGGGCACACTTTTTTTGTTTCCTCTTTCAGAGATTACTGCTTTGCATTGCCTGTTGCCAGATGTCTTAAAACATTTCACAGATTTTGTCCATTATTTTCGTTTTTAAGGTGGGAGGATTAAAGGGGTCCCTGATACTTTATCATGGCTAGAAGTGGAAGATCTTGTATATTAAGTTTTAAAATGATAAATGGAAAACACATAAAGTAGTATTTTTAGTGTATTTTTTAAAAAAATCATCAGTGATGAGAGAGAATCATTGATCAGCTGCCTCCTGGGGATTGAGCCTGCAATCCGGGCATGTGCCCTGACTGGGAAGCAAACCGTGACCTCCTGGTTCATAGGTAGATGTTCAACCACTGAGCCATGCCATCTGGGCAATGGGTCATGTTTTCTTATCCATTCAGCTACCCTATGTGTTTTGATTAGAGGATTTAAGCCACTTATATTAAAGTGATTATTGATAAGTATTTATTGCTATGTTATTCTTTTAACTAAGTTCCCCTATAGTTGTTTTTCTCCTCCTCCTCATTCTCCTCCTCCTTCACTTCTTTCTCCTCCTTCTTCTTCTTGCAGGCCCTTTAACATATCTTGTAATACTGGTTTGGTGGTAACAAACTCCTTTAGCTTTTTCTTGTCTGGGAAGCTCTTTATTTCTCCTTCAATTTTAAATGATAGCCTTGCTGGGTAAAGTAGTCTTGGTTGCAGGTCCTGGCTTTTCATCATTTTCAATATTTCATGTCAAACTACTTTAAAACAAAAAACATGGTTGATCATTTTATTTCGATCAATATCAAATAATTTTCAAACCTTTAGATCTTTAGATATTCACCTGAGTTTTGGCTCAGATGTTCTAGATTCTTTGCAAGTCCCAGCCAGCTCAGGCCCGGCCTGCACCCTCTTACAGGAGGGAGTCCTCAGGGGATGTCCAACTGATGGCTTAGGCCCGCTTCCTTCAGGGAGAGGGCCTAAGCCGCAGTCTGCCCTCCCTCTGTGGGAGATGACCCTGGCAGGCTGACCTGGGGATTTCGAGCGGCTAGCCCTGCCCTGAATAGCCTCGCTGTGGTCGCCGGTGGCCTCCCTCTGCAGGAGGCAACCGGGCGGGTGATCAGGGGATGGCACCGGCTCCCATCGCCCTGCCACTGGTCGCCACCCCGCCCCCCCCATCCACCTCATCATTGTCCCTTCCCTCTGCCTGTTGGCATGAGCCTTGGCTGGCCTGGTGCCGCCACCTGCTCGCCAACCCTGCCCTCCCTCCTAATGGTCATTCTGCCGTTCGGTTGATTTGCATATTATGCTTTTATTATATAGGACTTTTCATCAACAGAAAGAGTGAGTTTGAAAAATATGACTAGATTATTACTTGAGGAAATTAATGAGAAGTGTTTATTTCTCTAAGAGTGTTATAATTCGTTTTTTATTATCATGGGAAAATATTGCAACAGTGACTAAAAATACTGCTGTGATCCACTTAGGAACACTAAACAGCACTTCAGCACTATTCTTGGGCAGTATTTTAAACAGAAAGTGAACAAAAACAAAAATAGCATCACTAAGCAGACCACAAAAAGAACACTTGTTTACAGTTTGAGAATTGTTTTAAAAAGACAGTGCATCACCTTGTTGATCCTTACCTGGAAACATGCACATTAGGCAACTCAAATTTTTTGGTACTCTGTGCATGTCTGCAAATAATCAGGAAAGTACTGTGAGTATTTATTTCAAGCTTACAAGTAAAGATTTGCTAGTAGCAACTTTACAAATAACAGAGTCTGCAAATAATGAAAGTGGACTATTTTAGGTAAGCGGTCCAATATGTTAAATGAATATTTTGGAATATATTCAGATAATTGAATCATATTTATAAATATTAGGATTCCATTTTACTGAAGCTATAACTATTTGGAAATTGAAGACTAAAACTTGTTTCACATTGTAATCTTTAGCAAAGTTCTACAGATACATGGTTGTTTGTTTTTTTTTAGATATATTTTTATTGATTTCAGAGAAAGGGAGAGGGAGAGACAGAAACATCAATGATGAGAGAGAATCATTGATTGGCTGCCTCCTGCACGCCCCCCACTGGGGATCGAGCTCGAAACCCTGCATGTGCCCTTGACTGGAATCGAACCTGGGACCCTTCAGCCCCCAGGCCAATGCTCCATCCACTGAGCCAAACCAGCTAGGGCTACAGATACATGTTTTAAGAGTACAATTCTGGTACCAATTCCAACCATTGGTACCAAAACCAAGCAAGTCTCCAACACTAGCTGGGTGTCCTGTACAATTCAACTCTCTTCTGACACATCACATCCCACGGGTTAAGGCAGGGGTGGGCAAACTTTTTGACTCGAGGGCCACAATGGGTTCTTAAACTGGACCAGAGGGCCAGAACAAAAGCATGGATGGAGTGTTTGTGTGAACTAATATAAATTCAAAGTAAACATCATTACATAAAAGGGTACGGTCTTTTTTTTTTTTTAGTTTTATTCATTTCAAACGGGCCGGATCTGGCCTGCGGGCCGTAGTTTGCCCACGGCTGGGTTAAGGGCCTAGTCCCATAACATTGCCCCTTACCCCCTTCAAATGCCAATTCTGTAGATTAGAGGTTCCCACAACCCCCTCCTTGGGTTCCATTAAAATCTAGAGCAGCTCACAGAACTCAGAGAAACATTTTACTTAGTAGATTACCAGTTTATTACAAAAGGATACAACTCAGGAACCGTCAGATGGGAAGTGATACATAGGGCAAGGTATGTGGGAAGGGTGAAGCTTCCATGCTACTATCCTGGAATCATGCCCCAACCCAGAAAGTCTCCAGACCTTGTTTTTGGGTTTTTATGTATGCCTTTGCTGTAGTTTCAATTGCACTTGGTAAGGGAGTGAAGTTAGATGCCTGTGTCTTAGTCTAACTTCTTTTTTTCCTGGTAATTTGAAATATTTAAATCATAAATTAGTCTTTAAGTAATTAAATAATTTGAACACCATTGTTTGGATGTTCTCACAATTTAATTTCCTGTAATAATATGGGCTTAGACAAATCCGAAGTAACTTGTCAAATAGGTTAGGACAGGGAGAAAGTTATTTCCAGTAGAGGAAATATCACCAGGACTAGAGAGCAAGCATGAGAGTATATGGTATATTTAGGATTATTGGATATGTAAGTGAAAGGCAGATTGGAGAGGGTAGGTATGAGGTCATGTGTGGAAGGCAGAGATGATGGGCACTACTGATTGTAAAAGTAATCTGTGATCAGGTTGTAAAAGAAGGGTTTTTTGTATACTGTGCTGATTAAACCCTTTTCTTAGGCAGTGGGAAATAATTAAGAGATTTTTGAGGAGAGAAACACGACGGAGTCAGTATTTTAGGAAGGTAAATGGTGAAAGTAAAGAAATGATTAGAGACTAAGAGTAGTCCTGGTAATGGATAATACAGTCTTGTACCAAATCTGTGGTAGTTGTTTTTGGTAGTATGACAAATAGACTATATTAATTTATTCCTTTGTATTTGCTGAATGGTTCCTCTTTGCCAGGTGTAGAATTGGTGGTGGCGGGAAAGGGAAAGAGATAAGATGGATTCTAGGATTCATAACTTGAGTAGCAAATTGAGTAATTAGTAAAAGAGTAGTTTTGAGAAGGGAAAATGAATCTAATTTTATTTTTTCTTGAAGATATAACAATTTCACAGAAAAGCTTTATCTGTGGCACTGTATATTCTGTTTAGTAACTTGAATTTTTGAAAAGAATTGAAACTGGTTGTCTCCCATCCGTTGGAAATAATAAGTAAACGTGCAATTCTTGGTACTTAAAAGAATGCATTTGCTACTTATAAAATAAATGGCAAAAAACATAAGTGTAGGGATTTATAAATGAAAATAAAGTAGGATCACAGAATTTTCCTTCACTAAAACCATCTGAAAGAAGGAAAAGTAGGTGGCAGAAGAGAGAGCAAAAATGGAATAGAAGTGGACAAAAAAGGGATATGTACAAACTGTATGCCAAATACTTCAAAAAGTGGAGGCCAAGGAAAGAATGAGTAGATACAGGGTATACATGACAAGGCTTGTCATTCTAGCCCCACATCTCAGAAGCCAGATTAAGGAAAGATTAGGCCTAAAAACATTAAGCTCTCCCTTCTCTCATTTCCTGCATTTCCAGGTTATAGAAAAAGATTAAAATCAGTATTCAGTTTTCATACTGATGCGTGTGTGTATGTGTGTGTATGTGCATGTGTGTGCATGTGCGTGTGTATGTGCGTGTGTGTGCACATATATGTACAGAAATAAAAATGGTCCCAGCTAATGTGAGAAGGGTGTTGAGGTTGTCAGGAGGAACATTTGGATATCCGAGTAAGTAGGAGCTCAGTTTAGCACTTCTCATGTTAAACTTGATCAAACCTTTAAAAAAAAAAAAAAAGGCATGGCAACTTTTACAAATATGCTACAGGAAAAAAAATGACAAAGTGACCATGAAAAGACTATCCCCTGGAATAGAGACTCCAACAAATGGAACAGAAATAGTATTCAGAAATATAGTACAGACATAAGTTTCTGAAATAAAAAGGTACATTTGCTGGTTGAAAGTCACTAAATACCAGGGAGGGAAAACTGTGAAATGATTAAAATGGACTATATTCTAGTAGTTACTAATTTAAAAACTAAGGAGAGAATTATTTTGGCACCCTGGCCAAAAAGAGAATGTGACCTATAGAAGGGGCGGGGTAAAGAGGGGTGGTAATCTTGCCAGCTGCAAACTTCTTATTGTGGTCCATTCCAGAAGACAGTAGAACAATGCTTACAAAGTTTTGATGGGAAAAAAGCATGAACCAAAAATATTATGTGTCTAGGATGTTAGTGTAAGAATGTCCAGACCTATAAAAATTTTATAAACATTATTTGAGCTAAACTGAGGACATGCCAGGAAGCAAGATCTCAAAGGACTGGAAAATGCTCCAGAGAATGCAGTTTGTAGTTATATTTATGCATTTGGAATCAGGAGAGATTAAGGAAGGTTACATGAAATCCCTTGGTGGTAGATAAAAGAGGCAGGAGAAGGCAAGGTAGGGAAGTCTCTATGACTGGATAAAAACTAAAATGAAAAGATACATCTTTTACATTGGGGGTTACAAGATAAATGTCAAGGGGGAGAAAAAAGGAGACATGTGTAATACTCTTTGTAATACTTTAAGAAATAAAAACAAACAAAAACAAACACATTAAGCTCTCCCTTCTCTCATTTCCTGCATTTCAAAGTTATAGAAAAAGATTAAAATCAGTATTCAGTTCTCATACTGATGCGTGTGTGTATGTGCATGTGTGTGCATGTGCGTGTGTATGTGCGTGTGTGTGCACATATATGTACAGAAATAAAAATGGTCCCAGCTAATGTGAGAAGGGTGTTGAGGTTGTCAGGAGGAACATTTGGATATCCGAGTAAGTAGGAGCTCAGTTTAGCACTTCTCATGTTAAACTTGATCAAACCTTTAAAAAAAAAAAAAAAGGCATGGCAACTTTTACAAATATGCTACAGGAAAAAAAATGACAAAGTGACCATGAAAAGACTATCCCCTGGAATAGAGACTCCAACAAATGGAACAGAAATAGTATTCAGAAATATAGTACAGACATAAGTTTCTGAAATAAAAAGGTACATTTGCTGGTTGAAAGTCACTAAATACCAGGGAGGGAAAACTGTGAAATGATTAAAATGGACTATATTCTAGTAGTTACTAATTTAAAAACTAAGGAGAGAATTATTTTGGCACCCTGGCCAAAAAGAGAATGTGACCTATAGAAGGGGCGGGGTAAAGAGGGGTGGTAATCTTGCCAGCTGCAAACTTCTTATTGTGGTCCATTCCAGAAGACAGTAGAACAATGCTTACAAAGTTTTGATGGGAAAAAAGCATGAACCAAAAATATTATGTGTCTAGGATGTTAGTGTAAGAATGTCCAGACCTATAAAAATTTTATAAACATTATTTGAGCTAAACTGAGGACATGCCAGGAAGCAAGATCTCAAAGGACTGGAAAATGCTCCAGAGAATGCAGTTTGTAGTTATATTTATGCATTTGGAATCAGGAGAGATTAAGGAAGGTTACATGAAATCCCTTGGTGGTAGATAAAAGAGGCAGGAGAAGGCAAGGTAGGGAAGTCTCTATGACTGGATAAAAACTAAAATGAAAAGATACATCTTTTACATTGGGGGTTACAAGATATTTAACATTTACAGTAAATAGGGATGGTGCGTAGGCAACAAAATCATGTGTTCCCACGAGAGTGGTTATGACTCACCTTTAAAGGGGTAGGGAAAAGAACTTACTCTTACATTTCAAAGGTGTATTATATAACATCCATAAGAACAATGGGCTTGCTTAAGGCAAAGATTGAGCTTTCACTAAGAAAATTATAGGCCTACTGCATGACTGCCCACCATGACCTGCCCAGTTAGGAATTTATGATCAGATCATTCTTGGAGCTTACTTTTGGGTTACTTAGCTTGTCAGGCCTGACATGTAGCCCCTGAACTTGTCAGATTTACTACATAGCTCTTTTCACAGGGAGGAAGGAACTTTCCTCTACCTTCAAGATTCTTTCAGGAGCTAATAAATAAACCTGAGACAGATTAACAAGATAAAATGACCAAATTTAATTACATGCATGTGTATGGGGACCTGGAATACATGAGGGAGTCAGAGACCCCACATACACGAGAGATTCAAAGACAGAAAGGGAAAAATGTGGTATATATGACATTCTGAGCTAAGGACCACCTTGGGACTTCAGAGGAGAAGAAGGTCATTGCAGGAAGGTGAGAAGAACAGTTGCTTAGTAATTAAAAGTTTGCTCTGCCATATAAATAGGTCATATTCTTCTAGGTAGTTAAGAGGCAAAGGTGTTTCTCTTGAGCCCACAGGGTCATTGTTGCCTTTAGCTCAAAACAGTCTGCATACCATAGAGGCACATTTTGGAGGGATCACTCGTTCTGAACTCCTACATATACCCAGCAGTCTCCGTTAGATTTGGTTTGGCTGTTAATAACAATGACTAAAAGTAGAAAGATTTATAGTCTTTATATGAGGAGTAATGGGGTAGGCAGACCAGAACTGGTATGGTGAATTCACCTGGCTTCTGTTCTCAATGTCACTGTCCATGGTGGCTACCTGAGCTTCAACCATTAAAATAGCATTCCAGGGAGCAGAAAATGGGAAGGTTGGGAAGAACAAAAGGGATTTCTCCAACTGAATCAGATTTCCTAAAAGGGCCTAACTAGAAGTTCCATCTAATGCTTGTTTGTGTCTGGACCAGAATATAGTCACAGCCACTCTTAGATGCAAGAAAGGATAGGAAAAATCTTTCTTTTGGGCAAACATTTTTGCAAAAGGAAGAGGACGATACAATAAGGGTAGTCAAATAACAATCTATGGTAATTTTTTTACACATGTCATCTTTATCAACCACTTCTTCTCATTCCACTCTGACTTCCTTCTCTACTCCATTGAAATTATTCCTGCCAGAGTAATTTCTAAACCTTTATTTTGTTAAATCCAATAATCTTTTAGCAGCTTACTTAATCTTTTGTGAAAGATTCTTCTCTCTTGGATTCTGTGACATTAAATCACCATTCTTTCTACTTATTTTCTGTTCTTGGCCTTTCTTACTCCACTTCCTCTGAATAGTAGTAGACTTGGGGCTGGACCCTTTTTTCTTTAATTATACTCTTCTTAAGTCATTCACATTTTATTGAAATGATTTGTGAAAGTCACACATCTTAAATAAATATTCAGTTGTGACAAATGCATATACGTACATAACCATCTTTATCTTTATTTTCAGCTTCAGACTCATGTATATAAATACCTGTTTGACTTCTTTATTTTTATGTTTAGTAGGTATGCTCAACGGGCATAAGACTTTCTTAACTAGCCTTACCACTTCCACTCTGAACTCTGTGGTCCAGTCTGTTCCCTGCACAGCTGTCAGAGTGGTTTTTGCAAATTAGATCATCACTGCTTTACTGGAATCACTTTAGTGAGTTCCTATCTTTATGATAAGATTGTTTGCTATGTCTCATAAGGGACTTCTTTGACCATCCTTTCCAAAAGTCCCTACCCCACCCCAATCACATCTCTCTGTTTATTTCCTTCATGGTACTGAAAATTATCTTACTTGATATTCGTTTTCTATATTCTTTCTTACAATGTAAGTTTTGTCAGGGCAGGGACTTTGTTTCTTGTTTATTGTTGTATCTTCGGTGCCTAGAACAATACAATATTAGTAAGTGTTCATAAATAATTTTTTTTTCATAAATATTTTTATTAAGTGATCAGCTACTGGATGAATAAAGGCCACATATGACAAACCCACTACCAACGTCATACTCGATGGGCAAAAACTAAAAGCGTTATAGCACTCCCTACTATCCTTAGAATCATATTTATATTCTACCCTTGAGACCTGTTTTTAGACCCTGTAAAGATTTCTCATCTTGTTCTGTGTTCCCATTACACTTAGATCGGGAACAAGATAGGGATGTCCACTTTCACCACTCTTATTCAACATAGTACTGGAAGTTTTAGTCACAGCAATCAGACAAGAAGAAGAAATAAAAGGCATCCAAATTGGAAAGGAAGAAGTAGAACTGTCATTATTTGCAGATGACATGATGCTGTATATAGAGAACCCTAAAGATTCCAGCATAAAAGTACTAGAAGTGATAAATGAATTGACTAAAGTAGCAGGATATAAAATAAGTATCCAGAATTCAGTTGCAGTTTTATACATCAATAATGAACTATCAGAAAGGAAAACTAAGAAAACAATCCCATTCACAATTGCTTAAAAACACACACACAACCCCCCCCCCCCAAAAAAAAACTTAGGCATAAATTTAACCAATGATGTAAAGATCTGTACACAGAAAATTATAAGATACTGAGAAAGATAGTGAAGAAGATACAAATAGCTGGAAGCATATACTGTGTACATAGATAGGAAGACTTAACATAATTAAAATGTCCATACTACCCAAAGCTATCTATAAATTAATGCAATTGCTATCAAGATACCAATAGAGTATTTCAAAAACTAGAACAGATATTCCAAAAATTTATATGGAACCACAAAACAGCCCAAATAGCCACAGCAATATTGAGAAAAAACCAAGTTGGAGGAATCACACTACCTGATATCAAACTATACTACAAGGCCATAGTAATCAAAACAGCATAGTACTGGATTAAAAACAGACATAGATCAATGGAACAAAATAGAGCGCCTAGAAATAAACCCATGTCTTTATGGTCAATTAATATTTGATCAAGGAGATAAAAACATACAATAGGGTAAATGGTGTTGGGAAAATTGGACAGGTATGTGCAAAAAAAATGAAGCTAGACCACCTTATACATAAACAAGAATAAACTCAAAATGGATTAAAGACTTAAATGTTCAATTCAAAACCATAGACATCCTAGAAGAAAACATAGGCAGTAAAATCTAGGATATTTCTCGTAGCAATATACTTTCTGATATATCTCCTCAGACAAGGGAAACAAAATTAAAAATAAATGGGACTACATCAAACTAAAAAGTTTCTGAACAGCAAAGGAAACTATCAACAAAATAAAAACCCATTGAATGGGAGAACATTTGCCAGTGATACATCTGATAAGGGGTTAATATCCAGAATTTATAAAAAATTTATAAAATTCAACACCAAAAATCAAACACTCCAATTAAAAAATGGGCAATGGATCTGAATAGACACTTCTCCAAAGAGGACATACAGATGGCCAATAGACATATGAAAAGATGCTCAACATCACTAATCATCAAAGAAATGCAAATTAAAACTACAATGAGATATCACCGCACACCTGTCAGAATGGCCATCATCTTTAAATCAACGAACAAGAAGTGTTGACAAGAATCTGGAAAAAAAGGGTATTCTAGTGCACGCTAGAATACCCTTTTGGTGTGAATACAGATTGGTGCAGCCACTGTAGAAAGCAGTATGGAGTTACCTCAAAAAATTAAAAATGGGACTGCCTTATGACCCAGTGATTCCACTTCTCATAATATATATTAAGAAACCCAAAACACTAATTCAAAAGAATGTATGCACCCTAGCCAAGATTTGGAAGCAGCCCAAGTGTTCATCAGTAAATGAGTGGATAAAAAAGTTGTGATGCATTTATTTACATAATGGGATACTACTCAGCTGTAAAAACTAAGGAAATCTTACCCTTTGTGACAGCATGGATGGATCTGAAGAGCACTATTCTAAGTGAAATAAGCCAATCAGAGAAAGACAAGTACCATATGATTTGACTCAGTATGTGGAATCTAATGAACAAAATCAATTAACAAAATAGAAACAGACTCATAGAGAACAGAGTGACAGCTGTCAGAGGGAGAGGGGTTGCATGGTTTCGGAAAAGGTGAAGGAATTAAGCAAAAAAATAAAAAAAAAACAAAAAACTCAGACATAGACAACAGTGTGGTGATTATCAGAGGGTAAGGGAGGTATGGGAGGTAGAAGAGAGTATAGTGGGATAAATGATGATGGAAGGAGACTTGACTTGGGGTGGTGAACACCCAATACAATATACAGATGATGTATTATAGGATTATACAGCTGAAACCTATATAATTTTATTAACCAATGTCACCTGAATAAATTTAATAAAATAAAAGGAAAAAAAACCCCAAATAATCATAATCACTTTCAAACAAAATCAGAGAGAGAGAGAAATAACTTAGAGTAACTGTCTATAGTAAGATTGAAATGTTATATCTGCAGTTAACCCTGTGGTTTTATAATTGAGTTATTTTTATATCTTAATATCCATCCGTCTCTCAGATTAGTTGATTGAAAAAGATTAAGATTCTCTATTCAAGATACTCCGTAAACTTTCTATGCTTTTTTTTTTCTGTAAATTAACTTTAATGACATAATTTAGCATTAAAAGTTATATAACATGAACTAACATAATAGAGAGTATAAACTGCTATTCCTGGATTGTCAGGATCAAAGAAGTTGGAGAAACTTTAGAAATAATCTTTATTCATAAATTATTTAATTTATTACTTTTAAAAAAAAATATATTTTATTGATTTTTTACAGAGAGGAAGGGAGAGAGATAGAGTTAGAAACGTCGATGAAAGCGAAACATTGATCAGCTGCCTCCTGCACATCTCCTACTGGGGATGTGCCCGCAACCCAGGTACATGGCCTTGACTGGAATCGAACCTGGGACCCTTCAGTCCGCAGGCCGACGCTCTATCCACTGAGCCAAACCGGTTTCGGCTACTTTTTGTTTTTTATACTCATTGAAATTTGTGTGTCTTTGAGTATACTTTGTCTGATTCAGAAATCTATCCCAGTATGCTGTGAAACCTGTTTTAAAAATAGGTATGAGCCACTTGGTGTCACAGAAGTCTTGTTGACACAATGCAAAAATTATCAAATGAGTTTGCAGAGCAAACTTTACCATTACTAAAGAAAGGTGTTTTTCTTTTTTTAAACAAAATTGACTGAATTTTTATTTCTATAAATTCAAATAAACATAATTGAAACATTTCAAAAATTTATATATCCAGTATACTATTATAGTTGAATTAAAAAAATTATTCTAAGTGTAGCTTATTGTAAACTAAAGTATATAAATTATCTTTCAGGTCATTTATTAAACGAAGCAGGCAACGTTTTCCACACTCTCATTGAAGCTTTTAAGAAATTGTTAGTATTTATATGTGACCATTTAAGTATTCCCTGAATATATTAAATATTTTGTACATTTAATAGATTGGGTTAATAAAATGTCCTTTCACATTTTGCATATGAGATGCATATTATTTACACTTCTGAGGTATTAGGAGAGAGGATCTTTATTTTGGTATGTAATCTGGAATAATCCTAAAAATTGGGTAAAGTGAAAGGGGGTGTAGAGTGATAAGTTGATATTCCCATACTTTTTTGTAGTTTGCTTTTGGCGACGTGGTGGCCAGGATTGGTAAGAGAGGGAGAGTTATAACCAGTTTGGAAAACATACATGATAGCCTTAACAAACAAAGACAGGGGTGGGCAGAAGTAGGTTTACAGTTGGGAGTACACGAAATACAGACTTTATTCTTGTATTATTGCTTATTAATTTGAATTTTCTATATGAACAACTGTAAACCTACTTTTGCCCACCTATATAATGGAGGTGTAATATGTGCTGAAGCAGTGGAGAGAACCTATAGGATGAGATATGGCTAAAGCTAAATGAAACACCCCCAAAAGCCTCCAGGACAGAAAAACGAGAATGGGAGATTAAAGTCAGTAAGAGAAAGCTCCCCCAAAAAGCCTTGGTGAGAGAAATGGAAGTAGCCATACCTGACTGAGAAACTTCAGTGGAGGTGACCTTTGAAATCTAAATAATCCATGTGTATGTAGTTGAGAATTGACATTATGATTTTATGATAATCAGGTAGCTATTTTTATTTTAAAGGTCAACAAAAAATGATTGCATGTATTCCTTCCCTAAACTGTTTGCCATGTTTAAAAAAGGAAATATAAATACTTGCCAGTTCCTGGGTTGCATGATTTTAAAAATAAATCATTAATAATAAAAAAATTATAATCTACTCTATGTATTACACTGTGGTAGGCATTTATTGTATGTATCTTATCAGTCACAAAATCCCTATAAGGATGTTAAACAAAGAGTTTTAACTTCCACGGCTGAAATTCGTTTTAAAAGAAAGTGTTTATTAGGCCATTGGTCGCAAAAAAAAAAGGGGGAAGAACACCGGTTTGGGCATGGAGTCTAAACCACCACCAGAATGGCTAGGTAGGAAAGATAAGTCATGTTCGGCATCCTGGAGCTTTGCAAGAGTTTTTAGGCATCAAGTAGGGGGAAGAAAGATGTAAGCTGTTTGAAAGGATTTAGCTATAGACAAAAAGGATGAGAGAAGTGGGGCTAGTTCTTGGAGAGTTGCAATAGAGTCTGCAAGCAAGTGTCCTGCCCGCTCCTGTGGATTAGCTGTGAACAGCAGATTGGAAAGTTTGTGCGTGTGTAAATAAAAAACCAGAGGCTCCTGGGGTTCTGTGGTGTCTGGCTCTTCTCCCTTTTGAATAATGGAGGAAATAGCCACATGGAAATTAATCCTAAGTCCCAACTGATAAACAGGAATGTGAGCCGTCTTTTGTAGAGCTGGTCCACAGCTATTGACAGGCTAACTTTTCTGTCACTTTCTCTCATTGTTCTGTGTTGGGGAGCACAGGAGATTTGGTTGGAAAGTTTGTAAGGAGGACATTCTGGTAAAAGGAAAGTGTGTGGAAGGCCACCTGCCCCGTTTATTGGAATTCTGACCTTAGGGGAGTGTCGAAGGTGGTGCCCCTAATTGTTCCTTGACCTTTCCAAACAAGTCTGTGCATATGCAGACCCTGGGGTGTTTACTGGAATCCTTATGCTTAATCCCTGGATGCCCTTGCCTAGAGGAAAATGTAAACATGTGTCCTCCCAAGATTACTCACCCTACTGATTGTATCTAAAGATAAAAACTGCAATAAAAGGCTAATGAGCCAGGCAATCTAGGTGTCCTGGCTCCTTTGGCCAGACTGTCCTTTAGCACTCTCCCCCACAATGTAACTGTGTCGGAGTAAGCTGTTCATCTGTCGTTCAGGGGCTGCTGGTCAACCCTGGCAGTTCTGCAGTTATAAGTTTCTTTTAGAACATCTCAGATTTTTTTTTCTTGTCAAGGGATGGATAGGTTACAGTTATTCCTACTGTACTAGTGAAAGAAACTGACCTCCAAGAGATTGACTCCTTCAATCCTGTATAATAAAAGCCTACTATGCAAATCGACCCAACAGCAGAACGACTGGTTGCAATGATGCACACTGACCACCAGGGGGCAGATGCTCAACGCAGGAGCTGCCCCCTGGTGGTCAGTGCACTCCCACAGGGGAAGCGCCGCTCAGCTAGAAGCTGGGCTCATGGCTGGTGAGCGCAGTGGCAGTGGTGGGAGCCTCTCCCACCTCCGCGGCAGCGCTAGGGATGTCCGACTGCTGGCTTAGGCCTGCTCCCCATGGGCCTGTCGGTCAGACATCCCCCAAGGGCTCCCGGACTGTGAGAGGGCATAGGCTGGGCTGAAGGGACACCCCCCCCCCGAGTGCACGAATTTCATGCACAGGGCCTCTAGTATTACATATTAGATAGAGAAAGACAATATCTGAATCCAGGTCTTTTGACTCTACTCCTTCTGTAACAAATGCCAGAGCATCTGTCAGGAATTTCAAAGCATAGTTTGCTTAAATTGGATCAATTAAAGATGGAATCAGGTCTGGCTGGTGTGACTCAGTTTGCTGAGCGTCATCCCATGCACCAGGAAAGAGTTGCTAGTTCTATTCCAGCTGAGGGCACATGCCTGGGTTGCAGGCTTAATCCCCAGCAGGGGTTGTGCAGGAAGCAGCCAATGGATGAGATGTTTCTATCTCTTCCTCTTCCTTTCTCTGAAATCAGTAAAAACATTTTTTAAAAAAAGATGGAATCAGTATCTTAGGAAAGGTAATAAAATAATCTGCTCTATAGTACTGTGAAAAAATGTAGGCATTAAGTAAATTCTGCCTTAAATTTTAGAGGTTGATCATCTGAACATTTGAACTTGCTGATAATAATTATTACATTTGAATCTTTTAATACACCTAGCAATGTTAAATAAACTTCTGGTATTTTGTTGACTGGGCAAATTGTGTAGTGCTAGCAACTGGCTCCAGTTGCAGATCTGCATGTGCTAGGATCAGCTCAGCTGAGTGCTTTACGTCAGGATTTCCTTGCGATCTGGTGGCCTTGAATGATCCTGGTTTGTAATGAGTTCAGGGGCAAGTATCTGTGTTTGAACCTTTTAGGCTTATTCTTATCACCATACCAGAGGTGCCCTTCGTCCAGCCGGGTCTTAAAACTAGAGGAGTATTACTGGAATCAGCCTGGAATTAATTCTCTCTAGGAATTAGTTCTTCTTTGAAAATTGTTTAGACAAAAAAGATGCTTATGAAATGGTCTGTGGTAAATTTCTAAATATTAGCAAACTGTGATATCTTGGAAGGCCTTCATATTAGTTATTCCTATGTAACTTACTCTAATACTGGCTTAGTATTTAATATAAATGTTAGGTTTATTTTAGTTCAATTTTATGTTTACTGGGTATTAGGGAAAATTAAATATGATTATAAATTTTGGTATCTCTATCAAGCCATCCTTTAGCAACAGTAATTTACATTAATTCCTAGATAGAAGCTATACCCAAAATCATCTGTTACTGAGTGAATTTCTATGATATGTGAATTTATAAATGAAAAATCTCCAGTATAACCTTGGAAATTCTGAAATTTATTTAAAAATGATTTTTAAAAAACCCACAATATAACTATTTTGTAAGAAAATTCAAGTGTTATAATCACATAGAAAGATCCTTCTTTTATTATGGCAACTGATTTTGTTTACTTAAGATAACCTGTTGCTAAAATAGTAATGAGGAAGGGTGTAATATAAGTGTAGTCATACACCCTTTGCTGTACAAGTAACCAGAGTACTAGATGTGCATGTTGCTCAGTTTCCTTTTGGAAGGTGGAAGTAAAGTCGTTGTATGTTTTTCTCTCTTGAACAGCTTAAAATGACGAACGTGTGATTTCAGTGGAATAAATGGCGTCCAAAGTCACTGATGCTATAGTCTGGTATCAAAAAAAAGTAAGTTGGTAATGAAAGCTTTTAATCTTTTAAATGCTTTTATTTTAAAAATGCTTTTGTGTGTGTGTGTGTGTGAGAGAGAGAGAGAGAGAGCTAAGAGGTTATGTCAAATATTACCTAAAGTAATAACAAATAGATTTCAGGACCTTTTGAATGGAAAGGGGAATAATATTTTCCTTCTGTGCCAGTTTTACTTCTAAATAAATGAGAAGGATGATGCCTAAAAATATTTTTTCTTCATTTTTAATCCACAATTTCAAAGTAGCTAGATTAATTATTTTCAGTTATAATGTCCAGGATTATGAATATAATTAGCATTTTATAAAAGCATTAAACTTTTTCTTGTATTTCTTTTAAAAGAAAGCTAGATTAGCAGAGCTGTTGTAAAATTTTATAACTTTTGTATCAAGAGGAACTGCAGTTTTGATCCTTTTCTTATACGTTCACAATTCAATAGCTGAACTTTTTCAGTAAAATAAACCTTCAGTATTTTCTGAACTGAAACATTAAAATTTTTCTTTTGGTATTTTAGAATTATTGTTGTAACTACTTAACTAGCTGTGTTATCCTACTACACATTTCAAAATACACTTTACTAATGTAATGTATTCTTTTATAAAGTTCAAGAGAATAAATGCCTTTTTTTGAAAATGGTATTGTTTACTCCAGAAGAGTGTTGTTTACACTCCCTAAAGTGCATATTGTTACATGCAGTATCTTAGATTTTTAGGGTATGTAGTGAATTGTGTTTATTTTCACATTTTAAAACATTTTTGATTCTTATTCTTCAAGTCCCTATTAACAAAGTATATATTTAAAGCTTTCCTATGTGTGGGAAGATCAGACAGTTTTAAAATTTAGTTGAATTAGAAATAAGTGGTAATTAGAACTCTTTAGAGATTAGTCAACCCTAAGGATACTGTTTACTTTTTGGATGTGTTATTTCTTTTCTGGGTGGAACATACCACAGATATACACTATCACATTTTTTATATAAGGTACTAAATTGAAAGTACTAAATGGAAGTGTTGATGATACTGTTAATTCAATATTTTGTGGTTCTATTTTAGTGTCATTTTATTTTTAAACTTCCAATCAATTTAAGAGAAAACTGAATTCAAGAAAATTAAAAATTTTTTATTTGCTATATTGATCTTTGAAAGCTTTTCTCTTCATTTCTACTTATGAGAGTTGGGAATGTTTATTAAACATTTTATCTATTGGGCTTTTTTATGTTAAACATTTCAAACCTTAACGAAGATCATTTGTAGAATGTACTATCATGACTGACTTTTCTTGGGATCTGAGGGGTTTGAAATATTATATTCACATTCAGTTAGCACAGTGACACCCTTCTTATCTAAGGGTCATTTACTTAGCAGCTTTGGTTGTGTGCAATCAAAATATTCTCCAGAGCAAATGTAACAGATATCACAATTTATATCTAGCAAATATAATCACACATTTTATGTTAGAGAATCATCAGGATCATTAACCAGATTTAATTCCTCTATATTTTTTCCTTTTGCTTTAAAATTTATTTTTCTTAATATCATTTTAAATTTTTTATAGCTCAGTGGTTCTCAAACCAAAGTTCTACTTCTCATTACTAGTAGGGAGTTGGGGAGGATGGGTTGAAAATATGGGATGTGAAGCTTTGATTTTCGTAATTACTTTTGGGGGAATACTAATATGCAATTCAGTAAACAAGAATTGACAAACTTTTTCTGTAAAGGGCTAGATTGTAAATGTTTTAGGCTTTGAGGGCCATAAGGTCTCTGTGGCAACCACTCACTAATGTCATAATGCAAAAACAGTCATAGACAATACATAAATGAATGAAATGAATAGGCATGGTGGCATTCCAATAAAACAATTTACAACAACAGGCAGTGGGCTAGATTTGGCCCATAGGCCTCGGTTTGCTGACCTGTGCTCTAAGACAGCCCCATATAAGAAATAATTACCCTGTTCAAAATGCATTAGTGACCTGTTAAATAACACTGTTTGGGTGTTTTAATGGTATTTTCTTTATGTTTTAAACTTGTTTACCTTGCCTTTAATTGATTACCTTATTGTAGATGTTTGTTGATTTCTGACTGTACCATAAAGATTTAGCTTTTTTATGAGATCCCCTCATTTCCTGCTCTCCCATCCTCCCAGTGGCTATAAATTTTGGTTAAATCAGTATTCAGGGCTTCTCCTAAATAGTAAAAGGCTAATATGCAAATTATCCCCATGGGATAATTCGCCCCACTGGGAGTTAAACGTGCGCTGACCACCAGGAGGCAGCGCAGAGCATGGCGGGTGTCGGTGATGTGGTGCTGGCAGCAGGCGGGCGGCAGAAGAGGCGCTGCTGGCCCCGATGGGCCCCAACGAGAACAGGACCGTAGTGGGATGGTGCAGTAGGTGAGCAGGCGGCACCAGGCCAAGGTGGGTGCAATTGGGGTCCCTGATCACCCCACCAGTTGCCCCACAGGATTTTATAGTGTGAATAACACACAGTGTTACTGGTTGCCTAACAGAGAATACTTCGTTTCTCAATTTATTTGTCTTAATTTTTTTTTCTTGAGTATCCATGGAACATACTTAGGAAAATGCTGGCCAAGTTATATAAACAAATGTGTTACAAGGGAAAGGGGATAGAGTTGTAAGACATAACTTGGGTTTCTGCCCCCAAATACTAGATGTAGAACCTTCTGACACCTCTTAAAGCCTCAGTTGTCTCATTAGTACAAGAAGTTAATACTGGTCTGTACAGCATAAGATTGCAGATTCTTTACGAAGCACTTGACAAAGATTAGTATTTTAGCACAGTCTTATTATCCAGATAAATAGTTCATTCTACATTTAACAAATTCTCTGAATATTTTATTTCTTCCTCTGCATAGCTTTTCCTGATCCTATACTAAAGCATAGCTTTTCCTGATCCTATACTAAAGATTAAATCCTATACTAAAGCATAGCTTTTCCTGATCCTATACTAAAGATTAAAGCTATAACTTCTGTAGGCATTCTTAGTAGCAATTTTGTTGCCATTTGGATTCTTGCAATTATAGCAAACCTTTTCTTGACCAGTGATGGCAATGGTCCAGGTCCCTTAGATTCTAATTCTGGGGAATCTGGACAAAACACCCAGGAGAAATTTATCTTAATTATTTTTCCATTTTAATTTTACCCTGTATAGATAAGTGGAAATCAAGCAACATATTCGATTTTGAATAATTGTGGTCTGTTTTATAGTTTTAGTTTTTATTTCAAATGATTGAATGAACAGCGGTAATCTGTTAGGTATTTCCTAAAATACAAAGACATTTAAATAACCGAGATATGTTAATACTTTTGGCATTTAAATTACTTTAAAAATATAATACAACTTTTTATGCTATTTATAGTAAATGGTTAGAAATATGTAAACAAGGAAGGTGCTGTATAGTCTTAAGTCATATTACGTACTCATGGTTTAATCAGGATTGTGTTTTAGAATAACAAACCAGAGTATATCCTGTGATAAATACTAAAAGAATGCAAATAAAGCATATATATTCCTTCCTTATGCTGCAATACAAAGGAAAAGGAAGCATGAGGTAATTAATTGAAATGAACTTTATTGAGCTCTTATGTGTCTGTCACATCTTGTTAGCTCACTAACACATTTAATCCTTGTAGTTACCCTATGATTACTGATACTATTAACTGGTTTACATATTTTTAGGGCTACGTTGAACTTCATGATGAGTTTTGTATGTTCTTACTTGCTTTTTTAACAAGGCCTGATAGCTTCCCTCCTGGCAAGGTAGCCATAGAGAGTCAGTAGAGTGGAAGTATCTGGTAATGATTAGCAGTTAAGTGTTACCCTTTCTCTTAGTGATCATAGCCAAGGTTTTTGTGTAAGGGTGGTTTTTGTGTAAGGATGTGAGTGAAATTACTGTTTGGTAAGGGCTCAACTGTGGAGCCAGTGTATCTGGATTTAAATTCCTGTACTCTACTACTTACTCTTTAACTTTATACAACTTAAGTTTTTGTAACTATGAAATAGGGATAGTAGTAGTATCTACATCATAGAGTTGTGAAGATTAAATGAGTTAATACTTGAAAAGTGTGTCTGACACTTGATAAATAGTAAATGCTAACTATTTGCTGTTATTATTATAAATATATATTTTTATTGATTTCAGAGAGTAAGGGAGAGGGAGAGAGATAGAAACATCAATGATGAGAGAGGATCATTGATCGGCTGCCTCGTCCATGCCCCCTACTGGGGACCGAGCCTGCAACCTGGGCATGTGCCCTTGACTGGAATCGAACCCAGGACTCTTCAGTCCGCAGGCTGACGCTCTATCCACTGAGCCAAACTGGCTATGGCTGCCGTTATTACTATCAGCAGCATTAACTGCCTCAATTGACAAGGGAGTAGAAACCAGAGACCAGGTGAGGCATTCCATCTCTTAGGGTTGCCGAAGGAGGTATGAACGAAGCCGAAAGGGGTAAAGAATTATGAATTTACTAGAGACCTGGTGCACGAAAATCGTGCACGGGGGGTGGGGGTCCCTCAGCCTGGCTGCACCCTCTCTCAATCTGGGACCCCTCGGGGGATGTCTGACTGCTGGTTTAGGCCCAATGGGGCTCAACCGGCAGTCGGACATCCCTCTCACAATCTGGGACCGCTGGCTCCTAACCTCTCACCTGCCTGCCTGCCTGATTGCCCCTAACCGCTCGCCTTCCTGCCTGATTGCCCCTAACCACTCGCCTGGCTGCCTAATCTTCCCTAGCCACTTGCCTGCCTGCCTGATTGCCCCTAACTGCCCCTGCCTCGGCCCCCGCCGCCATGGCTTCATCTGGAAGGTCCTTTGGCTGTCTGTTCTAATTAGCATATTACCCTTTTATTATTATAGATTATTATAGACTAGAGGCCCGGTGCATGAAAATTCATGCACTGGAGGGGGCGGTCCCTCAGCCCGGCCTGCCCCCCCTCACAGTCCGGGAGCCCTTGGATGGAAGGTGACCTGGCGATCAGGGGAAGGCGATGCCCCCATCACACCTCTGCTGCTGCCACTGCTGGGCAGCCGCCATCCAAGGCTTGCCTGCGCCTCGGGCCAGCCCTGAGTGGCTGGGGGGCTAAGGGGACTGGGGGACTCTGGAGGCAGAGCCCGGCCTTGCTGCATGCCTGCCACCCTGGTGGGGCTGAGGGGACTGGGCGCCGCCATCTTGTGGTTGTGGGCGCCGCCATCTTAGAGGGCGGGGCAGTCAATTAGCATATTCCCTCCTTATTGGCTGTGGGTGCTGCCATCTTTGCGATGGCATGAGGGTCAATTAGCATATTCCTTCTTTATTAGATCGGATTAGGTCATCTGAAAACCAGATGGGCCGAGCACCCAAATGGTGCGAATACCCAGGGATAGGAAATAAGAAATTTTAAAGGATTTAAAATCCTTTTTGGTGGGGAATTCTCTGGGTGGGTCAGATCCTGGGCAAGTCTGGAAGGGCGAGTTCGGAATGTGGTCTAAGTGAAAGGGAAAGTCGGTTGGGAAATGATCTATAGGTCAGTTTCCCAGGGGAGGGGATATCAATTCTATTATTTCATCAGACCTAACACCATTCACGTTGGGATCCCAGTCAATCCATGTTACAGTGTTTAGGTGGTTATTTGAGAGGTATGTTTAGAGAAATACTCTGATATGCTTTGACTTGTTTTTGTTTTTGTTTTAAAATATATCTTTATTGATTTCAGAGAGGAAGGAAGAGGGAAAGAGAGATAGAAACATCAATGATGAGAGAGAATCATTGATTGGCTGCCTCCTGCACATCTCCTACTGGGGATCAAGCCTGCAACCCAGGCATGTGCCCTTGACTGGAATCAAACCTGGGACCGTTCAGTCCACAGGTTAGGGCTGCTTTGACTTGTTGAACATATCAAAAATTGAAGGCTAAAAGAGCTAGGTTTTCCAGTAAATACTTCAATTTAAGAATTGCTTGTTGTAGGGGAGGGGTCTTGGAGGGCTGGGTGAAAGGGTGAAGGGATTAAGAAGTACAAATTAATAGTCACAGAGATGTGGTAATACAGTACAGCATGGGTAATACAGTCAGTGATATTGTGGTGACTGTGTGTGGTGCCAGGTATGGGGAGGGGAGCATCACTTTGTAGGTATGTGATTGTCTGGCCAGTGTGCTATAAATCTGAAACTAATAAAAATAGTGTTGAATGTAAACTCTAAGTGAAAAAAAAATGAATTGCTTAATTGTCTAAGTAATGTACTATAAGCTTAAATTTCTTCAAAGCTTAAACTGTTGTTTTGAATATTTATTTGTCATCTCTATTTACAAGTTCATGCCATAGTTCAGGTTATCTAAAGCTCAGAAATTTACTTAGCTTTCCATTGTATTCAAAATATTGTATCATGGAATCAAGAAATGATACTTTTCTTTTAGTGTTGATTGAAAAATTCAAGAGAGATTATATTGATGAAGTGAAGTCATACAGATTTTCTCTATTTGTATATGATGATATTTTTGTGTAATGCTAGACATAAAAACTAAACTTAAATGGCTACTATATACTAAACGCTATGCTAAATGGTTTACAACCACTGTCCAATTTTTAAAATGGCACTGAGGAAACAGTCTTAGAGGTTATTTTATTTGTCTTGTTTTGTTTAAAGTGTTCCAGTCACTAAGTGGCAGAACCTTGATCTGCCCAGATCTTCTGTCTATAAAGCCCTGCCCTTTATTAAAAAATCTCATCACCATTTACTGTCATAGCAATTATCTGGTTATGCAAGCAAAAATTATTTAATAATTTCAAAAGTTTATTTTCAAATAAATCCTAAAATTCCAGATAATGCAAATTTAGCAACTATTTATACTGTATATATAATTTCTTTATATTAACATTTTTTTCTCGGTTACAGTGAGTTGTAATTTGCACTAGTAATGTTTAACTATCTCAAAATTCTTTGGAAAGTAGAGTCTATAAATATGCAAGTTAATGTTAGGCCAATATTTACATTAGTTAATGATAATCTAGCAAATACAACAAAAAAATAAAAATAGAACAGAAGCAGGCTTCTGGATTCAGAACTTGGTGGAAAATTTTTTTTTTTCATTCCAAAACTCCTAGGATCTAAGGCCTTCTAAATATATGTATATATATATATGTATATGTGTGTGTATATATATATTTATTTATTTACTTATTTAAATGTGTATATATATATTTAAATGTATATATATATTTCCTATAAATGCTTGTAATGATATTTTGTTTAAAGAAATCATGTAAAAATATAGCTGTTTATTTTTTACGAAAGTTTTATTGATGTATAACTTACATGCCATAAAATTCACTTGTTTAAGTATACAATTCAATAATTCTTACTAAATCTCATTCAGAATATTTCCATCATCCCCAAAAGAAACTTCTTGCTCATTTGTAGTCAGTCCTTATTCCCATCCCCACCACTAGGCAGCCACTAATCTACCTTTTGTTTCTGTAAGTTTTGCCTTTTCTATACATTTCATATAAATGGAATCATACAATATGTGGCCTTTTGTGTCTGGCTTCTTTGCTTAACATGTTTCTGAGTTTCACCCATGTTATAGTATGTGTGAATGCTTCATTCCTTTTTATTGCTGAGTAGAATCTTATTTTATAGAGTTATCATATTTTATCTATTCACAATTAATGGACATTTGGATTGTTTCTACTTTTTGACTATTATGAATAATGCAGGTATAAACATTCATGTACACACCTTTGTATGGACATATGTTTTCATTTCTTTTGGGTAGATAACTAGGAGTGGAATTACCAGGTCATAACTGCCAAACTGTTTTCCAAAGTGGCTGCTTCACTTTACATTCCCACAAGCAGTGTATGAGGATTTTAGTTTCTCCATATCCTTGCCAACACCTGTCATTGTCTGTCTTTTTTTATTATAGCCATTCTAGGGTGTGTGAAGTGGTATCTTTTTGTGGTTTAATTTGCATAACTATTTCTTTTAGTTGTTTTTTACTTTGAATATTAACAATTTGTTTGAATTTACTGTAGTTTTGAAATCCTGTAAGGCTTAAACTGGAATGATTTTCTTTGCCATGCTAAGTATTGATTTCCCAGGAGATTCTGACTCTGTCCTGTGGGGTCTGAGAAAGTCTTTGAATTGTTGTGATTTAACATTTAGGTCTTTTCAGGTAAAATCAAAAGGGGAAGAAATTATTTACTTGTCACAAAAACAGTAATCAATCCTAGTCATTTGGCATGTTACTGATCATTTCCTGCTTTAGCTTACATTGTAGGGTTTGTTTTCTAATATATTTTATTGGTTTCAGAGAGAGGAAGGGAGAGGGAGAGAGAGAGAGAAACATCAATGATGAGAGAGAATCATCCAGTGGCTGCCTCCTGCACGCCCCCTACTGGGGATTGAGCCTGCAATGACTGGGAATCAAACCGTGACCTCCTGGTCCACGAGTCACTCAACCTCTGAGACACAATGGCCAGGCACAGTTGGGGTTTTTTTGTCTTGTTCTTATCTATTATAATTAATTATTATTCCAGTCTCCTGAAAGTGTGATGATAATTGATGAAATAATTGATCATGTAATTCCCCTTCCCCCTTCTGGTATAGCCAAGAAAATAATCTCTCTCTCTCTCTCTCTCTCTCTCTCTCTCTCTCTCTCTCCCTCTCCCTCTCTCTCTCTCTCTCTCTCCATATTTATATATATATAAAGAGCCAGGGTCCATAACGTCCAAAACAACTGAAGGGACGACTGAACTCCAGGCTGCGCACGCAGCAGGCTCAGGTGGGCGGGGACTGGCGATTGGGCTGAACTGCTGACCTCTCGGAGAGAGAGAGAGAGGTGGGGCTGATTAGCAGCTGCGTGGCTGCTGACGAGGCCCAGAGAGAGAAGCAGGGTCTGATCCGCAGCCTCTGTGGCAGCTGCTGATCAGCCTTTGCCTCTCTCTCTGGGCCTCGCCAGCAGCCGAGCCTCATTCTCTCTTTCCAAGAGGTCAGCAGTTCAGCCCGCTTGCCAGCAGCCTGGGGCAGCTGCTTATCAGCCCTGCCTCTCTGATCAGGCCTGGAGATGCTGACTGGCATAGAAACCGACCAATCAGAGCCAAATCTGGGTGAACTATGAGGAGCCAATGGCTGCCTAGGAGGCAGAGCTTTTGATGCTGACTGGCATAGAACAGACCAATCAGAACCAAATTGGCCAGCAGGGGAGGGCAGTTGGGGGCAAGATCAGGCCAGCAGGGGAGGGCAGTTAGAGGTGATCAGGCAGGCAGAGGCAGTTAAGGGCAACCAGGCTGGCAGGGGAGGGCTGTTGGGGGCGAGATCAGGCCAGCAGGCTAGGGAAGTTGGGGCAACCAGGCTGGCAGGGGAGGGCCTGGCTATCAGTCCAGATATAGGGATTCTGTATTTTTGTCTGCCAAGAGCATCTTCTCCTGCTGAAAAAGGCTCCCCCCACCCCCATTTAAGCAATCCTATCCTATATAATCTATATATACTAATAAAAGGGTAATATGCTAATTAGACCAGGTCGACCGGCCATCTTCCGGACGTCTGTCTTCTTTCCAGACAAAGCCCTGGTGGTGGGGGCTGAGGCAGAGGCAGTTAGGGGTGATCAGGCCAGCAGGGGAGGGCAGTTGGGGGCAACCAGGCTGGCAGGGGAGGGCAGTTGGGGGCAAGATTAGGCAGGCAGAAGAGGGCAGTTGGGGGCGGATCAGGCTGGCAGGGGAGGACAGTTGGGGACGAGATCAGGACGGCAGAGGAGGGCAGTTAGGGCAATCAGGCAGGCAGAGGCAGTTAGGGGTGATCAGTCTGGCAGGGGAGAGCAGTTAGGGGCAAGATCAGGCAGGCAGGCAGAGGCAGTTAGGGGTGATCAGGCCGGCAGGCAGGTAAGTGGTTAGGAGCCAGTGGTCCCAGATTGCGAGAGGGATGTCCGATTGAAGAGGGTGCAAGCTGGGCTTTGGGAACCCCCCCCCCCGCACAAATTTTGTGCACCCGGGCGTCTAGTTATTAAATAATAGATGCCAGTTGGCAAGGAATATCTGAGAGCTTTCATTATTCCATCATTTTCGATTGGGCCATAAAAGGCATAGTAAAGTAAATATTTATATATTAAATATTTATTGTTGAAAGTATTACAGATGTCCCCTCTTTTTCCCCCCATTGACCCCAGGCCTTCACCACCCTGTTGTTTGTGTCCATAAGTAATGCATATATGCATTTAATCTCTTTCCGCCCTCCCTCCCCGCTTCCCTCTTTTGGAGGTTTTTTTCTTAAGTTTGATATGTAAAATGTGAGCAGCACTATTAGTGGTAAAATGAAGATAAAGTAAAGTTTATATTTGGTCTTTTACTGTTTTGATTATTTATTTTTAAAAATAATTTATTGATTTTAGAGAGGGGGGAACGGGAAGAGGGGAGAGAGGGAAAGAGAGAGAAACATTGATTTGTTGTTCCACTTATTTATGCATTCATTGGTTGCTTCTTGTATGTGCCCTGATCAGAGATCAAACCCACAACCTTGGCATGTAGGGACGATGCTCTAAGCTACCTGGCCAGGCTTTGTGTTTCGATTATTTAGAAGCTTAAATAGTGAACTCTTCATTTTTTAAAAAACTAAATTACTTAAGTAATAAATAAGTTTCTAAAAGCTATTTTAAATAGTTTAATACCTATTTTGACTGTTTAAAAAATGATTTCCACTCTAATTGTTGAAATAACAGTTATTGAAAACTCCAAATAATTATTGAGTAATGTTAAATGTTATGGGTTTGGCTGTAAGAGCGTTAACACCTGGGAATTAATGTTATAGCTTTGTTAAATAGAACTTTTATATACTGTGGATAATTTTTGACCATCTGATCGATTGAAATAGTAAGGCAAATTTGAATTATTTCACATGATTAATAAAAGAAACTAATGAATTTTTTTTTCCTCACTAGCAAGGTCTTCACAATTTATGAAACAAAGTTAGGTTAAGTAGAAAAGATGACTTCTTGGGAAAGGCTCTTAATCGGCAGTACCTTTATTAATAAATATACTGAGAACATACAGCCATGTACCAGCAAGTTGGAAAATAAACAAACTTCGTAAATTATGCAGAGTAGTATTGGTTTGCCTTAACAGCAATGTTCTCATTAAAGTTTGGACTTAGGAAAAAACACCAGTGTATTCTGCTTCTCCTTTTCACTACACATAAATTGTGCCAACAGCACACAGCCAAGACCTGGTAAAGAAAGACAAACCATGGTTGTATTGGGCCTCTCAGCAGCAGAATTTCTAGAAACTTCTCTATAGGAGTCTGTTGTTAATGTTCATTTTAATTCCCACTATTAGCCATCTGTTTCTCTCATTTATCTAACATTTAGAATGGTGAGAGAATCTGATTGACTTTCTTGAGTCAGCTATCTAGCTTTGGATCAGTGTGAGAGGGAGGGACATGTTCACGATCAAATATAGTAGAGACATGGTCCTTGGTAGTCCGCTCAGAATAAAGCAGGGCCTTTATGCTTAGTAGTTTAATTATTTTACTTAAGTATAAATGAGAGATAGGTGTTGAATCAACTAGATACTTGCTTTTCAATCTTAAAGATTAAAGATAGGGCCTTGGGCATTTTGGGGGGTTATTGTGGGATCCCTGAAATCACACTATATCTAATGTCTTACTAGCTCTGAGAATCTTTTTAATCTCTCTTGTTTTAAAAAAAATTTAAATTGATTTTTAAGAGAGGAAGGGGGGAGAGAGAGAGAGAGAGAGAGAGAGAGAGAGAGAGAGAGAAACATCAGTTGCCTCCTGCACATGCCTAAATTGGGGATCAAACCCTGAACCTGAATATGTGCCCTGACCAGGAATCGAACCTGCCACCCTTCAGCATATGGCACAATGCTCCAACCAACTGAGCCACACTGGCCAGGTCTCTTTTTAATCTCTTCATTAAAGGGGAACAGAAGAGAGGAATCCAGTGAGACAGTCATGGCTACTGCTTTCTCTTTTATGGTTGCTGATGATGGCCCTCTCTCATTGGCTTCTTCCAGAACTTGAAGTTCTCTCAGTTCCACCACGACGCTGTTTGCCAGGCTCTTTTCCTTTCATTCCCTCCCTTTCCTGTGTTAACCAACTGAATTCCTTCCATTGCCATCTGCTGCAAGAGTCCCATACAGAATGCTGTTCTTTTCTTGAACACTTGGTATTTACCATTTTGGTTCTTTAACTCATTTTCCCCCTTGATATCCTAGGATGTAGGTAGCTATCTGCTCTTTTATAAGACTAGTTTCTCACACTTTTGTTATTAAGATACAACTTCTTAGCTGAAAATTTCTATTTTATAACTCATAGGAAAAGCCTTATTTATTTTCATGATGGGACTTAATTAAATTGATTTTGAGCAGTGGCAGTTGGTTTCCTAACAACTTGCCCCCTCTATGAGAAAATGTATTCAAAAGCACCTAGCTCAGTGCCTAACACTGGATGCTACTCAGATAATATTAGCTTCCATTTTATCTTGATTTTTGTAAATGATGTTTTTTAAAATCATAATGTAAAAGTAATACATGTCTATCATAGGAAAAGTAAATGTAGGTAAGCATAATCAAATCACATTGTTACCCTATTGGTAACATTGTGAATTTTTCCACCCCAAATTAGGATCATATTGTATTTAGTTTTTTTATTGCCCTATTTTTGTGTAACATACCAAAAGTACTTTCTCACATCACTAAACATCCCTTTAAAACATAAATTTTTAATGAGCATAATATTCTATTGTACAGGAATGGCATAATTTATTTATTAAACCCTTCTTCTTACATATAGCATTCATGTATTAAGTGGCAGGGTGTGTGTGTATGTGTGTATTTAAGTCTTCCTGTCTTGTCCTGGGCTTTTGAGAGACATGGTGGTAAAAGGAAAATAAAAACATAACTCAGCTGACTGCTTCTAATACCAATTCAGATATGTCTGTTCTTCCTGGTGTCCCTAATCTAACAATCTAGTTAGCACTGTATTCTGAGTCCCTGAGTCATTGTTCTTACCTTCCCTATTGTCCCCTATTCCCCAAACTCTCCAGCTTCCATATCTCAACTAATGGCTTTGCCTACTATTTAAATAAGATCAAGAGTATTTGACACAATTGTGTTTAACTACCTGACCACCTCAAAATGTTTCAATATTTTTAGCTTTCCTAATTTTACCTTCTTTCTTGAAATGCTTTCCTTGTTTAGCTATTACTATAGTATATTGTTCCAGTTTTTTTCCTACCTCTCTGACTAATTTTTCTAAGTCTTCTTACCCGACTTTAATACTTCTTTCTAGTTAAATATTTATTTCTCTTAATAGTTTGTTCTTGATTTCATTAAGCTATTCTATTTCCCTAGATTATCAGGTTGTCCACATAACGTCCAGCTACCTAGTTTATGCCGCCAAGTTCCAAATTTTGTACCTTCTTAACTTTCTAGAATTCTAGCCATAATTTCTAGCTGTTGTGTAGTTCCAACAACCTTTTTTAAGCCTGTTTTTATTCTCTGCTGTAGTTAATGATATTAGTGCAGCCCCAGATACTTAAGCCAAAAATTGTCATTTTTATCTTTTTCCCATGCCCCCATATCTAGTAAGATACTGTTCTTTTTCAGACCATCTCTCACTAATGTATAGTATAACTAGAGGCCCAGTGCATGAATTCATGCACGGGAGGGTCCGGCCAGCCTACCCCAATGGGGGCTGATCAGGGCTGGGCTGGCCCCGCCCCCAATCAGGGTGGGGGAGCCGATCGGGACCCCAATTGGGCCAGTTGGCCACCACAGTGCATGTCATAGCGACCGGTTGTTCTGGCATATTGGTCGCTTGGCTTTTATATATATAGATAATGTTTATTTTATTCTGCTTTGAATTATAACTAACTCTCTTTGGATTTGAAACTTCTTAAAGGCAGATCCTATCATAACCATCTCTCTGTTGAATTAAAGAATATTCTTCAAGGCTTTTTTCTAAACTTGAGTCAGTGTTTTACTATATCATTAACTAGCTTTCCTTAAGGAACTTGGTCATGATTCATGATTTGATTATATGTATGTGGCCTATTCTTAGGGTTAATGCAGGAAAAGGCGTGGTTTTAGCTGATGCATAACCTGACAGAATATATGGGAAGATTTTAAATGGATTTAGCTATTATTATTTAGTATCTGCAGATGAGACCTATTTTTTTCTTTCAATTTCATTTTGTATTGGTTTCAAATATTCAGCATAGTGGTTAGACAATCATATACTGTTACATAGTATTCCCTTTGATATTTCCAATACCCCAACTGATACCATACATAGTTATCACAATAGTATTGACTGTATACCCTGTGCTTTATTTACGTCCCTGTGACTGTTTTATAACTACCAATTTGTGCTTTTTAAAAATATATATATATTTTTATTGATTTTAGAGAGGAAGGGAGAAGGAGAGATAGAAACATCAATGATGAGAGAGAATCATTGATTGGCTGCCTCCTGCACGCCCCCTACTGGGGATCAAGCCCACAACCTGGGCATGTGCCCTTGATCAGAATCGAACCTGGGACCCTTCAGTCACCAGGCGGACACTTATCCACTGAGCCAGACCGGCTATAGCTGTGCTTTTAAAAAATATATGTATTTTTATTGATTTCAAAGAGGAAGGCAGAAGGAAAGGAATAGAAATATCAATGATGAGAGAGACTCATCAATGGGCTGCCTCCTGCACGCCTCCTCCTGGGGGATCAAGCCCGAAACCTGGGCATGTGCCCTGATAGGAATCAAACCTTAACTTCCTGATTCATAGGTTGACCCGCAACCACTGAGCCACACCGGCTGGGCTGTGACATTAATTAATAAAATTTAGATTTCAGATATACAATTCTGTAATACATCACCTATATATTGTATTGTGTGTTCAGTTTCAATTTGAAGCACCAATTTGTGCTTCTTAATCCCTTTACCTCTTTTATTCAGTCACCCAGCTCCTCTCCCCTCTTGTTCTTTGTGTCTATGAGTCTATTTCAATTTTTTTTTTGCTCTTTAGATTCCACATGTAAGTGAAATGATATGACATTTGCCTTTTTCTGACTGACTTACTGGTATTTTACTATCCATCCTGTCTCAAATGGTATGATTTCATTCCTTTTTTATGGGTGAGTAATGAATGTTCCATTGTATGTATGTACCACAGCTTTTTTTTAATCCACTTGTCTATTGATGGGCACTTGGATTGCTTCTAGATCTTAGCTGTCCTATATAATAAAAAGCTAATATGCAAATAGTTGTCATGCCCTCGCACCCTCGCACTGGGGCCGGGGGACCTGAAGCCGCACCCTATGCCCTAACGCTGAGCCAGGGGACCTGAGACTGCGCCCCAGGGGGCTTGACGGGGGTGGGGCCGACTGGGTCTGGGTCTTACGCGATTTCAAGGTGCACATGGGTGGGCGGTGACTTGACTCTGGGTCCCATGGTGCACCCCAGACTCTGACAGGAGGGAGATTTTCATATACATTTTACTAATTTTCTTTCATCTCTGACACTTCTATTATAGAGAAAGGGCAAATAGCAATATTAAAATATTTCCTCTAATTAATTCCCTTTTAATGTGCACAAATTTCGTGCACCAGCCCACTAGTTGTAAATAATGCTGCAAGGAACATAGGGGTGCATATATTCTTTTGAATTAGTGTTTTGGGTTTCTTTGGATAATCCCCAGAAGTGGGTTCACTGGGTCTTAAGGCAATTTCATTTAAAATTTTTTTTTAGGAAACTCCACTCTGTTTTTTCAGTATGTACTTCCGTAAACAGTATGCTAGGGTTCCCTTTTCTCCATATCCTCGCCAACACTTGTTATTTGTTGATTTATTGATGCTAGCCTATTCTGACAGATGTGAGATGGCATTTAATTGTGGTTTTGCATCTCTGATAATTAGTGATATCAAGCAACTTTTCATATGTCTGTTGACCATTTGTATGTCTTTCTTGAAGAAGTGTCTATTCAGGTCTTCTGCCCACTTTTTTAATTGGATTATTTCTGGGGCTTTTTTTAATGTGTTCTTAATATATTTTTAATATTAGCCCTTATTGGATTATCATTTTCAAATATCTTCTTCCATTTAGTAGGTTGCTTTTTCATTTTGATGATGGTTCTCCTTGCTGTGCAAAAGCTTTGCAGTTTGCTATAGCCCCATTTGTTTATTTTTGCTTTTGTTGCCTTTGCTTAAGATATTTCCAAAATATATATTGTTCTAAGATTGATGTCAAAGAGTTTAGTGCCTATGTTTTCTCCTAGAAGTTTTATGGTTTCATAGCTTATATTTAAGTCTTTAATTCATTTTGAGTTTATTCTTGTCTGTAGTGTAAGAAGGTGGTCTAGTATTTTTGTTTTGTTTTTTTCATGTATCTGTCTAGTTTTCACAACACCATTTATTGAATAGACTGTCTTGACCCTATTGTATGTTCTTGTTCTTTTTAATAGGTTAATTGACCTTATAGGCATAGGTTTATTTTGGGCTCTCTGTTTTGTTCCATTGACCTATATGTCTTTTCTTAATGTCAGTACCACGTTCTTTTGATTACTATGACCTTAAGTATAGTTTAATATTAGATAGTGTGATACATTCCATTTTGTTCTTCTTTTTCAAACTATCTGATGCTATTTGGGGTCTTTTGTGCTTCCATACACATTTTTGAATTATTTGTTTCAGGTCTGTGAAATACACCATTGATATTTTGATAGGAATTGTGTTGAATCTATAGATTGATTTGGGTAGTACGGACATTTTAATGATGTTAATTCTTCTATGAGCACAGTATATGTTCTATTGACTATTATCTTATTTAATTCGTTCTTCAAGTCTCATAATTTCCTGAGTATAGATATTTTACACCCTTGGTTAAATTTATTCCTAGGTATTTTTAAAAAATGTAATTGTAAATGAGATTGTTTTCTTAGTTTCCCTTTCTAGTTCACTATTGGTGAATAAAAGTGCAATAAATTTTTGAATATTAATTTTGTATCCTGCTACTGTACTGAATTCATTTGTCAGTTCTAGTAGTTATTTGCGGGAATCTTTAGTGTTCTCTATATATAGTATCATGTCATCTGCAAATAATGACAGTTGTACTTCTTCCTTTCCAATTCAGATGCCTTTTATTTCATCTTGTCTGAGTGCTGTGACTAGGACTTCCAGTTGAATAAGAGTGGTGAAAGTGGGCATCCCTATCTTGTTCCTGATCTTAAGTGATATGCTTGTAGTTTTTGCCCATCAAGTATTATATTGGCAATGGGTTTGTCATATATGGCCTTTATTATGTGGAGGTATGTTCCCACTTTGCTGACAGTTTTCATCATAGATGGGTGCTGGATTTTGTCAAATGCTTTTTCTGTATCTGTTGATATGATCATATGATTGTTATCCTTTATTGTGTTAATGTGGTGTATCAAGTTAATTGATTTGCACAACTTGGCATCCCAGGAATCATGATGTATCATCTTTTTAATGTAATGCTGGATTTCGTTTGCTAATATTTTGTTAAGGATTTTTGTGTCTATGCCTATAATTTTCTTATTTTATAGTGAGTTTATCTGGTTTTAAAATTAGGATGATGCTGGCCTTGTACAATGAGCTTGAGAGTCTTCCCTCCTCTTGGATTGTTTAGCTAGTTTGAGAAGGATAGGTGTTAGTTCATCTTTGAATATTTGATAAAATTCACCTGTGAAGCTATCCAACCCAGGACTTTTGTTTATTGTGAGTGTTTTTATTACTGCTTTAATTTCATTAATTGTAATAGGTCTGTTTAGATTTTCTGATTCCTTTTGATTCAGTTTTGGAAGATTGTATGTTTCTAGGAAGAGAGTATGCATTTCTAACAAGTTCCCAGGTAATGCTGAAACTGCTGGTCCAGAAACCATACTTTGAGAACCACGGTAGTATAGTATTGATCACAGAAGTTTGAGACAGAACTGAAGCTAATCTGTGCTGAATGAATGCTGAGCTGCTTGTAACGCAAGCAGAGTTATATCCATAGGATGGGTATCCACAATGGTCATTTAATGTAGTGTTGTTTTTTCTTTATTTTCATAGATTGGAGCATATGATCAACAAATATGGGAAAAATCTGTTGAACAAAGAGAAATCAAGGTAATATGTTTATTTCATTTTGTATATTCTAAAACAAAGTTCTGTAAATTGATTATTAACCACATTTTATATAATATCTTTCCATATTCTTTTAAGGTATAAATTAATATTATTCTATCCAAACTTTTAAATGAAGACGGTAAACTCTTTTATGATAGCATAGTTCTGTCTTTACCTCTGATTTTCTTTTCTTTTTAGCATATTTCTATTTCTTGTAAAATTTAATTTTAATGATTATTTTTTTGTCAGCTCTTTTCCCCTTTCACTTGTCACCTTATACTTCTAGTTTGCTTTTCTTCCCTTTTGATGCTGTCATTGCTCTATACAGTTTATTAAACTGGTAAGTGTTACAGGACTTTTCCCACCTGAGTGATCCTGCGCAAATGCTGCTCTTTTTAATTGAGACTTGCTTTTTTTGTGCTACTAACAGAATGACTTGGACGCAAACAGAGCTGCTGGAAATTTGGTCATTTTAAAAAAGAATTTAGGAAAATAAAGCATTAATTAAAATGTTTTTGTAGTAAGTAGTTCCTTCTTGAACATGTAATCACTTAGGCTGATAAGAGATTCTCATAGGCTACCTTGCTAGCATGAAAACTATTGTTTAACTAAATTTATTGTTTCTCAGCAATCACTCCTTTTTTGTGATAAGATTTATATTTTTCATTTGCATAGGTAATACTAATCAGTGTGGTCCCGCACGAGCTAAATTTAATCTGGGCCCAGAGAATGTTACTTGAGTTGCTTGACATTTTCTATTTTGTACATAAAGGCTTACATGAGATTGAAAACCAATGTCTCTCATTAACTTAAAAATCTATCCAAACAATCTGTGTTTAGACAACTTACACATCTGTAATAAAGCGCAAGATTCTTTACCTTTAGTTAATTTTAATTTTTAAACTATTTTCATGAGGAATTAATAGTTAACAAAAATTCAATAAGTACCTACTATGTGTTAAACATAGGGTTAAATCATAGGAACAAAATAATGAAATAGATTATAATTTTGTAGACGAAATACATAATTACAGATGAGACTAATCCAGTTAAGAGAAAGATGTGTAGGTCTCTTTTGGGGAGCTCAAGGGGAAGCAGCTCTGTGAAGGTTAGGAAAGATTTCACAAAGGAGGTGACTCATGAGCTAAGTTTGAGAGATCTTAGGGAGAATGAGGAAATCATTCCAGACAAGGTGAAGAGCATCTGAAAACATACA
This sequence comes from Myotis brandtii, assembly GCF_000412655.1. NCBI lineage: Eukaryota > Metazoa > Chordata > Mammalia > Chiroptera > Vespertilionidae > Myotis > Myotis brandtii. The sequence continues at coordinate 3,990,812 of NW_005356259.1, forward strand.
TGAAGGAATGAAAGAGCATGACTCTTGAAGGAGCTTGATTGGTAATAGGTTGGGTGGAGGAGGAAAATTAGGGTAGTTAGAAGTAAAACTAGAAATGAAAATGGAAGTCACATCACAAAGGCAGTCACATCACACTGCCTTACAAGAGTCTAGAAAAAATCTGGAAAACAATTATGGGAAACATTGAAGGATTTTAAGTAGAAAAGTTTCCTCGATTAAATTTATATTTTAACAACTTTGCTAAGTGTGATGGCAAATGGCAAATACTAGAAGAGAAGCAGATAAAGAATTCTGTTTTAGAAATATCCAGATGATACATTGGTGAAAGGTTTGGGAGTCCTCACTATGTAAAGTAAGTGTGTGTGTGTAAATTATATATTCTACACATATAAATACAGCTATAGGAGTGACTGGATTTACATTGAATGATGAAAGAAGAAAACTAAGAATGGAATATTGGGAAAGAAATATTTAATGGATGGGTAAAGGAAGAGGAAATGTAAAGAAGGAGGAAGAGAAGTAAGATATCCATGGTACAGTAGTCTGTAGTCTGGTAAATTGAATTAGTCAAGAGTTGGAAGAGTCAAGCAAATAAAGAGCAGTAGAGAGGTCTAGTAAGATTCCTTAAAATCTTTTATCCTTTTGACAGTCTTTAACTTGCTGGACATTCTTAGCCCTGCCCAGGCCCCGGGACACTAGGGTCTCAGTATCCTGAGGTAATCGCTGCAAGCACCTCTGAGAGAAAGCTGACCTTGAGTTCTGCCCGATGCCAGACAGTCCAGTTTCTCCCTGGATGAGTCTGGGTCCCCAGAGACTCGCCCGGAACTGGAGTTCAGAGCAGTCGGGAGCTTGTGTCTCCCTCCCGATTGAAAAAGACAGCCGCGTCCTCAGTTGCCAGCCCTTTATGCCTGCGCCTCCGTACCTCTGCACTTTACTTCCACACCTCCTCTGAGTCTCAGTGTGCTTTTCTCTTTTCTTCTAGTTGTAGAATTTCCACTCAGCCAGCCTTCCTGTGGTTCTGGATGATGTCCGTTTTGTCTTTTAGTTGTATTTTTGAAGTGGTTGTGCGAGGCAGCAATTTCAGGTGTTTACCTATGCCGCCATCTTGGTTTCTCTAATTTACTCATTTTTAAAAAACTGTTTTAATGCCTATATAGAGATTAAAATAAGGAAGGATTATATTAGTTGTTTCTTAGTGTGCCGACAGGATGAATTTAGGGAAGGCTAAGACCTGTGACTTGTTTCTCAAATATGTCTACCTTTAAAGATAATACTTTAAAATGGTAATTGAAGAATTAAAATAGTATTAAAATTTACTCTTGTTATTTTTAATTAAAAGGGTCACTGTGTTGACAAGCCCAAAACCATTCTTTTTTTTTTAATTCTCACCCAAGGATATGCTTTTACTGATTTTTAGAGAGAGTGGGTGAGAGAGAAAGAAAGATCTATGTGAGAGTGAAACATCAATTGGTTGCCTCCTGCATGCACCCTAGGGATCCAACCCACGGCTTGGGTATGTTCCCTAACAGGGAATCAAACCTGAGACCTTTTGGTGTTCCAGATGATGCTCCAACCAACTGAGCCACACCGGCCAGGGCTAAAACCATTCTTGCTGAACATTCTAGTGGAGGCATATTGTTTAGAGTGTTAGCTAGAGTGTTGCATTTATTCTAAGAAAGTTGGACAAGTATATAACTACTGTATTACTATTAGTATTGATATTTGATTTAAAACAAAAACATTGTACCTGTGATGTAGAGAACACTGTTATTGATTTTCATATATATCAAAGCAGTGAGCAACAACTAAAGAAATCAAAGCCATGAAATTATATTTCTTGGAAATGTTTATTTTTAAAAATTAAAGGCCAAGAGTGATAGATAAGTGTTTTGTTAGTTGCAAATTATTTTTTCTTAAACATTTAGAACATATAACTGAAAGCTTTTACTTGCTGATCACCTTGACCCAAATTTAAAATTAAATATGGCATTTCCCCTTGGTTTAGACTTAATAGAGTTTTAAAGCTTCAGCAGAAAGAACTAGGCTATTTTATTTTAAAGTCATTATAGAGGAAAAATGGCATGGAAGGAACTAAGGAGGATATCCAGAAAGAGAAGCTGATGGTTACATTCTTTAATGGAATGTGAGTGTTATGATAGTTCCATGCATGGGAGTCTAAATCATTAAACAGGATTATTTTCTAAACTTAAACAGTCCTTTGTAGCTTTTTGGCCCAACATTATCTGCGTTAGTATATAACAGGCTTTCAGCTTTAATGGCTATTCCCTCACCCAAATTAGTCCATTATATCGAGGTTTTACTGTATTTTTAAAAGAATGTATAAAGACAAGTAAATTTAAATGTTACTGTTTTCAAATTTGTTGGCAGTAATAAAGGTAAAGTCTCATTATAAACATCATACCAAATCTAAATAGTGCTCTATAAATGAAATTTTGTTAAGTGTATGTATTATTAGAATTCCTTTCCAGTTTGTAAAATATCAGGAATGTTTTATAGTTTCAGTCAGCCACTTTTTCATGACATTAAAATGGGAAATGAAGTACAGATGAATCGATTCTCATTATTCACAGTAGTTATTTTCTGTAAAGTCACCATGAACACTGAATTAGCGAGTACTGATCATTGCTCCTAGGGAAAATATAGAGTTAAGTTCCTACAAGCCGCTAGTCACAACCCTTCATCAACTAATACATGATCTTGTTTTATATATCTTTCTGTTGAAAAAATCCTTATTTAATATGTATTGTTGATTTCATTAACATTGAACTCATGCCCAACAACACTATAGCTATGCCTGAACAGAGCTTATCTTACACACATTTTCTCAGAGGCACATCACAGCCTTCTTGTACTTAGAAGCACTAGACAAGTACTTCAATACTATGCTTGGGGGCCATTTTAAACAAAATTATCAATATAAAGCACGTGTGCATGCGCACGTACACACACTGCACTGAACAGACTGTGAAAAGGACATTTAATTACAACATTGAAACAAGAAGGCAGAGCATTGCCATGTTTGACCTCAGCTGGGAATGTGTGGGTGATTAAGATTTTTTGCCTCCGTCTTTCGGCACATGTCTGTAAATGACTGCAAAAGCACAGCAAGTATTGATTTTGGAATACAAGTAAATTTTAATGAGTAGGTGAATTTGCAAATTTTGAAACTGAATATGAAGATCAACTGTATGTAAAATTATAATGGATATATCTTTAATCCTGACCCTTTCTCTTTTGTTTTTGTATCTTTGTATCTCTGGGTTGTTTGTAATTTCAGATGAACAGACTATTTGCAGGGGTTCAAAGGTTAATTGCATCTTGAATTCAGGGTACTTTGTTTAAACATCTCAGTTAATTCTGAGCTCAAATGCTGTCTTCTTGTTTGCTTTATCAGTGGTTCTCAACCTTCCTAATTCCGTGACCCTTTAATACAGTTCCTCATGTTGTAGTGACCCCCAATTTCATTGTTACAGATTGAACATAATTAAAGCATAGTGATTAATCATAAGAACGATATGTAATTATATATGTGTTTTCCGATGGTCTTAGGCGACCCCTGTGAAAGGGTCGTTGGACTCCCAAAGGGGTCGCGACCCACAGGTTGAGAACCGCTGCTTTAGATGCAAACAGTACTTAATCAAATTCTTACTTTAAGTGGTCATTGTTAATTACTTGGATTTGGAAGGGCCAAACAAAGCACTGAATAGTTATTACTTGGTTAATTGAATGAGTAATCAACAAATCATCTAAACACTATGTCATCTATTAGCACTTGGCTCCTGAGGAATTTAACCTAAGCTCTTCCAATCTTAATATCCTAGACTTGTTATAAATTTATTTTTTCATAGTCCCCCCGCCCAGTAATTTTGATCTCCAACCTTACTTGCATTTCTGTACACTGACAGCAAAAACTTAATCTTAGTGTTTAGTAATTTCAAGTTTTAAAACTAATTCAATTTGTGAGTCCTGCTTTCCCTTCTTCCACCAACTGGGCATGGCCTCTAAGTTCTGATTTGATTAGGTGGCATTGTGGTCTAGTTATGCATGTGAACATAGTGGCATCCCTGAGATATGCATCGTTCTCTCTGGGTCTTAGCTGATACCACTCCTACATGCTGGCATCTGCTGAGAAGTCTGCATCCCTGTCCTCAGCTCTGTGGTTCACTGCTTTCTGCAGCAACACCTGCAGCTTCGCACCTTGAAGGTCCCTTCAGAGCCACTGCTCCCCCAGCCAGCCTCAACACTCTCCTGTGCAAATCTGGGCCAACGCAGGCTATCTCAGGCTGTACATTCAAATTGATTGGTAGCAATCGTCTTTGTTTTAGAATTTTACTTTATCTTTTTTACTTTTTCTAAATTTATCTTCATGGAAAGATGATTTTTTTCTGCTCTTCTGGATTTAAATACACATATAGAATTCTAATACTATTTGTATTAGAACGTAATGACATAATGTTATTTTAGTTTTAGGTGTACAACATAATGATTTGATGAAATGATCACCACAATAAGTCTAGTTAACATTTGTCCCCATACATAGTTACAAAACTTTTTTCTTGTGATGAGGACTTTTAGGATCTACAGTCTCACCAATACTACTTTTAATATATTATAGGGACTAAGGAATAAACCAAAGAAAACAGCGCATGTGAAACCAGACCTCATAGATGTTGATCTTGTAAGAGGTGAGCCTTGGATAAATAAATGCTTAATGCAATTAGAAATTGACCTTGTAGAAACAATTCAAATGGGTTAGATATATATGTTTGTAGAAATAAAAGTAATGTGAGCTTAAATGAAGGCAGAAAATCCATAAAAAGCAGAAAATGGAAGCATTTAAATACCATTGACTAGTTTTTCCTCCTGCTAAAGATCAATACAAGAAGTACATACAAAAGAAAAACATCTCATGTTTGCTTAGCAGGCTATAAGGCCTGGTTATAAAAATTAAAGTGGTAACATTTTTTAAAATTTTATTTAAACTAGAGACCTGGTGCATAAATTTGTGCATGGGTAGGGTCTGGCCGGCCCGCCCCAATTGGGGTGGGTGGGGCTGGCCAGGGGAGGGGCCGCAGGGAATTGGCTGGCTGGCCCCGCCCCCTGGTTGAACTCCTGGTCCAGGGGACAATTTGCATGTTAGCCTTTTATTATATAGGATTATAGTTGACATACAAATATTGTATTAGTTTTAGGGGTTAAAGTGGAATTGACATTTGAATATTATCTTATATTTATAAAATATATAGGAGAAATTCTGTTATTTCAGTTAAAAGTTGTTTTCAAAGTACCTGAGTTAATATGATAGCATGAAGAATGTTTTTTAAAGTTGTGTTACCCCAAATTGGACATTTCTTACTCATAGCATAGTATAAAATAAAATAATACATTTTATTTTGTTTTTCTTTAAATGTTGAAGTTTTTCTCTAAGGAAATTAAGACTAATAAGTATACTCTGTTGTCTTATTTTACTTTTCTCAGGGTCTGCATTTGCTAAGGCAAAACCTGAAAGTCCTTGGACTTCTCTGACTAGAAAGGGGATTGTTCGAGTTGTATTTTTTCCCTTTTTCTTCCGGTGGTGGTTACAAGTAACATCAAAAGTCATCTTTTTCTGGCTTCTTGTCCTTTATCTTCTTCAAGGTACAATTAAATGATAGAAATGCATTTTGCTTTTAACTTTCAGGATATTACATTTTTAGGATTACCAAAAGCTTTTAAAAAAACATACCGTACTACTGAGTATAAAGGTAAATATATATTGTAATATTTCACTTAATAAGACACTGGTTTATATTTAAAATGCTTGAGAAAACAAAGCAATTATTTTCCAATATAATTTTGTGAAAATTTGAATCTGTGGTTGGCTAAAGAAAAAAAAAGTTGAGAAGATTTTTAAAAATTAGAAAGTCTCTTCAAAATGCACCTCTCACATATACATACCACACAGTCGTTTTTTTTTTTATACAAGTTCATTTTTCCTGCCTCAGCCAGTGATCTGAAACTGTCCTCATTCTGTACTGAAATTGTGCATACCATGCATTATTGTAATTGCTTTTCACAGATTCTTATTTCTCACAACCACCCAGTGAAGTATAGGTTCTATTACTATGCCTAGATTATAGACATGGGATCCTGAAGAACCTGAGGACCCAAAGTCACACAATCACCAAGTGTGGTAGAGCCCAGGTTTCAAGTTTAAACTATCTGACTTAGAGCCACATGCTTAACAACTGTGTTGCACTGCCTCTCACCACAGCAGCATTCTAATGTGCACTCATAGACTGCATACTATACTGTACAGTGCATACTATACAACACTCTAAAGCATTTGGAGTCTTAAAAAAGAAACCACTCACATTCCATCACTCTAACAAAGCAATGATTATAATTTGGTTGGTACTCTTTCAGTCTTTTTAATGTCTTTTTTAAAAACACGATTATAATCCTAAAATGATTATTTAAACATGTTTTTACTCACAAACTCTAAGTAAAAGATAAATTTTTTTAAGTAAATGAAAATATAATAAAAACTACAGATTTTTACTTAGGTAAAGCTGTTTCCTTAAGCCGGGTACACATCTTATATACATAAAAGAGAGTGAACTATGACGATTTTGTGATTGTTAAGAGTGTGTGTGAGTGTGTGTGTTTCTGATTAAAGAAATTATACATATTCATTACAGAAAATTTGGAAAATGTAGGAAAAACTGAAGAGAAAAGCCATCTATAATCTTGCCTTTAAGCTTACTTTGCAACGTTTTTTTATATAGTTGAGATTATTCTGTGTAAATGATTGTATTTTTATTTTCTCCTTTTGTCATAACAAGTATCAGAGGCTTTATAAATATAATTTTAAATTATTAGAAAATACCCTGTCAATACCCTACAATATTGGGCATTTAAGCTTTTTGCTGTCTTTTGTTAATATAATTTATGCTGAAGTGAACATACAGTTTGTGAAGTTTTTTTATACTTTGAATTACTTTCTTATGACAAATTCCTAGAATGCCTGCAATTAAGTATAGGATTTTCATATAGCTTGTCACTGCTTTCAAGAAGTTGACCTTTGTTGTTGCTAAGTATAATACCATTACACTATATGCTAGTTCTTCTAAATGTATTTTTATCTTAATTTTTATAGAGTTACTTCCTTGTGTTTGCTTTGCTCACAAAAGGATTTAAGAGAGCGTAATCTTCTAATGCTTTCTAGCTTACCTAAAGGAGAAAGCTTTATTCTAAAGCAGTCAGAAAGTGCAGTTACTTATTAGAGTAATAATTAATCAGTACCATTAATTGTAATTACTGTGCATTATCCTTTTTTAATACCATTGCTTTCTAGTTTTCAGTGTAACTAGTTTTTCACAAAATATTGTGTCTGAAATTTACTCACTGGCTTTTCTAAGCTAAATAGGAAACACAGGTCAGATCAGGCATGAAAAAGATATTTTTTAGTTCAGAACTTAAGTTTAACATTATGTGTTCATAAAGCATGATTACTGAACATTCTCTTAGTATAGCTTAAAGAAGTGACTTAACCTGATCCAAATCACACAGCCAGTGACAAAGTCTTGCTATGACCATAATGACCCTCAGCAGTTTGCTGGTACCTTTAGAAAACCCTGGGCCTCCATTTCCATGCATATAAAAGTAGGATGCAGCCTGGGTGGTGTTGCTCAGTGGTTGGAGTGTCAGTCTGGGCACTAAAGGGTCACTGGTTCGATTTCTGGTCAAAGGCACATACCTGGGTCTCTCTCACATCGATGGTTCTTTTTCTCTCTTTCCCTCTCTCCCCATCTTCCCTCCTTCCCTTTCACTCCCTTTTTAAAAAAATAAATAAAAAATCAATGGAAACAATATCCTCAGGTAAGGATTAACAAAATAAATAAATAAAAATAAATAAAATTAGGGTGCAATACTCTGAGTTACATCTTCATTCTCTGTCTAACCCTTATCTTCCCAAAGGTAGAATCATGTGCAATCAGATTTGGTTTTATATAACTACATATAGTATTTTTACTTTAATTACATGCCTTTTAAGTATCTCAACTTTATATTGTCAGCTCCATTCCTAATTTTTGCTTATATAATTTCTTGCCCAGATTACTGCCATGAGCCCTTCTACCTTCTCCTATCCATTTACCTTTTAAATTACAAATCCAAACTAGCCACTTAAGGTTTAAATTGTTTCCTAGTTATTATCGACTTCAAGATATAAGACAAGTTTTTCAATCAATCTCTTGTAGTATCTCTCCACAACTTTAACCAGACTAAATTAGCTCTTTGTTGTTTCTTAAATATTTTGTGCTTTCCCCCCCGCAATATACCTTGGACATGCAACTCTTCTTTGCTTGTGTAGCTCTTTCCATTTCATTTACCTACTCAACTCCTGTTTGTTCTCGCAACGTTAGATTAGGCATCAGATATTTACCTAGTCGGCTCCTGTTTGTTCGCTCAAAGTTAGATTAGGACCTTCTTTCAGAATCCTTTCATAACCTCCCAATTTAGTTACATCTCTTTCCTATGTATATTGTAGAATTTATCATAGGTATTCTATTAGTTTGCTCGGGCTCCCATAACAAAAATACCACAGACTGGGTGGCAACAACAGATTTTTATTTCTCACAGTTCGGGAGGCTGGAAGTCCAAGGTTAGGCACAGGCGCCATCAGGGTTTTACATGGCTGCCTTCTCAGAGGGCCTTTCTTGTGTGTGTGAATGGAGAGAGATCTCTGGTATCTCTTCCTCTTATAAGGATATCAGTCCTACTGGATTAAGGCCCCAACCTTATGACTTCATTCAACCTTTTCTTTTATGCTTATAGGTCCTGTCTGCAAATATAGTCACATTGAGAGGTTAGGGTTTCAACATATGAATTATGAGGGTGGGTACAAAATTCAGTTCATTATAGGTGTTTTAATTGTTTCTTTATATGTCCCACTTCTTCCCCTCTAAACGGAGGAGGAACAGGGAATATAGACTGTGTTTTACTTGTCTTTCCACTCTCAATGTCTAACACTAGACACTAAATCCTGGAGTGACAGGCCTAAAAACTGAACCTTAGAAATTTTACATTCCTGATGATTATCCCTGGAGTTCTGCTTGGCCAGTAGATGACGCCCTGCCTTGGAACTACTTGTGCCCGATAAAGAACATTTTGTTTCAGTCGATCTTTTGAAGAAATCTCTAGAAGTCTTCAACAGTACAGTCTGGTTCATAGTACTTTATTAAATGATCAGAGAGTACAACAAAGAAGTGAATGTTTTCTCCTTATATCTTCAAACCCTTAACTGAAGGAGGAACAAAAGGAAGGAGGTGATACCAGAGCCACTGCCTCAGGAACTGAGGCCATGGGAGGGACATGACTACTTTGAGAAAGAGGAAGGGAGAGAGAGAGAGAAACATCAGTGTGAGAGGGAAACATCAATTGGCTGCCTCCTGCACACCCGCTACCAGGGATCGAGCCTGCAACCCAGGCATGTGCCCTGACTGGTAATTGAATCAGGAACCTTTCAGTATATGATACGATGCCCAACCAACTGAGCCATACCAGCCAGGGCCCCCTTCTCCTTTTCTAATGTTTTTTTATTGGCAGGATTTAACAGTATATGACAAGATCCTGTTGAGATAGAAAATACAATTTTTAGGTTCCCAGCCCTGGCATTACAGAAAATGGTCATAGGACTGAGACATAAATAACCAAGAAGTTATATCAAATCTGAAGTTCTTTAAGATGTTATTCTTTGTGCCTAAAATTCTGAAATTAAAATACTTTTAAGGAGTATTTACACCCCCCTCCATTTTAAAGATAGTTAATAATAGCTAATAAAAGTACTGCTTATCGATGGTAATTACACTTTTCAAAGTGTTTTACATGTATTACTTCATTTGAAACCTATGTAGCTATATACTGTTTTTGTATAGAGGAATGAACAACGCTCAAAAATGTTAAAACTGGATAAAGGACACATTAGAGTTCATATTAAAAACAACAAAAACTATATTTTTCGAAATTCCAGACTCTATTATAAAACAACTAGAGAACTTCAGTTAAATTCCAGGGTAATTCATAAAGATGATTGACATTTTTAAAAATTTAAGTTTTTTTCCTTTTCAAAGAATTTTACTACTCAGGAGAATATAAAGCTGAAATTTTGTTGTATGGCACTTCTTAAACATCTTAAATGATAAAGTGGTGTTTTAAGCTTAAATCTTGGTATGCTAGGCCAGGATTCTTTCAGTTGCAGATGACAGAAACCAAATGCAAACTAGCTTTTGTAAAAAGTGTTTTTTGTCTTTACTGTTTATCATAAAAATTTTCAGAAAAACACCCAGGAAACTAGATAGACCTGTGCAGAAACCAGACTGACCATATGTTCCAATTTGCTTGGGACTATCTAACTATCAAAGTTGACTTGTGTTGTCCTTACACTTTTATTAACAGCTCTCATCTCACTCTCAAAAGAGTCCTGATTTAGATGATAAGATACATAGTCACTTTAAACACCCATATGCCCATCTCTTTGATTAAATAATTAACATTTTGGCATATTTACTTAATCTATTTTATCAAAGTAAATTATGTACATCATGGAATTTTACTCCTGAATGCATTAGTATGAACCCTTTCTAAATATTACACAATTACATTATAATTATTACACCTAACAAAATGAAGAGAAATCTAATACTCAAATTCTCCAATTGTCCCTAAAAAGAGTTAGGTATTCCTAGGCTCTTGACTCAAGTATTACTGGATCTAGAGGCTTAGATGATGTCTTCACTTTTTATGCAGTCCCTGATACTTTTCTTAAACTGGTCTCATTCTTAGGAAGGCTTTTTTTGAGTGATGGCTGAGGTGCCCCTGTCAATTTCTTATTTTCATAGTCCTTAGGGTTTTATCTAGGAGAAAGGCCTTCAAGCACCTCTGTTACTCCCTGTAAAAGATTCTGATTGGCCCTGCTTAAATCACATGCCCATCTTTTTATTAATTACTGTGCCCAAAGTTAAGATTGTGACAAGCCTAGATTACAGGTCTATCCCTGAGGTAGAAGAAATAAGACTATTCGATTGACAGATAAAAGAAGCAAATTCTCAAAAGGTAAAGAGTTTATGTCTAGAAGGCTTAAGGGATGCTGAGAAAGCAAAAACAAGATTTCTTCTTCATGTGGAAATGATTAGCAATAATGGGTGTTCAGTGGTTTCCCTGAAAAATATGTCCAAGTAAATATATGTTACTAATTTTGAGTAGACAGACCTCTGTTGAAACGAAGCTCTTTATGCCTTATCATAGACTTCTGTGTTTATTAAACAAAGAAATAAGTGCACTTGAGGTTAGTATGGCTCTATTGCCTCTCTGGGATTTTAACAGGAGTGGCATGAGATTCATATGCATCTAGTTTTCATTGTGGTTTTAAGGTGTGTATTTTAAAGACCATGTTGGGTGTTATCTTGTTCCAAGAGTTTATTACTGAACAGCAAGCATGGTTAGTCTGAAAGAGCTTGTCTGGAGAAACATTTAAACTTATTTAAATTTAGAAAAATAATCTGGCAAGAAGCAATGTTAAAACAATTTTTAAAGATTTTAAAGAGTGACTATCAGATCTATAACGTGTTTTCTTTCTCGTTTTGTAGTTGCCGCAATAGTATTGTTCTGTTCCGCTTCCAGCCCACATAACATACCTCTGACAGAAGTGATTGGGCCGATATGGCTGATGCTGCTCCTGGGAACTGTGCACTGCCAGATTGTTTCCACAAGAACACCCAAGCCGCCTCTGAGTACAGGGGGGAAAAGAAGAAGGTACTGCCTATTTAAAAATTATCTTTTTTGTAGATTTCTATAATTTGAATCTATAATTATTCTTGGCATCAATAAAATGCTGTCTTGTAAAGTTACTCTTTCAAATAAATCAGTGAGCTTCAGAATCAGCTACCAAATACAATTTTGTTTTCTGTATTTGCTTCAAGGTCATTTTGAGACCACACACCTGCTTTGTTTTTATTTTCTTTCTTAACGCTAATTTCTAGGCACCTAATATCAATGTAGGGAATATATGTTAGTTGGAGTTGCTAATAACTCCCCCTGTTTAAAAAAGTTTGTACTTATAAGAGGCTTTGCCAAAAACAAGAACCAAGAAAAAATTTCAGCTAAATTTTATTTATTAAATGCTATTTGAGCCCTGGCTGGGCAGCTCAGTTGGTTAGAGCTTCATCCTGTGTAATAAAGTTTGCAATTCCTGGTCAGGGCATGTGCAGGAGGCAACCAATTGATGCTCTCTCTTTCTCTCTCTAAAAAATAAAATAATAAATTAATAAACATGTCCTCGGTGAGGATAATGAATGAATGAATGAATGAATACGTGCTATTTGAAACTATTTAATATTGCCCCTAGGTTAAGTAAACATAGCAAGTCTCACTGGCCACTCTGTGCAATGGAGTTCTGTTTGAAGGGTCTTTTGGAGCAATTCCCGTTTTGAATATTGTTGCTAAGAGGTTATGATATATGCAGATTGGAGGTGTTAAAATTTAAGCCCTTTTCATTTTGAAAAGATAAATAGATAAATAGCACTGCTAGTCAGTTAGATTATAGTTCTTTTATTCAAATTTTCTTCCTCACCTGCAGATAAGTGGCATTCAAATGGGAAGAAATATTTTTGTAAATACCTATCTAATGTGACCTTACAACCTAATATTCACTGACTGTCAGTATAAGCAAGGAACAGTATCTTACCATTTATAGAAATTGGTCTTAAACATGTACTTTATGTTTGGGTTAACTTTCATCAAGTAAATTTGAATTTTATTGTGCATTAAAATTCTTGTGTTTGTGTTTACAAAAATTTTGAACATACTAGCGAGAAAATGGTTGTTAAAATTTTAAAGTTACTTTCCGTTCTTAATCTCTTCTAATGAAGGAAATTAAGAAAAGCAGCCCATTTGGAAGTACACAGAGAAGGAGATGGTTCTAGTACCACAGATAATTCACAGGAGGGAACAGTTCAGAGCCACTGTACAAGTACCTCTTACAGCGTTGGCGCTGTCTTCAGAGATCTTTGGCATGCTGCTTTCTTTTTATCAGGGTTTGTATTTATTCAAGATTTTATATGGCATAGAGCACTATCCCTTTTCTGGCACTTCAGTCTCAGGTAATGAATATTAATGACTTTACATATGACAGGCCTATTACAGATTTTGTTTTGATCAATTATAATCTATAGTTAATGAAAAATAGAGACCATAAAGTTTGCTTTGGGATATATGTAAATATTTCTAAATGATTATCTACCATCAAAGTATATTTAGTTGGGTTTCTAAATTTTAATTTCTTTTGTGATTTCTCAGGTCTTACTTCTATTAAATTGGTTATTTTTATTAGTACTATAGGTCAAATTGGCTTTACTAATATGTCATGAGAATTGCATGATATTTTAAATTTAAACCCTGCCTCGGTTATCTAAAATTGTCTGATATAAAACATATAGGCATTTGTATTTGAAAGAATAAGTTATATACTATAGGATGAAATTCTATTTTTGTGTATTGGGTTTTTGTATAGTTTGTACCACAATGAATGTTTACCAAAGAAGGAAATGTGATTATATCAAATTTCAAAAGTAAATTAAAACTAATTCAATGTTGTATAATTATTTTGAATAATTAATTCAAAAACACTTAAGGGTTATAGTACTAGTGCACATATACACATAATAAATTTGAAAGGGGTTAAAAAGCTATGATCAAAATAGTATACCTGATAAAAGTTGCTAAATTAATAAATCAAGAAAAGAGATACTACAAATAACTAATTTGGTCACTTTTGTTAACTCCTCTATTAATACTGTTTCATCAATATGTGATTGTGCTCTTATGATAAAGTTTACCATGCATTACATAATAAAGGAATTATATCCTGGGCATATTTTCATTGATTGTAATTTTGGGGAAAATTCTCCAAAATTTTAATAGTTTGCAATAACATTGCGTAAAGTTGCTTCCTCCAGAGAAGATACAGGTTCAGTTTGGTTTTTAACTTGCATTGGATTCTATCTGTATCTCTCTTAGTCTGTTTTAATTATTTATTTTTAAATAAATAACTCTGTTTTCTAACAGTAGGATGTAATGGTTTTATCACTGCAAAGCCAGTTTCTTAAACATTTCTCAAGAACTTTTAATAAGCAATTATAAAAAAGCATATGGACATATTTTCCTTTCGGGGAATCATTTAGCTGTTTTGGTTGTCCAGAACTGATATTTTATAACTTAGTATTCAGAATCCCCCTAATGTAGTAGGTTGGTGCCTTTGGAATTCTGTGTTTCTCAAATTAGATTCAGACTTCAGTTTCCTTCCTTTGGGATTGTAGCATAACCTTGACTGCCTATTGGTACAATAATGACTAAATCCCTTTGGGTTTATTCTCTGTAATCATGGCAACTATAATGTACATGTTTTTAAAGATGCACTGTTTTTTAACTAACTCATTCTGGGACTCGTTTGCCAGCTTATGAATAAGACTTTTAAATATTAAGTACAAGAAGATCTTAAGAAAAATGTTAATTTCAGAAGTTCTAATCTTGAGTTTTCAAATCTTGATGTTTTGTTCTTTCAGGCTTTAATAAGAAAGGCTTTAAACTGAAATATCAGCTTGGGACTTAAAATTGTTTCTGGTGATAAAAATTGAAAAACTGGGTACTTCCATTAAGGTGTCTGAATTAACATAACGGATGGGAAAATAAATGCATAACCACACAAAGATTTAAACTTTGTGTATGGTATCTTGTTGGTTTTCTAGATGTTAGGATGAAATATGCAATTCTTACATCCTGTATTTATAAGTTGGAAAGGCCCTACTCATCATCTCTAAGTACCTTTCTTCTCAAGATAAAACAATTCTTTTTAAAGCAAAACATACATAGTATTTCTCATTTAAAAAAAATTAGGAATTATTATAAAAGAACTCTATGAACCTAAGAAAACAATGCTAAAGAAAGTATTAATTTTGAAAGATGTAGAAATCAACCATATTTTCTAAGGATTTAGTACTATAATTTCACTGTACTATAGTGTTAAATTAGCATAATTATAATTTCTACTCAAAATACTGAACAGAAAGAATTACATCTAGGTTATAAATCTCTTCAGTATAATGCCTGTTTCAGAATTCAGATAGATCCTAAGTTTTCTTTCATGTCTAAGATTCACAATATTATTACAAGCAGACAGTGAAAAGAAATTATGCTTTTTGGGGGGTAATTTTATTTTTTTCTTTATTGATTAAGGTATTACATGTGTGTCCTTATCGCCCCATTGTCCCCCCACCCCCCACTCATGCCCTCACCCCCCTGTTGTCTGTGTCCATTGGTCAAGCTTATATGCATGCATACAAGTCCTTTGGTTGATCTCTCCCCCCATAGGCTTTTCTTGTTGCTTGGAAATTAATCTAAGGATATTCTTATTTCTTATGAAAACATCAACACAAGTGGCTTTCTAAAATACTCCAAGGAAACAGTGAGCTATAGGAAAGATTTTATTCTTCATTTATGATATATGCTGATAATTAAGGAGTAATTTTTTTGGCTAATTGCTGAAAGTAAAGTGATGAATATTGGACATGATAAAGCTGTGAATTATAGAATAATTCTGTTTCTGTTTAAAATCTGATTAACATTAATTTTACTTCATTAATTTTCCCTGTGAAATTATATCTTTCTGATTGGTGTTTGTAGTTTCTTGGGATATATTCCTAGCAGTGGGATCACTGGGTCAAATGGGAGTTCCATTTTTAGTTTTTTGAGTAAACTCCATGCTGTTCTGCACAGTGGCTGCACCAGTTCGCATTCCCACCAGCAGTGCAGGGGGGTTCCTTTTTCTCCGAATCCTCGCCAGCACTTTTCATTTGTTGATTTGTTGATGATAGCCGTTCTGACAGGTGTGAGATGATACCTCATTGTTGTTTTGATTTGCATCTCTTGGATGATTAGAAATATCCATTTCGTCTAGGTTGTCCAGTTTGTTGAAATAGAGTTGTTCATAGGTTTTTTTTCCTAATCCTTCGTAGTATTTACATTTTTTATTTTCTTTGTCATTTCAGCTTGGTTTGGAACTTATCTGTATTTAGTTCATGAGAAACCTCAGGTAGCTACCATAGTTTAGTAACTTAGTGTTCATGTCTCTGATAGTGTTACTCAGACTTTGAGGAGATAGTGGGGAGAGAAACAACCCAGAGAAGATTAGGAGGATGCAGAGATAAGGAAAGGAGGAAGTGGAAGATCGCTGAGAGGTGTCAGTCATATGGCATGGATGCTATTGGTACTCTTTCCCTTGGCATAATACAGTTTTTACCCTGTCCTGGTAAGGAAGGAATAATATAGTCTTTACCCTGTCTGGTAAGGAAGGAATCATCCTTCAAAGTCTTTTCACTGGGCTCTTAACTTTTGCCCTCTCGAGTTCTGGTTCACTCTGCACATTTTCAACCGTTTTTTCTACTTTGACTACTGGCCTCCAGACCTATGTTTTAAACTGCCTACTTTTCTTAGGAGGGCACTGTAGGTCTACCATTTCCATCTTTCTTCCCAAATAAATTTCTCCTCTTGCATATCTTGTCTGATTAATGGTTCTACCAGCTTTCCTTTACCACCTTTCCCCTCTCCCTTTCCAGTGTCATTTCCATGAACTTTCATAAATACCTTTTCAGAAAACTCCTTCTCTATCTTTGAGTTCCACATTTTCAAGATATCAAGTAACTTTACCTCCCTTGGTCTTTTTCCACATCCCCATGTTCAAAGGAGAGGTAAAGGGAGCAATTGATAACTGTTTCTATCACTTTCTTCCCCAGGCAGGGAAGGTCACAAGTTTACACTGTACCTTTTATTTTCTCTTTTTGCCCCTTTCCTCTCCACTAGAGTCCATTTTCCTCCCTCCCTCTGCCTCTCTTAAATGGTCTTTGTCCTGTGGCTCATTCCCTTGGCCTTTTCATGTCTCTTAGGATCATGTAGAAAGAGAATGCTCAGAAGACTGGACTTACGAGTCTTGGCAACTCTGTAGAGATGTGTTCTGAATGACTAGAAAGCATCAGAGTGCCCTGACTGGTGTGCCTCAGATGGTTGGAACATCATCCAGTACACTGAAAGGTCGTGGATTCAGTTCATGGTCAGGGCACATACTCAGGTTGCAGATTCAGTTCCCGGTCGGGGATCTCACACATTGATGTTTCTGTCTCTCCCTCTTCCTCTCCCTCTCCTTGCCTCTCTCTCTAAAAAGCAATTTTTAAAAAAGGAGGTTGGGGAGAAAGCCTTGGAGCTCTGTAGAGCACGTGAGAAGTATGGTCTGTCTATCCCTTTTAGTAATCTGGCAGGAGAAGATCAGGAAGGAAAGGGACTTGTTTGTATAAGACAGAAACTTTCTAGGCTTTGATGAGTGTGTTAACAAGAAATCCTAACAGGAAGTTTCCCAAAGAGTGTAGTTGGAGGTAATATGGAGAATTAAATTAGCCTCATAGTTAGAAGGTCTATAATCTAGTGCTATGTTTGCCTCAAATAAATCATTTAGACCTTTTTATACTTCTGATTCCTTATTTCCAAATTTACCATTTCAAACAGGGGAGTTCTAATAAAACTGAGTAACTATAGTGTTAAATATAACTTTTTTGGTACATTAAAAAAAACTGTTGTTGACCCACATGAAGGCAATATACTAGTTTCTTTCTTGCAAAATTGATACTCTGGAGAAAATTCAAGGGGGTTTATTTAAATATAATTAAATATAATTGCTTTTAATAATGTTCTATGATAAATCTGCACTGAGCACATTCTAATTTTGTGTCGGACTTACATTATATTTCTGCTAACCATTACCTCTGGATAGCCATTATTTCACCCACTAGAGACTCTGAAGAGGACTCTTCAAGCATTTGCCTATTAATCAAAAATGTCTTGTTTATTATTTTCTATGTCGTATCTTATGTACTGAGAAAAATTTAATTCCTATAAATGAAGAACCTCAATTGTAGCTACACGATTACTGATATTTTTTCAGAGTATTTCAGTGGGTGAAAGAGGTTACTTCTTTATTGTCTTTGGTTCTTTATTTCTACTACTTCCATTATTTAGAACCTTATATAAAGTTTTTCCTTTTTTTCATATATATTTATGTAACAGGTTCTATGTCTCCATTGTATATTAAAATAAATTTATCTGAGATATTTATGTATATATACTAATGGTAAAGTATTTTGGTAAATGAGAATGTTAAAACTAATTTAAACCACTAACTGCAACTTAACCTGATAATTACTGATATATTTCTTAAAAATAAAACCTTAAAAACATATTATTAATCATAATAAAATGGGCAAAATTTTTATCCTAGATTTTGCTCAAAGACCAAGTAATTTTGACCAAGAATTGTTTGATAAGCTAAGACATGTCTCTTAGAATTGCTATATTTGTAAGACCTCAGAATCTATAAAATAAGCTGAACTATGACATTGATTTACGTTTTTATTTTATATGATGGATACTATATTTCTAAATTATTTGTTGTAAAAATGAGGTGGCCATTAAAATTCTGAGAAGTAACTACCGGATTTTATTATTAACAGATCATAATTTCTATCAGTAACCCATCCAAAATAAGGTAAGTCCATTTAACATGCTTCTGAATTTTTTTTTTTTTAGATCAAAGAAAACAAAGAATTCGATTGATAAATCAACTGAGACTGACAATGGCTATGTATCCCTTGATGGGAAAAAGACTGTTAAAAGCAGTGAAGGTGGAGTACAAAGCCATGAACCTCAATGTGAAACTATTCAATCAGAAGAGACAACCTGGAACAAAGGAACAATGAGGAACATTCCCAGTAAAGTAAGTGTGGTTTTTAAAAAATAGTTTGTTTGTGTGGTTTTACATTAACTAATGGGAAGTAACTTAGACATAGTGGTTTTTCTTGAACTATATTTTTTTCTCCCAAATTTATTCTCTGAGCATTACAAATCACACTGATGAAGCTGAAAATCAAATAAAATAATATGAATAAACTTTACTGTCAATATAATTAGTGCCTTCTTGAATTGATTAATGACTCAAATTTTTTCAAAATGTTAAAGCACTTCAATAATTTCATAATTGGTGCTTATTAAGCCTTACCTTTTCTTGCCCCATTTCCATGTGTATAAGAATTTCTTTTAAATTGGACATTAAATTATTCTAGAAACAAAACTAGAAACCTGATTTTCCATTCATGTTTTCTGTAAGAAAATATTACCTTGTTTTTCCTACCTTTATTACCTTTGGTGTCAACACATTTGTTTTGTTGTTAGCTAAAAAAAATTCTTATTGAGCACATATTTGTTAACAGTTGTTTTTTTTAGTTTTCCAAAATAATAAAGCTACCCTGGGCTATTGTAGCAAAGCGTAATGTAGATCCTGTCTCTTTATTTCACTGAATATTTCTTAGTTAAATAATGTATTCTTTAAAAGCTGGTATAATAAAATAATATGGTCAAATTAAAAGATGTTAACTGTTAAATTTAGCAATATAAGCCTGAACATTTGTGTTGAGGAAAATAAATAGAAGAAAAGAAGATTCTCTAATTTTGAATGAAGTAGGTGTTACTACTTGACAGTACATGTATTTTTAGGACCAGTAGCTGTACAATAAATAGTTTGGGACTGCAATGAAATATAGTACATTACTTGATTTTAGATTGTTGACACATTTGGCTCTCTGATAACGTGAACCTCACATTACTATCAACACTGAACAAATAAGTTCTCAATCATTCAACTTTCAAACACACTTTCTGGTATGTATTACCTACTAAAGCCATATGAAAGAAACATGAAAGTGTCAATAAAACTCATGTTTTGAGTCTCTCAGTTTCAGAATTTCTGAAATCTGGATGTGTCTTACAAATTTATATGTAGATAATGTCTGATATATGCACCCATTCAACTACTAGTCACCTTCTTCTGCCTCAGAAGCCATTATTTAATCAGTGGTGGTCTTATAATCGATCACATTTTCAGTTTGTGAAAATAGTATAATTAGTGCATCTCAGGTATCTCAGCTTCTTTTATCCTATTTTATATTTTGTAAGCTATTTCAAATCTTTTTGTGGAACAGAAACATTATAGAACAATTTGACAGATGGCTGTGGAATTACTCTTAGCATTAAAATACCAGTTATAGTCACTGATTTTAGATATTTTTTCAGAAAATTAAGTAGCACTAATCACTTTGAGGGTTTTGAAGGTATTTAAAGCAATATGTGCATATGTATGTATAATTGAAAGTTTCGCACTTTCAAAACTGCAAGTAAGTTAGAAATTACCATAATCCTCTTTGTGTACTCCATTTTAGGATACCCAAAGGACAGTAACCAATGTCTCTGATGAAGTCTCCAGCGAGGAAGGTCCTGAAACAGGATACCCAATACGCCGTAATGTGGACAGGACTTCTGAGAGCATTCTTCGGAATAGAAAGTCACACCATTATAAGAAACATTACCCTAATGAGGTATATACTTTGGCTTTATATGTATATATACATATCTGTTTAAAAATATATATATTTTTATTGATTTCAGAAGGGAAGAGAGAAGGAGAGAGAGAAAGAAATATCAGTGATGAGAGAGAATCTTTGTCGGCTGCCTCCTGCACGCCCCCCTACTGGGGATTGAGCCCACAACCCGAGCATGTGCCCTTGACCAGAATTGAACCTGGGACCCTTCAGTCTGCAGGCTGACGCTCTATCCACTGAGCCAAACCAGCTAGGGCCATATCTTTTTTTATATGTTACTAATTTACAACTTATTTTAACAATTGAATTAACAATTAATAATTATGAAAAGAACATATTTGCCCTCAGTGTCAATATCTGATTGTTATATGATCTGGATTTATAGAGTAGCAGTTTTAGATTTATGTGCTGCATATATGATAAATAGCCATACATTTGTACTCATTTTGAGTATTTTCTCTGAAGATTCATACATTCAGTTTGTTGTTTACCTTTAAAGAAGCCCATCCTGGAGAGACAATCTGTGAACTCCTGTGTTAGTCTTTCCCACAATTTGAATGGCTTTATGACTAATTGATTATTGCAAAGTTATTATTCTAAGTGACTTTATGTTCTTGTCACCAGTTATTAAGTTGCCCATACTATTAAATTTCAATCTTTTTTCTCCTTTGATTCTATTTTTCTTTATTAACGTTTGTTTTTTTCTAAACCCTTTTCTAACTTATCACATCTCTTGAAGTTATCACATCTCTTGAAGCTCTTTAAATAGTAAAAGAGTTTCATTCAACTGTATTTTCAGTTTTTATTCTAAAGAACTAAGAACATTTTATTATCTCCCTTCAAGGCAAATGAATCAATTGCTTCTCACAGGAGGCCTCCACAGTGGAGATATTCCTCTCAATTGAAAAATACCACAAGTAGATGTCTTCTACGCCTCCGCCCCTCCCACCAGTCAGTCTCAGTGTACTTTCTTTACATCTCTAATTGTAGGACTTCCATTCAGCCAGATTTCAGGTGGTTCTGAATGATGGTTGTTCTATATTTTAGTTGTAATTTTGATGTTATGGAAGGCAGCAAGTACCCGTGTCTACCTCTGTCACCATCTTGATTCTCCTCATGGGCATTTTGTTTTTCAAGAAAAGTTATCCAGCCTTTGGTCCATTGGAGGGCCGATACTATATTAGGCTGCCATGGTGTTTGGTACCAAAGGGGTTGGGAATGCAGTGGTGATGTGTCATTCAGTGTGTAGACTTTTACTTAAGCCCCCTTTCCATACTCCCCCACTTTTCACCCCCAACCCACTTTCTTACCTTTTTCTGTGATATGCTATACCTGGTTGGCTTCTTTCATTCACCCGTTGGGAAGATGATGGATTACTTGATTATCTGGGACATAGAAGGTATCCTGGGGAATTGATAGCTTTGTTTAAGCATTTGCCTTATTTTCTTCTCTGTCCTGCTTTGTTGACTCTACAACTATCTTTCAGCTTTTCTTCCCTATTGTAGATAAGATTGTCATCTAATAGAGATAGTATTTGATGGGAAGCACAATGCAGAAACTATGGGCTTCGAATCAAACTATTTAAATGACTTTGGAAAAATTATTTAACTTCTCTGAGTCTCAGTTTATGCCTGTATAATGGCGGGGGGGGGGGGGCGGGCAGAGAGGGAAGAAGAACAGCGTCATCAGATTGTTAGGATTAAATAAGATTATGCATAATTGCCTGACACAAAGCACTCATATTATAAATGCTTATTCCTTTTAAATAAATAATCCTCTCCCTTTCATTTGACTATATGCTGTTTTAGCTATCTAAAGATTTGAAATAAGCAGAGCAAATCAAATTAAATGAGCTATTAAGTTGAGCTGTTTTTCCTCAATTCTAAAATTTCCTATTTTTAGTCTGTAATCAGCAATTTGTAATGAAATTCAAAGTGGCCATTAATCACTTAAATATTGCAGATAAAATAGTGTTTGAAATGTAAGCAATTCTAGGCAATAATTTTTACATTATGCATTTGTAAAATGTCCTATTTATTAATCAGTATTTGGCAAAATACTTGTATCAGGAATTATAGATATTTCCTTATTCCTGAAATCACGCATTAGTTTCAGTTAAACATTGGCCCTTTAATCTGATACTTATTTCTGTATCTGATCAGCAAGTCTGCATCAGAATTAGTTATAGATAATAAGCTAGCTTTATGAAAAAATTTAAATTAGCAATTACTGATTGCTTATTACTTCTGTCCTTATTATCTAATGAAAATTGTTATGATGAAAACTACTTATGTTTCAAGTATTCTGCTTGACGGTGAATCTGAAATATTTTTGGAGTGCTTTTTGTAAAAAAAAAAAAAAGCAGACTGATTTTTACCCTTTTTCTGTAAATTTTTTTCTCTTTTTATTTTTCTACTTGTTTTTCTATTCAGTTCTTTAAAAAAAATTTTTTTTTACTTTTCTCTCAAATAACCCTGCCACAAATGCTCTATCACGCACTAAATATACATGGTGCCCCATTCTAATATACACAAGTTAATTGTCAATAATATAACTCATTCAAGATATTGTGTTACCTGTGATAAAGATGATTTTTGTCTTTGGTAGACTTACAGTGTATTTGAGAGTTATGATTTATTTGAGTATACGAAATACATGAACATTTAATTAACACATATAATGTAGATGCTAGATAGCAAGACAAAATTTATTGTCCAATGAATATAATAATAACTCACTGCAGGGACAAAGTATTCACTGTAAATAGAAGATTTTAAACTAACATTTGTTGGACCTCTGCTTTGTACAGGTTTGTATTAAAAACTATAGTGTTCATTTAATTTTTAATATCTCTTTAAGGTAGGTAGTTTTATTTCCCATTGTCATGGGCTAATTTTTCCCTTAAGTCTCTAAGGTAAGCCAGCTAGAAAGGGGTAGAGATGGTAATTTCCCGACACTTTGTTGAGTAGGCTTTAAAGGAGAGAAGGATTTATAATGAGAGGTAGGAATATAATGAGAGGCTGGAGTGGCAACGAACAAGTTGTGTTTAGGAGTTAAGGACTAGCCCATTGTCACTGGAAGAGAAGGCTGTGGTACTGAGAAGTGGAAAACAAGGTCCAAAAATAGCCATTTGAAGAGAAGCGTGGTAGGTGAAGGAATTTGAACTTTATCCAGGAGAGCAGCAGTGGAAAGCCACAGAAGGATTTTGGTCAGAGGACTGAAAGAACAGTTGTACTTTGGGAAGATTAATCTGTAAAGAGGGAGGCCTTTTAGGTAGGGGTCAATTAGGAGGCTCTTATAGCAAACAAAGAATGAATGATAATCTGGTGATAGCATAGAAAAGAGATAAATATAAAACATTTTAAAGGTAGAATTGACACATCTTAGTGCCAGGATTGCTAAAATAAAATCTAAAAATTTCAGCATGCTTTGCTATAAGGATGGCTGTTATTCTTTATTCAGTAAAAGTTATTTTGAATTCATTTAAATTAAAATTTTACTCAAAACTATTTATTTTGTATATTAAAAACTAGGAAAATAGTAAATTTATTAGAAATTATTTAACTTCTTTTAGTTTTTACTTTCATATCATAGATTATCTCAAACACATAAATTGACACTTTGTAGCTATTCATGTGCTTGAGATAATCTATGATTATTTGTTCATTTTGTCAATTTATTGAACTTGTTTGAGAAACAAAGACAATAGATACATGAAATCTATTGTTGCTAAAATAGACTAAGTCAGAAAACTCCATTAAACTATCAATTAAAGTGGGTGACTATGCAGTCCATGTGAATGTAGAGTAGTCTTTGCCTGCCTGAATTCTGAACTTCGTATAAAGTTTAAGAGAAAGAAGTCATTGGGGG
>NW_005356259.1:4015223-4041480 GCF_000412655.1 Myotis brandtii
TAAAACTTTAGACAATGAATAAATAAAAACAAAGAGAAAGAAGTAAAAAAAAGTCATAATCTTTGCATGCAAAGTAACACTTGAGCTGAAATGTGAAATAAATTTTGATATGAGGAAATTTTGTTACTTCTTAAAAATTAATATGTATTTTTAATGTTTCGCTATCTATTTCACTGTTACTTGACAGTGTGTTTATTGTTTTAGCAAAAAGTAGCAATATTTGGTTCTAAAAGAATCCTTTGAATTGGAAAGGGTACATAAATTGTATTAATGTCAAAGAATATCTTGATTTCAGGATGCCCCTAAATCGGGTACTAGTTGCAGCTCTCGCTGTTCAAGTTCCAGACAGGATTCTGAGAGCACAAGGCCAGAATCTGAAACAGAAGATGTATTATGGGAAGACTTGTTACATTGTGCAGAATGCCGATCGTCTTGTACCAGTGAGACAGATGTGGAAAATCCTCATGTTAATCCATGTGTGAAAAAAGAATATAGAGATGATCCTTTTCACCAGGTCGGTTTACAGTTGTCATGGGCTAATTTGTCCCTTAAGTCTCTAGGATGATTTTAATTTCTAGTAGGAAATTTAAGCCACTGATGGTTTCTACAGGTTTTTCTCCTTTGAATGTACAAATTTTACAGAGGTGAAGAAAAAGCTTACACTCAATTAAAATATTCTGGTAAAAAAATTTTTTTAATGTGAGCTGTGGTCTGGCTTCATTGGAACATAGAATCTCATCATTTATGTTATGGTTATGTTTCTGACCTTGCAAACATGTTTCTGAGAAGTTGTTGGTAAATGGAGTTTTATAAGTCAACTTGTGTTTTAGATGCAATAGTCTTTTTCTCACTCAACAGACTTCATGGTCATATTTATTTATACCTGTGGTCTTAACACCACTGTAAGATTGTAATTCACATATATTTCATGACTATCAGATTTGTATCTCCAAGTGCCTATAGTAGTGCTGTCGAATAGAAATATAATGAGAGTCACATATGTAATTTAAAAATTTCTGGTAGCTGCATTAAAAATGTTTTAAAAGGTCAAATTAATTTTAGTATCTTTTATTTAACCCTATATTCAAAATATCACTTCAACATATAACTAATATGAAAAATAATGAAATATATATATTTTTAATACGAAATGTCTTCAAAATCACATCTGATTTGGACTAGTCACATTTCAAGTGCTCAGTAGCCACATGCGAGTAGGGTGTACTATATCAGACAACACAGGTCTGTGGGACATCTTCATTTGAATGTTTCACCATTGCCTCAGCTTTAACCAAATACACCACCTTCCCTCATAAATTTATTTTTCTTATGGCATTTAAAATCTTGGTGAATGACATCTTCATTCATCTGCTCACTGTCCAGAAACCTGGTAGTCATTTAAAATCCTCACTGTTCTTACTTTCTTCTCTCTCTTATCCAAGTCCTCATGAAATCCTAACAATGAAACCAACAAGTAAACTTAGAAAACTAGAGGTAGAAGGGAACTTCCTTAATCTGATAAAAGGTAGCTATCAAAGAACCTTCTAAAAACCTATATATTTAATGTTGAAATTTTAGGAGCATTTTTATTAAAAGCAGGAACAAGAGATGCCCATCACTGCTTTTTCTATTAAAATTCTACAGTATGTTTGTATGTCTCTGTTTTCAGTTGGACTTAGACAGATTTAAAGTTCATATTAAAGAACAAAATGTCAGTAGCAGAAGCAATTTTGAAGAACTGCAGGGAACTTTCCATATTGGATATAAAAATGTATTTTTTAAAATATAGTAGTTAAGGTAGTATGGTATAGGTATATGCTATAGACTGAATGTGTCCCCATCAAAATATGATCGCATTTGGAGGTGGGCCTCTGGGAGGTAATTAGGCATGAGGGTGGAGCTTTGGTCCACACCCCTCTCCCAGAGATGTGAAATGTTTAAGCACATATGTGCATAGGAGAAAACCAGTAGGGAAGAATTAAAGAGGTACAGGAGAAAGTTAAATGATGTGTCTTAGGATTCTAGTGGGAAAAGCCTAGTTAGGAAGCTTAAATTCCTACTTGACAGGAAGAGAATACATCTTTTGTTGAAATAGGAGGAAGAAGAGTGCCTGAAACAAGTAAGATGATGAGAGAGTTGCTGCCTGATAATCTCTATTCTGTGAGTGCGGGAGGTTAGGGAATCTGTTAACAATAAGAAGTGAGATGATGGGATAGGGGACTTGTGGATGGTGGTGAAGGCTTGAAGTTATCATTTGCAGGAAATGGGGTAGTGGAGAGAGAGTATATGTATGCATCTATTCAAACCTATTAAAAAAGTCAAACTGTCACATTGTTGAGGATCCAGCTAGAATCTGAAACCATGAATTTGTAGTTGCTCGTTCCAGACAGTTGTGTGATATTCTCTGGAATATAGTTGTAATAATCATAACAATAGCAAGCATTTAATAAGCATTTACTAAAAGCTAGGCACTGTGCAATGTAATCTAGATGTATTATCTCATGTAATCCTCTCAACCTATAACAGTAGGGTTTATTTTTATTTTATAGCTGAGAAAATTGAGGCCCAGAATTAAATAATGTACCCAAAGTCACACAGCATAGGTGTTCACTAAATAGTTGCTATTCAAGAGACAGGAGAGGGGATGGTATACTGATTGAAAGAATGGATGTGGTAAGAGTCTAGCCATGTTGGATTGAGAAGGAAATGAAACCAAGAAGAGACTGATAGATTAGAAGATAGGTGTGTTCAAGGAAACAAGTGTTTTAGAATTGAAGGTTTGAGAGACCTGGCAAGATGAGAGGTGTGGTTCAAGACTCATATCAGAAGTAGAGCAATTCTGTGTGGTGACAAGATCCAGGATGTGGCCATGGGAAATAGCTATAGTTCCCCAAGATTAAGTGAAAAAAGCAATGAACAATTAATCCTTGAGAATGGGGTTGATCCATGTGTCATTTGCATATTCATCTAAGTCACAGAGATAACAACTAGAATTGACCTTTAAGAAAATGGCTGTGAACTATTTCCCCAGAGATACCAGCTGCATAGAAGCAGGGACCATGTGTTCTTTTGCCCATTGTTGTATCACACAGTGCCTGGTACATAGTAGGTGTTTAATAAATATAAGTTGAGTGAATGAGTTAAATGAAATAAACATTTTTCAAAGCATGCTGATTAGGCCTTTCTTAAATGATTAAAAAATTATTTTTAATGAATGCTATACAGAATAAATTTGCCCTAAATCTTTCACATCATTCTGCTCTTTTTTTGATAAGATGAAGATTTTTTAAATTTTCTACTCTGCATGTCTAATAGTATTCTAGGTTTCCATTGATTTTGCTTTTGGGTGAAAGACTTGATTTTACATACATTTCTTATTCTCAGATTTCTGAAAAATAAGCTCAAGTTTTCAGTTTTACTAATAGCCATGTAATTGAAATTTGCTCTCTTTAGTGAAAAGCTACCAGTTTTTTTCTTGTACAGGCAGTCCTCGGGTTATGTCAGACTCGACGTACATCGTTTCGTGGTTATGTCGCCATCTCCCATTATTTATAAAAAAAAAGTTCCATCATTTTGACATATGTACATATGTGCTTTATGTTTTTTATTATTTATTTACCACAAGTAAAGGTCAGGAATTGTTATCTTTCTTTTAAATTTTTTTACTGTTTCACTTCATTACTGCTGTGTCTGTGCTCCATGTGAGTGATGTGTAGGTGCTTATGTAGGTGGGTTCCGACTTACTGCGAACGCGTTACGTCGCACCTTAGGAACGGATCTCCGACGTAACCCAAGGACCTACTGTACTTGGTTTGGAGGACCCTTTTCTGCCTACTTAAGACTCAAAAATCTCTTATGAAGAAACATTGAGCATTTGAATCAGTATGTTCTTGTCGGGATGACCAAATCTGTTTTTGTTTTATTTTCTTTGTAAATAGTAACAAGCATTTCTATAGGAGAAAATTTTCTTCCTCTAGTCATGGCTGAATGTATAATAAAATATAAAGCCATATTCAAGTGAAATTCATCTTTCAGTAGGGAAAGCCAGATTTTAATGGATACAGTTCCCACAGGTGGAAACTTCAGTAAAGCAGTTGTCATGGTGAATTTATTTGAAACAAAACCTGCCACCATTAAGTTTTATGATTTTCAGGCAATTTTGAATGAACAAGGAGCAGTTAAGAATTAGAATGAGGATAAAAAACAATCATTAAAAGAGTTCCAAATTTCAATTTGAAAAGCATACAAAGAAGAACCTATGTGATAACATTATAAAATGGAATTATTTACTTCCATGTTTTCCCTGAATCTTTTAATTTATTTTTATTTTTTTAATATATTTTTTTGATATTTTTACAGAGAGGAAGGGAGAGGGATAGAGAGTTAGAAACATCCATCAGCTGCCTCCTGCACACTCCCTACTGGGATGTGCCCGCAACCAAGGTACATGCCCTTGACCGGAATCGAACCTGGGACCCCTCAGTTCGCAGGCTGATGCTCTATCCACTGAGCCAAACCGGTTAGGGCTGAACCTTTTTAAAAAAGTGTTTCATGTAATGCTGCTCTCCATACATTTAGGCAGTCCATGTTTCAACAAGAATGTTTTTCAGAATACATACATTTGACAAACACATACACAGGTATAGGGCTTTTTAAGTAACTTTTTCTCTTCTGTTTTGCCTTTCTAGAAATAAGACAGTGATAAATCTACTTAGAGTAACTGGGAAGGTAGCTGGGCAAAATGAGTACTTTGGGAAGGAGAGTGAAGAACTGCTTGATTTCTGTTTCTGTAGATGGACCTGCATCATATTGAAATGCCTTGCTTCATGTAATTGGAAAACCTTTAATTCACTGTTACAGACAGAGTTAAGAAATAAGTTAAAATGCCTGTGTGTCGGTGGTTGAAATCTGTTGCCTCTCAGGCTTAACACTTTCCATTCAGCTTCTTGCAATTGTTCCTAGCTTTTTAGTTTCATTGTTTCATAATTATTAAACTTCCAAGAAAAGTTTGATACATATTTCAATGCAAATTATTTCTATCCCAGACTAGAATATTTTGTTTGAAGATAAATTATGGAACATCATCTGATAAAAGTGGTTAATTACCAGTATTTCATAACTTAAGAGCTATGATGAAACATAGCTCTTATATGTTTCAATAGTAAAATATATGCTATGAAGGTTAATGTATATTAAAATACTATGTCTTTGGGAAAGATAAATATTTAGAGGCAACCTCTGGATAGTCAAATAACTACATGGAAAGAGCTTTGTCAATAGCATGACTACTGGCATTATGGTTTGCCTGTAATCATTCACCAGTTTTTATGCTGTTTATAGTAAACGTGGTATATATAGCTTAACATAAAGAAAATTAGTATATGAGGTAGAATAATTTCCTTATCTCTTTTCTTACATATTGTTGACTTACTATTTTATACCTTTAATTGAAATTAATCAATGCAACTTTACTCCCCCTAGAGCAGTGCTCTCAACCTTCTGGCCCTTTAAATACAGTTCCTCACGTTGTGACCCAACCATAAAATTATTTTCGTTGCTACTTCATAACTGTAATGTTGCTACTGTTGTGAATCGCAATGTAAGTATCTAATATGCAGGATGGTCTTAGGCGACCCCTGAGAAAGGGTCATTCGACCCCCAAAGGGGTCGCGACCCACAGGTTGAGAACCGCTGCCCTAGAGGAAAATATATTCCTTACATTTACAGAAACATGTCTTTATCCTATTTGAATCATATTTTGTCCTCCAAAGAATAAATATAACTATAGTAGATTATTCTGTTCATTGTTAGAAGTTATTTTAATGAAATATGTTATAAAAATAAGTTAGACTATGTCAGTGATGGCAAACCTTTTGAGATTGGCATGTCAGCATTTTGAAAAATCCTAACTTAACTCTGGTGCTGTGTCACATATAGAAATTTTTTGATATTTGCAACCATAGTAAAACAAAGATTTATATTTTTGATATTTATTTTATATATTTAAATGCTATTTAACAAAGAAAAATCAACCAAAAAAATGAGTTCGCGTGTCACCTCTGAGACGCGTGTCATAGGTTCGCCATCACTGGACTATGTCAACAAAGAAATTCATCCCATTCTAGATCTAATCTTTTAGTGTTATTTCTCCTATCAATATCTGGTACTACAAAAATTGTTGTTTCATCTATTTTGTTGCTATCTTTAACTCCCAACTATCCTATTTTGAAATTTTATTTCTTTAATTATAGATCTAAAGCAAACAAACATAAGCCTGTGATTCTTTTTATTAAAGCTTTCAATTTTTCTTTTTACCTTTTTTTATTTCTTGAAACATTGAGAAATACTCTATATTACTTGGGAGAGTACTTCTACTTATTTGTGCTTTGCAATATTTGCTCTGAGGAACAGAAACTTAAATTGATCCTTTGGAGAAATGCTAGATTAAAGTATCAGAAAAGTAAGTCAAGTATTAACGGTAGGTGTGTGAGGAAGGGTCTCCTTCAGCATGAGATTGTATCACTAATCTTTCAAAGAGGTTCAAATCTCAGCTGTCATTGTTTTTTATTGAATGATCATAAGTTGGACAATTAGTAATATGAACAATGTGATATCTGTCTATGAACATTTGTATATTATTAGCTATATAGACAGGTTGACAACTAAGTGCTTTTGCTGACATATGTTAGAGTATTTTTAAACAATATATTGCCTAATATCTGTTATAGAAAGTTTTTAACTTATGCATTTTTATAACTGTAATATCTTATGGCATCTGTTTAATATATCTGCTAATTTTAAGAATTTTAGTGTCATTGAAATTCTGTGTGTATAAATACCGATATAGCTATGCACATAAATGTACATTCTATTTATAAAAGATAAATGCATTCACCTATTTCTATTTTTTACTAGTAATGTAGTTAAAGTTTGTGTGTGTGTGTGTGTGTATACATATATATGCATAGGTGTGTATATATGTTTGTTTTATTTATGAAATGAGATAACTGTATTTACCAATTTCTTTTTATTTTTTTATAGAGTCATTTGCCCTGGCTCCACAGTTCCCACCCAGGATTAGAAAAAATAAGTGCTATAGTATGGGAAGGAAATGACTGTAAGAAAGCAGATATGTCTGTACTTGAAATCAGTGGAATGATAATGAACAGAGTAAGTTTTCAAATTTTATTCTTTTAGTTCAAGGATAAAACAGTGATTATTAATATCCTATATAATAAAAGCCTAATATGCTAAGTGTCCAACTGTTCAACCTTTCAACCAGTCGTTGTGATGCATACTGACCACCAGGGGGCAGACGCTCCAACCGGTAGGTTAGCTTGCTGCTGGGGTCCGGTTGATTGGGACTGGGCAAGATGGGCCAGACACGCCCTGGAGCCCTCCCTCAGTTGTGCACCGGTGGGGTCCCTTGGCCTGGCCTGAAGGGATTGGGCTGAAACCGGCTCTCCGACATACCCCAAGTGGTCCCAGATTGCAAGAGGGCGCAGGCCAGGTCGAAGGACCCCACTGGTGCATGAATCTGTGCACCGGGCCTCTAGTATTAAATAATTACTGCAATGTTATGTTTATAACCTACTCACCTCACTTTTCAACCTGAAAAAAAATTATTTGTATTTTTCTTTGTCGTTGATTTAAACAGTGATATCACTCTCACCTTTTATTGTTTTCATTCTTGCAATCAAGAATAGATACAATCTAAAATTTTCTTCTTTTATGTTATTCTTTCTTTTGCTTTCCATGGATCAAATTGAGGAGCTGCTAGATATATACAGTTTTGATGAATATTTATTTTTCTTTCTCACCCATCTTGGCTCATTTATTTATTAGTACCCAGAACATTAAACAATTCAAACAAAAGATTTGTGTTGATATTTCCTTGCCTAATTAAATGTATAGAAGTAATGCAGCTGGGGTAAACATCTTGAGTAGTTGGAAGTAGAGTTAGATGAGAATACTGTGGATTTTAATTTTAGTTTTTATTACTTTTTTAAAAAATCAGATCATTGCTACTTTTAAAGTTTTACCTGATTCCTCTGGACATCTAGTCATGATTTAACTTGCAGTTCTAAATTTCTTGTGCATTGCTATGCTAGAACCTTTGTACACACTTCATGTGGGACAGGAATTAAAATAACTGGGTATAGAAATTGATCTACTTCCTCTTTCATGTCTCAGTGTGAGCAATGAAAAGCTATCAACAAGGAGTGTCTAGTTGGTGTTCTATATCTTAACTGTCTGTGAGCTAGCAGATTATAGAATGATAAAAAGTTACCTAAGTGATATTTAAGGTTTCTCCTAGTTCTGCCATTCTTATATTTTCCCATTACTTAAATTTTAGTTTCCTTCTTTATAATTACCCTACCATCTTTTCCCTTTTCTTATTTAATTGTCCCCCCTCTAACATTTTCTCTCTTCTAAATGGTTTTAGAATTTAAAGAGACATCCATTTGTATATTGAGCTCTTTGAAGAAAATACAAATCACAAATTTATTGAATAATTAAATATAATTCTAGATTTTTTTGTTTAATGAACTAAATTTAAGTGGATGTGAGATCTCATTCTTTTTAATATTGCAGTATTTGTGAATATTTCTAACTGTTGAAATAATGAGATACATATAATTTTTTTTTAAGATCTGGGTAAGACCAAGATAGTTAATCCTTTTTGCATCTACTTAGTGAATTAGAGATCTGATGATGAACTATTTTTGAAAACTGAAGAAATAATGTTTTACTTTTTACACATTATAGGCTCTTCAGCTTTGAGTAAATTTAATTTTTATTATTCATGTAGTAAAACTAATACATTTTAACAAACTGATTCTATATTGCTATAAATAAAATCATGCTTAATAGAAATTCATTTTACTGTAGGTAAAATTTGTGTAAGTTTTTTTTCTTTTTCTTTTTTCTCTCTATAAAGGTGAATAGCCATATACCAGGAATAGGATACCAGATTTTTGGAAATGCAATCTCTCTTATCCTGGGTTTAACTCCGTTTGTTTTCCGACTCTCCCAAGCTACAGACTTGGAACAGCTCACTACACATTCGGCTTCTGAACTTTACGCGATTGCATTCGGTTCTAACGAAGATGCCATAGTGCTTTCTATGGTTATTATAAGTTTTGTGGTTCGTGTGTCTCTTGTGTGGATTTTCTTTTTTTTGCTCTGTGTAGCAGAAAGAACTTATAAACAGGTGAGTATATATAGACTTCTGAAGAGAGAACATCTTATCCTTTTCCTAATGTTCAAAGTATTCTTGAAGTATTTTAGTATTTCATTAAATCAATCTGAGCTGCTAATTCTTTTCTCGTTTTGTTTTTATAGTACTTAACTAAATAAAATTCTAACAGTCCATATTTTGTTGATTTTTGTTTTTTCGTAGTAATATACTTGAAAATTAATGCTTGCCTTTTGTCTTTTTTAGCGCTTACTTTTTGCAAAGCTCTTTGGACATTTAACATCGGCAAGGAGGGCTCGAAAATCTGAGGTTCCTCATTTCCGGTTGAAGAAAGTACAAAATATAAAAATGTGGCTATCACTTCGGTCCTATCTTAAGGTAGAATGATAGTGACAAAAGTACTCTTAAATGTGCTGGCTTCCTCTCAGAGTTCCCTTTTCTTTGTCAATATGTAGGTATGTCTAGATGTGTATTCACATAAATACTCACACAGTGCTGTGTGTTCTTTATGCTCCATATGCAGAAATCCAAAATACATGTTTAACTGGTTCTTTATAGTAAAGCACCTGAAGTCTAAAAGGCTTCAATGTATTTGAGGTAGATAATTCAAAATCAAGTTGTCCTTAATTTATCTTTGTTCATAAATCTCACCAACTTCTACTCATTCAAAAGCTAGATTAAAGATTTTGTTTCTACCTAAAATGGTTGTCAAAAGCCAGTAGAGGGAGCCCACTGCTTAGAAAAGAGTTTTTAAAAATTCTGTAATCAGAATCACCTCAGTGAAGTGGCCTATTGCTATTTAAAAATACTAGCTTACAGTTCTAAGCCATTCTTTTCATGCTGTTCTTTTCTTTAATCTTGTTAAATAACCTTTCTAATTATGGAAGTAGATTAAAAAAACACATCTCAGGAGGGAAATGGGAAACATCTGAATTAATTTTAGGAAAACACTAAGGATTATTTCTTTGTTGCATTAAGTAGCAATGAATTTCATTATATATGGAGTTACCTAAAGACCAAATATCCTCTAACATACCTAGATCTTTAATGCTTATTTTGTTCTTTTTAAAAAATCTTTATTGTTAAAAGTATTATATATGACCCCTTATTTCCCCCATAACACTTTTTATTTTGAAGCAACAATGAAAGAAGTGAAAAAATTTTTGCACTGTTTATCTAGCTTTCTATTTAAAATATTCATTATTCTGCTTATTTAACTTATTAAATTCAACTAACTTAATCTCCATTGGAAAATGTTACAAATTGGCGTAGATTATTTTTTGTCATGTTAACCATGTGCCATCCACTACCCATGAGATGAAATTCTCTACCCTCATGAGCTTGCACTTCAGTGACATTTAACCCCAGACCTATGAATTATCTTTGAAATTTACTTCCTTCTCTTGCATTTCCAACATCCAATTTATCACCAATTTCCACCCATTCTGCTTCCAAAATATAACTTAAGTTTATTTACTTACATTTGTTTCCTTTTCCATCACCTTAATTGAAAACAATGTGGGCTACTGGAGTTTCCTCTTAACTGGCCTTCCAGCATTCAGAGTTCCTCCTTCCAATACTTCCTTCACTCTGCCAACAGAAATCTTTTTTTAAAATGTAGATTTGACCATATACTTCTTAAAATTTTTTGGAGATTCTCCATTGCCCTTAGGGTAAAGATTAAAATCTGACAGGGCTTATAATGCCCTTAATGACCCAGCTCTTGCCATTCGTCTGTCTTTCTTTCTTCCTACATTCCAGCCACACTAAACTGCTTCAGTTCTTTGAATGCACTATGATCATTCCTGTTCTGTGCTCTTCCTTCCACCAAACCATTGTCATGTGCCATCTTAGTTTGGTATAAATATCACTTTCTTAGGGAAATCTTCCCAGGCCCACACAATCTTGTATTTGGGGGTTAGAAGGGTGGGCCTGGAAAGATCTCTCTAAGGAAGTGATATTTACATAAAACTCCCAATTTTCTCAGCGCATCCTATACTTTTCCTTCATAGCACTTATCACAACTTACACATATATCTGTGATTTTGAAATTGATGCCTGACTCCCTAATGATGAAGGTAGGGACTGTGTCTGTTTTGTTCTCTGCTGTGTTTCTACCCCCTAGCACAGTACTTCATTCTGAGCAGGTGCTTAAGAAACATTTGTTGAATGAATAGTGTTTGTAAAGTGAAATATTTGGAAGTTATGCTAAGAATTCTAGGCTATATATTCACCATTTCCACTGTGTTGCAAATCCTTAGGAAATAGTAACACTTTAATAAAAATTCATCTAACAAATTAGGTGTATTTTCAACATTATAAGTTACTAGAGGCCTGGTGCATGAAATCGTGCACAGGTGGAGTCCAACCGGCCTGGGGGAGGGGATGCGGAGGTTGGCTGATCGGGGTTGAGGCTGGTGGGGGGAAGGACCGTGGGTGGTTCGCTGGCCGGCCTGTCCCGCCCCCTGGTCGAACTCCCAGTCAAACTCTTGGTCTAGGGGACAATTTGCATATTAGCCTTTTATTATATAGGATGATCAACCTATAGTGATGGATAAGCACCTTAATTGAAAGCTTGAAATTGACTGCTAATTAGTAAATGTATTTAAAAGTGTTTTCCCTTTTTTCCCCCAGCGTCGAGGTCCTCAGCGATCAGTTGATGTAATAGTTTCCTCTGCTTTCTTGTTGACTATCTCAGTTGTATTTATCTGTTGTGCCCAGGTGAGTTACCTTGTTCTGTGTAGAAATTAGATAATCAGACCTACAAATATTCAGCTTCAAACGTTTTCTAATAAAAAAAGAATGAAAGCAATAATATAAGTAAACCTGTCACACAATTTTGAAATTGGCTTTTTGCAGTTTATTATTTTTTCAATAGAATAAATAAATATTTGGAAGTTATTCATTTATGTGTCACACTAGTGGCTAGCATATTCTCAGATGTGTATTGATTGGACATATGATAATTAGTTTTTGCCATTAATTCACCTGGTTATCTTTATTTCTCAAAATAAACTTATGAGTGACTATAGTTATCAGTTGTTTCATACTGGTTTTTGTTGTTGTTGTTGCTTTTTAAACATATAGTTTATTGATTTTTTACAGAGAGGAAGGGAGAGGGATAGAGAGTTAGAAACATTGATGAGAGAGAAACATTGATCAGCTGCCTCCTGCACACCCCCTACTGGGGATGTGCCCACAACCAAAGGTACATGCCCTTGACCGGAATCGAACCTGGGACCCTTCAGTCCGCAGGCCAACGCTCTATCCACTGAGCCAAACCAATTAGGGCATGTTTCATACTGTTTTACATGAATCTCTGCTTTACTCACATTTAGCATTTATTATTTTATACCTTATTTGTTACTGTGGCTTGACTGCCTCATGCTCTGTAAAAGAATTCTTGTTGACCAAGATTAGTCAGGAAACAGAAGTATCTCAGGATATATTTTGTGCTATAAAGTTTAAACTTCTATTTCAAGTAATATGACCTACTGAAACTTCTGCTTTAAAGCATCATACAATGCTAGCAGAATAAAATCCAGCATTTTATATATCTGAGTTTATAAAACAGTAAGGGACCAAAGTGAAGATAGCATTGAACAACAGAGCAGTTCAGTATACGTGTGAATGCATGGCAGCCCTAGGATAAGAAAGTGAGGTACATTGGCACTCTTAGTA
Organism: Myotis brandtii; assembly: GCF_000412655.1. Lineage (NCBI taxonomy): Eukaryota > Metazoa > Chordata > Mammalia > Chiroptera > Vespertilionidae > Myotis > Myotis brandtii. The sequence goes on from NW_005356259.1 coordinate 4,028,104, forward strand.
TCCTAGAGACTTGAGATTTTATGCCCACATGAGGACAGAAGATGAGGCCTCGACCTGCATGCACACATTCTTACACAAAAGCCAGAACCCTCAAAGGGCTGCAGTCTCCATGAAAAGATGGAATAAGAAAAGCAGTCTGCCCTGCAGCACAGGAAGACAGTAAGGAATCTTGTCTCTAACTCTGCCTAGACTCTGGCAAGGAGTTGGGGAAAAGTCTCTCCTAAGAACTGTAGGTCTGCACTTAATCACAGGTTCGGGGTTCAAATGTACATTACAGGTCTTGTCCTGTAACCCCTGTGTCAAAAAATTATATAAAAAGTGGTCGTAAGCTCTTAGATACCTAGTGGAAGCAAAACCGAGACTGTTCTGGGGTATGTGACTTCAACGTAGGACTCACAAGATTTTCACAGATAAAGCCTCTTCAGATTTCAAAACACGTGAAGAAACAATAGAATATGAGTGCATCAACAGATCAATAAACAGCAGGAATAGATCTCTAGCTACTTCAGATAATAGACTGATCAGATAGAAACTATAAGGTTAGCTTGCTTAAAATGACTAAAGACATAGGTTAACACTACAAAAAAAAGAGATAGCTTTAAAAGAGAACCAAATAGTACTTCAGAGAAATAAAAAATATGGCATTGATATTAAAAACAGAAAAAAATAGCAGATTGAAAACAGGTAAAGATAGTGAATTGGTAGAAGGGGAAAAAATTACCTAGAATATAAGAGAGTGTCGAACAGATTGATATAAAAAAAGTAATTGAGACAGATAAGATATTCAACATACATCTATCTAACGAATTGCTGATGGAAAGCAGAGGGAGAGCAATATTTGGAGAGAAAATGGCTAGGGGTTTTTCTGAATTGATGAAAGATGTTAGTTTTTACCACACTTAGACACATTTTGGAGAAACTGCAGAACACCAAAAAGAGAAAAATCTTAAGAGCAACCAAAAAAAAATGACTTAATTTCTAATTTCTACTCAAAATTTCTAATTACACCTCAGTCTTTTCTTCAGGGTTTAATTTCCATGTTCCTGAAGTACATCTTATAATTCTTCTGTCTCTCAAAAACACATAAAACCTATTTATTGCTAGCAACAAAAGACACATGAAACATAATAACATTGAAGGTTTTTGAATGTAGAAGAATAGAAAAAGATACTGTAGGCAAACACTAGCCAAGAGAAAGCTGGCAATTTTCAATAATATCAAAAGAAATAGACTATGATCCAAGAAGTCTGAGAAAAATTTAGAAATTAATTCATTAAGAAGACCAATTTGTATGCATGTGATCATATAACTTTAAATATATCTATATATAACCAAAGTCAATAGTAAAATACCACATTGGGAGGTTTCAACATACTTCTTTTAGTAATTGCTAGGTTAAGCAGACAAAAAAATGTAGTGAAAATATGTATCTAAACATAATAGTCATAATTTTATTCTAAAATTGGAGAATACAGATTCTTTTCAGGCATAAGGACAGTTATAAAACTCCCATTTTCTAGGTCACAAAGTAATTTTAAACTGGTACTATCCAGACCACTTGATCTAGCTATAATGCAGTTAGAAAATAGTGACAGCAACAAAAGACCTCATACATTTGGAAAATTTAGAACATAAATAACAAATGTTTAAAAATAAAAGGCACAGTATTAAACTGAAATACTGGCAGAGTTGAGGATTTTTTAAAAAAGAATACTAGTGTAAGTTACTTTCTGCCAATAAAGTTGAAAGCTTTACTGACAGAAAGTAAACTTAACTGACTCAAAAACTAATTGAAAAACTGAGGAGGTCTATAACTATAAAGCAATATTGATTCAGTAATTTAAAAATATGCCACCAACAAAAACCTCCAGATGCATCTGTTTTTAGTGGTGAATTTTGCCAAATATTCAAATAGACAGGTAGTCCTAATCTTATACAAATATAGAAAACCAGCATATTCCCCAATTCATTTTTTGCAGCTAATATGACCTTGATACCAATACCAGAAAGACAGTATGAAAGTGGGAAGCCATGAGTTTATTTCCCTTATTAATAACTGAGATGCAAAATACTAGGAAGATGAAACCAGAGTTTAATAAATATAAATATGCCATGACCAAGATAGCTGGAATGCAAGGATTTTCAACTTTAGAAAATCCACTAATCTAGTTTGAGCTCCTTTAGTTGATTAAAGGAGCAAGAAACATCCGATCATGTCAATAGATGCAGAAAACAAATTGGTAAATTTCATTGGAGATTTATAATGCAATGACTGGAAAGTACTGTCCTTAATCTGATAAAGTATATCTTTCAAAAGTTGGAGCAAACATTGTACATAAATATTTATTACCTCATGTGCATTTTAAAAACAGAAATAAGACGCTTACCCTCTCTACCACTTCTAGTGAGCATTTTGATAGAGGGTATTAACCAATGAAGACAGGAAAAAGAAATAAATGGTATAAAGGTTGAAAAGGAAAAAACAAAATCACATGCTATATGACTATCTATAGAACATCCAAGTGACTTCATAGACAATTTATTAAAAATATGATACATTTTTAGATGATCAAGAACATCAAAAATGGTTACATCAACATAAAAAAATTAATTTTTGTCCTAGAAGCCAGGGAGCAGCAAATTTCCTCTGCAAAGGGCCAGATAGTAAATATTTTAGAATTTTGCCTGACTCATGCAGTCTCATATATTCTCCCTCACCCCTCCCTTAAAGTTTTAAGTACTACTAAAGACACCATAATGAAAAAATGGAGTCTGAGGAAAGATATTGGCAAAATACGTGACTTAAATGGCTTTGTTATTCAGAATATATAAATAACTTTTAAAATCAGTAAGAAAAATAGAAGTGGATATGGAATAGAAAAAGTTAACTTACCGAAGAGGAAATCCAATGATTAATAAGCATATGAGACATATATATCTGCCCTAAGAATCAGGAAAAGTAAAACCAAAACAATAAGAAAACAATTTACACTCATCAGATTGGCAGGTGTTAAGAAGTTGGATAATACCAAGTGTGGGCAAAAATTGGCAAAGGAAATTGATAGCACTGCTGAGACTATAAATTGTTACAACTGTTCAGAAACAATTTCGTAATACCTCATAAAGTTGATATGTGAATAATATCCAAGGACCCGGCAATTTTACTCCCATATATTAACTCCTAAAGAATGCTCTACATATGTGCACAGAGAGATGCATAAAAGAATGTAAGCATTGTGTGTAATAAGGAGAATTGACAACAAAATAAATGTTAACGGAGAGAAGAGACCAGTACACTGTGCTTGATTCTTTCACTGTAATACCTTAGTGGAGTTGGAATGAATGAATTTGAGCTTCATGTATCAGCATGGATAAATCTTGAAAACAAAGCTCAGTGGAATAAAAAACAAAGAATGGTGTAGACAATGTGATAACATTGTTATAAATTCTAAAATATATATAAAATAATATAGTTTAGAAATATATATGTAGCTGAACTATAAACTGTACGGAAAAGATAAACACAAAATTTATTACCCTTACAGAAAGGATAGGAAAGAAGAAATAATGATTAAGGAAAAGTTTAAAGGGGCTTCAATTGAATCTTTTACCTTACTTTTTAATAATCTGATAGAAATATTGCAAAATATTAAAATTTGACAAAAATGAGTAGAGGCCCCATTGGTATTGGTTACATTATATTTTTAGGTGCTTGAAATGTTAATAAATGTGAAATGTTCTTTAAATGTAATACTATATTCATGATCAATCTGTATGAAGTAAAATACGTTGTTTTTTCTTGAGAAGAATTTGTGTGAATGACATCGCTTCTTCATGTTGTCTTTTTCAAACACTTTCAGTTGCTTCATGTGCATGAGATCTTCCTTGATTGTCACTACAATTGGGAACTGGTGATCTGGTGTATCTCATTAACACTTTTTCTGCTAAGATTTGTTACCCTTGGATCAGAAACAAGTAAAAAATATAGCAATACCTCAATATTACTTACTGAACAGGTGAGGATCCAACTGATTTACTTTAGTTGTTATATTCTTAGGTTGGTTTGACTCTGGGATTAAAGTGTTTCATCTTTTAAATAAAGACATTTAGATTTCCTTACTTGTTGCAGCTTTTAATTATATTTAAAAATTATTTTCTTATAAGTTTATTGTAGGAAATTTGGACTATACAGTAAAGTATGAAGAAAATTAATATCACCTATAATCTCAATAACCAGAGAACTACCATTAATATTTTAGTGATGTCTTTCAATATCTTTTAAAAATGAGTATTTGTTATAATTTTAAGTATTTTTATTGTTTACATTTTTTTTTATAAAAGATAAACCTGTACTTGAAAATGGAGAAGAAACCTAACAAAAAAGAGGAACTGACAATAGTGAATAATGTTTTAAAACTGGCTACTAAACTGCTAAAGGTAAAAATAAAATTAAAAATGGATATAATGTAGAATATGCTGCTTGACATTATATTTGAGTCCTTTGTAGATCCTACCTTGTATTTGGTTTTCATGACTATCCACCTTGTTTCCAAGTTATATTTAAGCATATTCACACTATTTATATTTTCTCATTGCAAAACCAAAGTAATCCAAATCATTTCATTTTGAAATTTTGATAACTTGAAATTTTAAGACTTTTAATAATGGTTAGAATATTATAGGCGTTGGCGTCTTTGGAAATTTTTGCTTCCTATAACTTAAAATAGATTTCACAAAAAGAGATTTGATGTCAATTTGGAAAATATTTTTTATTTTGTATTTCTCAGAGCAGTCTTCTGCTTGGCCTGCGTGCGTTAGCTTAAAAAGTGATAATACATAATCATTATAATACTAGAGGCCCAGTGCATGACATTCATGCACTGGGGAGGGGGGGTCCCTCAGCCTGGCCTGCACCCTCACGCTGTTTGGGACCCCTTGAGGGATGTCCGCCTGCCACAGAGGCAGGAGAGGCTCCTGCCACCACCGCTGCGCTCGCCAGTCGTGAGCCCAGCTTCTGGCTGAGTGGCGCTCACCCTGTGGAAGTGCACTGACCACCAGGGAGCAGATCCTGCATTGAGCATCTGCCCCCTGGTGGTCAGTGCATGTCATAGCAACCAGTCGTTCCGCCGTTCGGTTGATTTGCATATTAGGGTTTTATTATATAGGATATATTACCAATAAACGTATTTTTAAATCATTTTTGGTGATGATAAAAAAGAATATAATTTCAGTATATCTGATCTCATAATACCTCTTTGGAAGTAATTTAATAAAATACTTTTATCACTGCATTGCAGTGTTAGTGATGCTTTTCTTAAAAGGAAAATATTTTTTAAATTCTCAATTTCTATAACAAATGAAATATTCTTAAAGTTGTTTATAAATGTTCAGAATACAATATGAAATTAGTTGGGCCTCAGTGTTATGGTTAATTCTTCACTCAACTAAAAAGCATTGATTTGCTATAGACTGTGCCTGACAGTATACTAGGCAATGAAAGGGTTCAGAAGAGGAGCGTGGGTTTGTTTGATACATACATATTAAATATCTTCAGAGTGTAGGCACTGTGCTGGACAGGAGGAAACTATAAAGATGAGATTTAAGAGCAGCTGCCATCTCTCAGAGTAGAGAGAAATATAAAAATAACTAAAATACAATGCACAACAGCATGATTTTTTTTTTTTTATCATACAGTCTTCTAGTCGGAAACCTGGGACTTAATATAAATTACTCCTTCTCTCTCATTGCACAGCCAAGAAATTCTCTGGCACATTGATTCAACCTCTCATATATCTTCCAATTCATCCCCTCTTCCCTATCAATACTGCCCTAAGTGAGACCCTCATCATCTTTTACTTAAGCTTTAGATACACTGAACTCTTAAGGTATTCCTGCTTCTGGTCTCACTACTCTCTCATCCATCTTCCACCTTGCTGACTGGTGATCTTTCCCACATGCACAGCTGATATGCTTCTCCCCTAATTAAATTTCTTTGGTGCCAGTCTGTCAGTACAATCAGCCTAAAGAATGACCCTCACATACATAGCCAGCTTTATAAATTTGAAGTAATTCTTTCCTTGTTCTTGGGCTCTAACAGTGCTGAGCAACATCCAGCAATTCACAGGTGCCATGTTGTCAGTTGTCTTGATGGCATTCCTACTCTCCCTACCCTCTAAGTTTCAGCCCCACTGCCTTTTATACATACTTCTTTTGTGGAACTGTAATAATTAAATTATTTATTTGCAGGGTCTATTAGACTGTAAGGTCCTTCAGCATAAGAACTAAATCTTAATTTCCCAGAGCCTAGCACAGGCCCTGGGACTTTAAATGTTTGAATCAGCCAATTCATTCATTCATTCATCCAAAAATTAATTTTCTCAAGGGAATTTTTATATATGTATTAGTATTGGCAGAATATTGGCTACATTTCTAATTCTTCTGCAAAAAGATATTAAGTTTATATTCTTACACTAAGAAATGTTCTCAAACTTTGTAGCTATTAGGCCAACACTTTCCTAGTCATTCATTTGGGAGAGAACTTGGAGTTTCAAATTTAGACTATATAGTGTTTTTTTTTCCAGTTACATTTGACATGCAACATTGTATTAGTTTTAGGTGTATGATTAGACATTTATATAACTTATGAGGTGATGCCTTGATAAATCTAGTACCTACTTGAGACCATACATAGTTATTACAATATTATTGACTATATACCCTATACTATACCTTAAAACCTATGACTATTTTTAACTGCCAATTTCTACTTCTTAATCCCTTCATTTTCCACTCATCTCCCACCTCCTTCCCATCAATTAGTTATAGAGTTATTTGAAAGGAAGTCACCTTCTTCTTTAAAGAACAAAACAATTTAAAAAACCCTTAATGTATAGTTACTTATTTCAAGTGTTTATTCTTTCTAAAACTATTCATAACTTGTACCTATTTTTTTAATCCTCATTATATATTCCTTTGAATTAGTTTAACTGATAATTCTTAATCTGGCTCATGATTTTGTTTTCTTCTAGGAATTGGACAGTCCCTTTAGGTTATATGGGCTTACAATGAATCCATTGCTTTATAACATCACCCAGGTTGTCATCCTGTCAGCCGTTTCTGGTGTTATCAGTGACTTGCTTGGATTTAATTTAAAGGTAAGAATTTACAGGTATTTTTTTATTACTTAGTGCACTGTTACATTTTTGTGGCATTTATTTTACCCTAGCTCTCTTTTGAAATCTCACCCTCACAGTAATGAAATCATTTTGATAATATTGTATACAATTAATAAAAATAATTTCACAGAATGATAAACATTCTTGGTTTATAATATTATTGGAACTCCTAGTTTGGAACAGTATTAATTACAAATAGAACTTTTGTGTAGAATAAGTGGAGGTATTTATTTTTACTCATATAATCTGAATCTAATTTAAGTGATAAAAAAAGAAAAAGAAGAGCCTGATTTCTTTTTGGGGGCCAAAAGTTATATTACTTATCTATAACTAGAGGCGGGGTGCACGAATTCGTGCACCAGTGGGGTCCCTCGGCCTAGCCTGCAGGATCAGGCCGAAACCGGCTCTCCGACAACCCCTGAGGGGTCCCGGATTTCGAGAGGGTGCAGGCCAAGCCGAGAACCCCACTGGTGCACCATCAGGTCTGGGGAGGGATGTGGTAGGTTAGCCAGCTGGGGAGGGACCGCAGGAGGGCTCCAGGGCATGTCTGGCCTGTTGCTCAGTCCCGATTGGCTGGACCCTAGCAGCAAGCTAACCTACCAGTCGGAGCATCTGACCCCTGGTGGTCAGTGCACGTCATAGCGAGTGGTTGAACGGCCTTAGCATATCATTAGCATTTCATGCTTTGATTGGCTGAACGGATGACCGGACACTTAGCATATTAGGCTTTTATTTTTTAGGATAGCAATGCATACATCCTTCAACATATGTTCAGCTGTTAGTGAATAAGGTGTAAACTATTCATATTAGACTAGTTGTATATGTGTATTGTGTACACTTCCCTGTAAAAGAAAGCAAGAGAAACCTGATTTTCACTTTACTTGTTTAGGGTGAATTCTTCTTGAAAATAAAGGGATAAAGGAGCTTTAAAAAGTAAAATGAATACTTACGAATGAAATACAGATAAAAATAGTTTTATGTGATGTAACTTAATAAATTAGGATATTAAAACTGGCTCTAATGGTCACTGCTTCTATTATTTTTTCACCAGTTGTGGAAGATCAAATCATGACAATGCAGAGGAAAGAAGATGTAGCCTCTTTTCCAGAATAAGAGAACCAACTGAGCGGCCTGGAAGCAGCCCTGACTCTGATGCAGGCGTCTCAGCTGGGAAGCGGAAGTGTTTACATCCCACTGTCTTGTGCAATTCTTATATTTATTTTACGTGTTCACTGTTTTTTTACATTTACTTCAGTCTTTATATTTTATTTTTAGCATCGAGTGTACTTAATTGTTGATGAAAAGGGTGATAAAACTGATATCCAGATACTTGAGATCCTGGTAATTGCTCATAAATAATTGACAAAACAACAAATCGTGAGAATAGAAGCCATTGCTAAGCACTGTTTCTCCATCAATGCCATGAACTTGCCTTACTTGAGGAAAACTTCTTTAACTTTGAAATATTGCGGTGGACTCAGCTAAACCCATAAAGCATTTTCTTCAGTAAATCAAAATCCAGTCAGGGTTTGTCTCTAATTATTTTGGATCAATGCCAGGATCTAAACTGATTAAGCTGCAGTTAAGCACCCTTCAGTATTAATATATATAGTATTACGTAACAGGTCAACAAAGTGCTCTTTTTGATGATAAAACTCTTAATAGAGCAATAATTGTAAATGGTTACCATACTGTAAGATATTTTGATAAAAATTTAGTAGTATTAGTATTTATTTGAAACACTGGGCTGTTTGCACAGCTCTGTGCATGCTCAAAATGTGCACTTTTTAAAATTGTTACTTTTAATGCATATCTTTATATGGGATATGTTATAGTGTACTAGGGCATGATATGGTATCCTTTTGAGTGAGGTATATACTCATCTCACAGGTGAAGTGCCTATTGATATTACTAAAGTACATTATGTTTACTCAAGTAAAATAATTTTCTCCCCATGGTACACTGTAGTGTATGCTGTTCATACCACGCTCAAATGAACAACTTAAGAACCAATAAAATACTCCTCTGATTGTTAGTTATAAAAGTACTGTATACCCAAATTTTCAGAAAAGACAGCTTCAGCTTGCAAATTCTATACTCTAAACTTAATCTGGTACATCTCCCCTTCCTCATCACCACCCAATTAATTATATAAGGGCTATTTTAGATGTTTTTAACCTGGAAAGTTAACCCACCACCCCACTGCCCACCCCACCCCCCAAATAATTTGCCAAGTGTCCAAATGAGAACTTATTGTATTGGCACCTTAGGTAAATAGGGCAAATATGATAGTATCTTATTGGGCCTTGATTTTAAGTTGTTATATTTGTACAATCAAGAATATTTTAGGAAATAATTATAATATGAAATGTATTTGCAATTTTTTAAAACTGGGCATCTAGTTTTTAAAACAATTTATTTGAAACAATCTGTTTTCTTGGTGCAAGGTGTGTCATGTTGAATATCTTCACATTTTTAAACATTTTAGGGAATTTAAAATACTTGTAAGTGGTTTATTTGATTGGTGCAGTTTTAACCCCTGAATCATCACCTTAAGATCAGGAATGTGTAGAGAACAGAGCCATGTCGTGATGTCACTTTGCTCTTACCATTCCTTCTGATCAGCCTCAATTCAGCCTCTGTAGTATATTTTCTTTCTGTAGAAAACAACAAAAGCAATTGTGTTTTATTTGCCTATGTTCTAATATGTTTAATAATGACCAAAGTGCATTCTGAGTTTTTTCAAGGAATGTATTACTGGAGCTTTAAGAACATACTTATTTTCTCATGTGAAAAATTAGGCTTTGTCTGATATGTTTCTTCTTCCTCTATTGTCTAATGTTGAAGTTGTTTTTAGGAATTATATTTTATAAACTTTTTCAAAATAAGGTACAAAGCTATTCAGAACTTAACATTTTGCACAGAATATGTCAAATATATTTTGAGAAAAAAAGTACAGCATGAGTTCTGTTCAGAATAAAAGAGGAAACTATTGTATCTCACAAGAAAACTTATTTCAGAATGGAAATATTTTTGAGAAAAGTAGCTGACTATACTGATTTAGGGAAGTACTTGTTTTGGATTGAAGTTCATTTTAACTTGGAGTTGGGAGTTGACTTAACTGTGTACCATATACCTCTCAACAACTTATTAATAATATGTTGAGTTATTTCACTAATGTGGGCTACAGTAAAATACTAAAGGGAAAAAGTTGTCATTTTAAGCAATTTCAGAACATTAATGAACTGTTTTCAAAGAAAAATTGACATTGCTGCCATTTAGAATACCATGAATGTAAGAAAGTAAAAGAAATTATAATATCACATAATACAAAAAAGGCAGTTCAAAAATAGAATTGTGGCAGATATTCTGTGTTAACTATTTCTTTGCCACATGAGTTGTTTTTGAAAGTTTGAACAGCAGGTTTAATAAAACATTGTATGACTGACAGTTAAACTGGAGGCGTTTTGTTTTTTTTAATTTATTTTCAAGTCATATACATTTCTATGGTAATTTTGTTTGACTATAGCATAATCTTTAGTTGTAGCTTTTTGGTTTGAAGGGAGTGGAAATAAATTTTTTAAAACTTACTAACATTTCAGATTTTGTTATTCTCAGAACATGAGAGCATAATACATACACAGGCCTTTCATTAATGATGTTATGACATTATCATTTTTTCTGCCAAGCCTATATGAAGGATACCACCAATGTTTATCAACAGCACTGACTCCCCACAGTGCTTACTTCCTGGGGAGTAGACTGCAGGTCGAGGAGGTAGTACAGGTATACTTTCAAAAGAGTATTCCCACATGATTGAAGATTACTTTCTTAAGATCAGGAATTTTATAGAATGTAAATTTTATTGGATTTTAATTGTATTCACTGCTGTATTCCCAGAACATAATATAGTGCCTGATACATAGAAAAATGCCACTGAATGAAAGAGTGGATGGATGGACGGATGGATGAAGTCACCTAGGACCTTAAACACCACCTAGTCCAAAGTCTTCATTTCTCTAGATAAAAAATCTGAGGCCACAAAAAAGGTAAAAAGCTTGCCTAAGGTTGCACAACTAGTTAGTTAATGATAGAGCCTACACCAGTGATGGCGAACCTTTTGAGCTCGGCGTGTCAGCATTTTGAAAAACCCTTAACTCTGGTGCCATGTCACATATAGAAATTTTTTGATATTTGCAACCATAGTAAAACAAAGATTTATATTTTTGATATTTATTTTATATATTTAAATGCCATTTAACAAAGAAAAATCAACCAAAAAAATGAGTTCGCGTGTCACCTCTGACACGCATGTCATAGGTTCGCCATCACTGTTCTAGGGGCTCGTCTTCCAGGTGCAGGTCTTAAAAGTTGGGGAACCCAGCATGGGGTTCAGATTCTTGGCTCCTCAGAGAGAAACTTAGCATTTTCACTTTCCTCCAAACTGACTGTGTGGCTGCCTGGGAATAGGGTGGGGGCAGTGGGCCATCTCTCGTTCTGGGATGTAGGTGTTGCTCAGCTATTAGGCTTTTTCATGGGCGCTTGCTCCATGCGCAGTTGCAGATTCTGTGTGTGCCTGGGAGGAGGTGAGTCCATGTTCTCTCCTGGTGCCGTCTTGAACCCAGGATAGTTCTGGAGGCTGGAAGTCTGAGATCAGGTGCCAGTAGGTCGGCCCTATGCAGGTTAGGCAAGCATCACCTGTTTGTTTGTGTTTTTTTAATTGAATTTATTGGGGTGATATTGGTTAATAAGATTATATAGGTTTCAAGTGTACATTTCTATGATACCTCGTCTGCATTGTGAGTTTACCACCAAAATGATGTCTCCTTCCATCACCATTTATTCTCCCTTTACCCTCTTCTACCACCCCAACCCCTTTCCCTGTGGTAATCACCATACTGTAGTCCAAGCATGTCAAACTCAAAGGCTAACACAGGCCAAATAAACAAGGCCTGTGGCCCGCGGACCATGAGTTTGACAGGCTTGCTGTAGTCTGTCTATGAGTTTTTTGTTTCTTTGTCTGTTTTCTTTTTTTACTTAATCCCTTCACCTTTTTCACCCAGACTCCCCACCCCCCACAGCTATCAATCTGTTCTCTGTATTTATTAGTCTGTTTCTATTTTGTTTGTTAGTTTATTTTGTTCATTAGATTCCACAGATAATTGAAGTCATATGGTATTTGTCTTTACATTTACACAATGGACTACTACTCAGCCCGCCCTTGCCTCCTGCCCCAGGGCTTCACCACCCTAGTTGGATGGAAACATTGTATGCTGGATGGCACTGCAAAGGCTTCCGTACTCTGGCCTTGTCTGAACAAGGCAGGAAGTTGCTTACTCATGTTCAAGTTTTGTGTCTGTGGTTTTTGTTTTTTTAATTTTATTTTTAAAAAAATGTTTGTATTGGTTTCAGAGAGGAAGGGAGAGGGAGAGATAGAAACATCAATGATGAGAGAGATTTATTGGATGGCTGCCTTTTGAACGCCCCCCCACTGGGGATTGAGCCCACAACCCAGTCATGTGCCCTGACCAGGAATCAAACCGTGACCTCCTGGTTCAAGGGTTGATGCTCAACCACTGAGCCACACCTGTTGGGCCCGTGTTCAAATTTTGTTGGATTGTATCACTACCTGTCAGCCACAGCTGAATGGATCAGTGGTTGGTACCTGGCCCTACAGCAGTCAGCCATTGTATGGGCCAGTGATTAACCTGTGAACCTGCTGGCAATAGCTTTGCCCAGTAGAGGTATTTATTCTCCTTGACAGTGACTTGCGGACGCACTCAATCTGTTATTGCAAGTTTGAGTCAGGACACAGTGTTAAGCAGGGACAGTTGCTAGAAAAAGCAGAGGCCCCCAAAGAAACCTTTGCATTAAGCAAAGCAAGAAAGTCCTAGAGAAGAGGTAGTAATTGTGGAGAAGGGAGGTGAAACGAATAGAAACTGCCCAAAGCTGGCAGAGGCAGAGTGTTGATAGCTTGGCGGTGTGCTGTTGGTTCATTAGAGCTGGTCTCAGACTGTGGTAGCTTCATCTTGTGTCCTGAATTGAGAGGCCAGATGTCCTTGTGATAAACTGAAGTAACCAAAATGAAAGGAGTTTTAGAGATAAATAGACAGGTTTAAGGAGATTTAGGAACAAAGAGGGTCCACGGGGAAGGAAGGCATAGGTGAGGGCTTGGAGCTGCCAAAAGGCATACATTCACAGA
>NW_005356259.1:4042963-4066711 GCF_000412655.1 Myotis brandtii
AACAAAAACAGATCCAGAGACAGAGAAGCATCAATCAGACCGTCAAACCTCAGAGGGAAGGTAGGGGAGGGTGGGGGTAAGGGGGAGAGATCAACCAAAGGACTTATATGCAAGCATATAGGCCTAACCAATGGACACAGACAACAGGGGGGTTGAGGGCATGAGTGGGGGGGATGGAGGGGTAATGTGGGGATAAGGACACATATGTAATAACTTAATCAATAAAGAAATTTAAAAAAAGAGAAACAAAGAACCGCAGCCTTTATAAACCTTAGAAAAAAGGAGCTTGGTGGGTTACCCCCTTGGAACCCTCTCCCTACATGGGAGTCTGTACTTGCTTCCAATAAATTTCCACCCTTTTCATTTACCACCTTTTGTCCGCATCTTCATTCTTCAAATCCATCTAGACAATGACCCGGGAAAGACATCACCCTTGCATCCTGCTCAGGAAAACAACCCGCTCAAAAGGATGACTTTCAGCCTCAACAAGCCTCACACATGTGTCTGGCTGTTTCATTTACACCCATTTTTTCTTCTCTAACTGGCTCTCCCTCTATATCTTTCTATTAGTATCTATTAAAATGTAGTACTTAGCTATCCATGCCATGTACCTTTTCAACATATTTAGGCTCCTATGTCTACAAAACAGTTATCAATCTCAGTGCTAAGAGTTTTGCTTGTCCTTTTTTATCACGTTATTCAATTCTTTGTACTCAACAATCATCTGAAATTTAAATTAGTAGCTTTTTTTTTGTCTTTCAAAGCTAAATTCAACTCGTACTGCTAAATTTAATCATTGCCTTTTCTGTAGTTATTTAATAATTTTAAGAGGTTTTCAGGCATTTGGGTTTGTCTCAGTCAAATCTCTTACAGGTTTTCATCAATTATTCACATATGGGAATTTCTAGTTTTCCTAACCTTAGTATAAGAGATGTGCATTAAGGCAAAATAGTCTTGTTGCCCAAGGCTATAGCCAATTTGCATTCCTTTGCTTATATACCCAGTGTTTGCAAATGCATTTACTTGTTTTTGACTGGAAATGCAGACTGAGTGGGAAGTTGTCCTGCTCTCTGTTTGTACCCTTTTTACTCTCTGTCCAAATTGTCAGGTCAGATTACTAATGCTGAAAGATTCTCATAACGTGGTTTTGGCTGTGCAGGGGAAGACAGTAGGTGAGAGGTTAGCCTAGGAAGTATGAGAAACACACCAAGTACTTTTAAGATTTCAATTGTATTCAGTGTTTCTATCATCCATTCCATGAATAGTTTTTTAATATTATGTGCTAGGCACTGAGCTAGGTACTAGGGATATAAAAATTAAAATATAGCCCTCCTTTCATTCAACTTGAGGCTAGCGGGGGGGGATGCAGCAATGCAAACAAATCACAGTCTGTGGAGGGTACGAGCTGTAATGGAGTTGCCAGTGTCAGTGTCAATGCCAGCAGTTAGGCTGGGAAAAGGGACGTGTATAGGCAAGGGATGGGAGATAATGCCGGGAAAGGACTTGGTGAAGCCGAGGAGTTTCAGTTTTATCCTCAGAGATTAGGACAGCCTAGTAACCGCATGCCAGAGTCGCTCAGTGAATATTAAACTGAGTGTCACGTTCTTCACTAGGGCGCTTACGAACAGCTCTAGTCTGATAATTAATTTTTTTAACTTAAAATCTTAGTGCGCGTTAAGGACTCTAAGCTAGAATTTTTGTGTAATTAATAAAAAGCTGACGTAGCACAAATGTGTACCCAACATATAATAAAACTGAGCTCAGTTTCTTTCTCCACATTTGGGTGGTGGACTTAAATTATAATTATTTGCAAAGTTAAGTCATTTTCTTAGGAAAAAAAATTACCGAATAACCCAAGTCATCTGCGCTGTGCTAAGAATCAGGGGTTCTGGAATCAGGCAGCGCTGGGCTTCTTTGCTGCATGAGTCTGGCCGTGGGCAAGTTACTCAGCCGCCTCATCCTCACCTGTAAGATGAAGCCGAGAGCTGCGAATGCTGGAGCCTGTGCGCTTCTTGTGAGCATGAAATTAGAGCAGGTCTGTAATGGGCATGGGCTTGTTAAAGGGGTGAAAAGCGAGGCTTTGGGAGAAAACACTTGGATCACTCAATATGGAAATGAAAAGGAAAACAGAAGGCTTTCGTTTTTGTCTTCAAGGGTGTGACAGCTTTCAGCCAAGGCCCGGATCGCGGTTCTCTTTCAGCTTCAGGATGTGAAGCAACAGACGAATTGCTCTGTGAACTTCTGGTTAGACACACGCACAAAGTACCAAGTACTTTCTCCGCACAGAACGTTACAGAAGTTGTGTCTGCTCCCACCCTAGAGATGCTTTAGGCAACTGTGGAGTTCACATTCTTGGAGACAAGGACTGGCTTGTTAGATGCATTGGGTCCTCCTCAGCATTATGATTCTACAAGTGCTTTTGTCACTGAGTGGGTGATCTGATGTATTGTCTCATCTACAATGGCATGGCTTCCATCTCAATGGAATACACAGTGAGCTCTGGCCAGAAGGAAGGTCCTGCTCTGAGGATCAGGTACCTAGGTCTATCTTTGCTTTTAGACGAATTTCCTAGGTGACCTGTAGCTGCCCTTTACCCTCTATCTGAACACAGATGGGATGGAATTAGACTTTACTTGATCTAGTCCCATTCAGCTTTACCATTCTGAGACTTTTTTCTTCACATTTCCTTTCTCTGCTGTTAATGAGCAGGAGAATTAAGATTTCTTTTATTCTCAGAGAGTAGACTGCAGTTGTAATTTTCTAATATAAATACTCAATTTACAAGCATCTGGTTTCTAAAAGGAAATTAAAAGGTTTTCTGTGGGGAACTTTAGCTATTCTATTATTCTAACAGAAGTCTGTTTTAATCAGTTCTAACTTTAATCAATTGTTCTAATTTTAATCAATTGTTCTAATTTGAGGAAATCTATTTTTCCTGGGACAGAAAATACACTTTTGTCTCTTACCATGGCCCATTTCTTTAGTGAATTAGACTTTTTCACTACTCCCAAGTGAGCTTTCATTTGTTTTGGGTTGCTGGGATTAAGCAATTACACTTGTTATTTTTTAAAATATGCTTTAATTGATTTTAGAGAGAGAAAGGGAGAGGAAGAGATAGAAACATTAATAGTGAAAGAAAACCACCCTGGGGATTGATTCCCTGACCAGGAATCAAACTGTGACCTCGTGGTTCATGGGTTGATGCTCAACCACTGAGACACACCATAATAGTGAAAGAAAACCATTGATCGGCTGCCTCCCACCCTGGGGATTGCCCCACACTGGGGATCAAGCCCGCAACCCGGACATGTGCCCTGACCAGGAATCAAACTGTGACCTCCTGGTTCATGAGTTGATGCTCAACCACGGAGACACACCAGCCAGGCAGCAGTCACACTATAAAACAGAGTCTTGGTGTTCAGGCAAGACACTCTTCAGTTTCATGTGTTCCTAATTCCTTGAAATCATGTCTTAATTTAGGCATTTTACCATCTGACCATGGAATTAATCAGACCACATCTTATTAGTGTGCCCTTATTAAAAACGATGGGGACAGAAGTTTTTTCTCCCATTGATCTGCCACCCATATCTAAAACTTTGGTAGCAACTTTTTTCTTATTTTCTCCAGGCTTGCCTCATTCTAAATAGGTGAATCCCAGGATTGGGAGATGGAATCATTGACTGATTCCATTTCATTCCTCCCTCCATGCTCCACTCCTCACCAGGTACCAGACTCTGAATGCCACCTTGCCAGGTAGTGACAACCTCTGCACTGGCTCTCAGTGCATTGTTTAGTTAGACCTTCTGTTGACAGCTTACTTTTTCTTTCCTCTTTAAGCATCTTAATTAGAAGGTTAGGTAGACATATAATGTAAACCAGGCGTTCAAACAGTGTCTCATGGCTTCACTCCATTTTCTCTTCCCTCCTTGGATTTCTTCCCATTTTCTACCCCTTTCCCTTCATGCCTACTTCTGTTTGCTTTGTTCTCCACTCAAACACAGAATAGGCCCCAGAAGCTCTAAGCTCACAGGGATCTTTGAGCTCATGAGCCCAGAGGTGGAAACAAAGATGTGCTCTTCCCACACCCACAGGCCCAGCCCCTTGAAGACGTTTTCATCCGCTTCACTTGGGTCACACACCCGTCCCCTGAACCACTGACTTTACACAGGGCCCTGGGGAACCCAGACTGGCCGGCTGGGTGATGTGCCCGCTCCTTCGGCAGGAAGTGGAAGACAAATTGGATTGGCAGTCCCATCAGAACCACGTGGCAGGAGACGGGCAGAGAGGTGTTGGGCAGGCTGCCCCCTGGAAGGGTCATGAAGTGAAGCCAACTATGCCTGGTATGTGTTTGTGGTTTTAAAAAGAAAGACAGCCCTGTGCCTATTGCAGCATTGTTGGGAGTCTGACCTTTTCTTCTTAGTCCCGTTTGTGGTTTTAAAAAGAAAGACAACCCTGTGCCTGTTACAGCAGCATTGTTGGGAGTCTGACCTTTTCTTCTTAGTCCCCCAATTCTCTTCTTAGTTTCATCTTTCCCGAGTGCCGTTCAGGTATTTCATCTGCATGGTTTGATTTCCTCTTTGTTCTGAGGCCTTTTACCAACTTCTGTTATGTCAAGAATAGAGTCCGCTGCCCTGAGCACTCCCAGTCAGTGAGAACAATTCCGCAGCACACGCGTGTTTCCTTTCAAGTCCAGTTCCTTTCTACGAAATCTTTTCTTTCACCTGATATGTATCAGAGGTAGAGTCAGGGTTGATATAAAAGATGGCAGATCATTAAAAAAGCAAAAAGGATGATCTCTCGATGTGGCGTCCTCGTCGGATTTAATAATTAATCATTCAGGTGAGCGATCACCCGCGGCCTCTCTGGAGGTGCGAAGTAGAGCGAGCACGTGGGCGAAGGACTCACTGCACGCAGATGCTTAGTGTGCAAGACGAGCGCGCTTTCCCTCCCAGCCTCCGGTAGAGATCTCGCTCCACCAGTTCGCTTTGGAGTCTCATTCCTGTGTTTTTCCCTTTTACCCAGTAGGACTGAGCGAAAACAGAGGGTCTGAATTTGTTTACTTGGAAAACGAGGATCTGCAGTGTCATTTTGGAAATAGTTTCAGAATGTAGCATACCATGTTACATTTAGATTGGTACTATCAAAATGAAAAGCAACATGCCAGGTGGTTACATTCTAGCTAAAAATTTGCATTTGGTGCTAAATATAAGGACATTGACCGTGCATAGATCCTGCTAAAGCTCCCGGTTCTGTAAGAGACAAGAATCTGATGTTCAGCTGTTGTGTGCCTGTAAATGGATGGACTGCTGGAGAGAAATATTCCAAAAATTAGCAGAAGTTGTCCCTGGAGATGAAAATATGTGTGATGTTAATTTTCTTTCTCTACTCGTCTCTGCTGTCCAAATTTTCTGCAATGAGCACATGCCACTTTTATAATAAAAATAGATTTTAAGCCTGGCCAACGTGACTCAGTGGTTGAGCATGGGCCTATGAACCAGGAGGTCATGATTCGATTCCCGGTCAGGGCACAGGCACAGTTGTGGGCTCAATCCCCAGTGTGGGGCATGCAGGAGGCAGCCGATCAATGATTCTCTCTTATCATCAATGTTTCTATCTCCCACTCCCTCTCCCTTCCTCTCTGAAATCAATAAAAATATATTTTTTAAAAAATAGCTTTTAAAAAAATCAAGCTGGGTGCTGTGAGAGTTACCTTTGGTGTAGCTAGAGGCCATCGATGCTGAATTGTGAAAGTTTTGGTGTACACCAAAGTATGTTTGAGTAAAATACACCTACTGAATGAAACTGACTGACATCCAGAAAGCTCCTTGGCTTGAACCCCATTCTGGGTGTCTGATTTTTGTCTCGACTCTGTAGCAGGGCCCCAAGGGGGTCTGGCACATGTACCCACCTCGGGACCCTTGGCTGTGCCGTTGGGCTATAGCAGACCTGTCTTCACAACACTATTAGGCCTCTTAGGACAAATCAGGAGAGCACTCTGGAGCTTGAGTTCAGGTCTCCAGTTCCCAAGGTTTCAGACTGTGTCAAAAAGAAGAAAATTGCCTTCAAACTCTGGGAGTGAGAGGTGGGGTGGGGGATGGGAGCGTGTCTCTGTGTAAGTGGGGAGGGAGAGCCACAGGCACCCTGCCCGGAAAGCAGACCCTTCACTCCCATGCTCTCTCCTCAAGCATTTAACTCAGCGGTTCTCAACCTGTGGGTCGCGACCCCTTTGGGGGTTGAACGACCCTTTCACAGGGTCGCCTAAGACCATCGGAAAACATATAATTGCATATTGTTTTTGTGATTAATCGCTATGCTTTAATTATGTTCAATTTGTAACAATGAAATTGGGGGTCACCACAACATGAGGAACTGTATTAAACGGTTGCGGCATTAGGAAGGTTGAGAACCACTGATTTAGGTAGTCACCACTCACCACGTGCCAGCAGGACCACACCCCCTTGCAGGACGCCCCCCTCCTCAACCTCTTCCCAGGGCGGTAGCTCAGGTATCAGGATGGGATAGG
This sequence comes from Myotis brandtii, assembly GCF_000412655.1. Lineage (NCBI taxonomy): Eukaryota > Metazoa > Chordata > Mammalia > Chiroptera > Vespertilionidae > Myotis > Myotis brandtii. The sequence goes on from NW_005356259.1 coordinate 4,049,488, forward strand.
CTCTGCCCGGCACACAGAGCCCTGTCAATGGAGCGGGCTCCTGAGGACGGTGCAGGGTGCCAGCCCTGAAATCTCCCCTGGCCCAGCCTGTGGACCTGCTCTCAGTGACTGCAGTCCACTTGTTCAAGAACAAAGCCACAAGTAGCAGCCTCCACCCGCTGTAGCATGAGGTTAAAAGTGCCAATGGCCTTGGAGGTAGGCCTGGTGCGAGGCCGGCTTTCACTCTGCGGTGGTGAGATCTGGGGGAAGCACCCCCCTCTCTGAGACTTCATTTCCTCTTGTGGATAAGTGAATAGTTTATTTAGAAAGGTCACCAGAAATAAAATGGGGATGAAATGTTGGCACTCAGAACCTTATTCTAGCACAAAGTCCTGTTCTTTAATTTTTCCATCGAACCTGTTAGTATGACTGTTGCTCATGTCTGAACCAGCTGTCACTTGTCTGTTTCACGCTTCAGCTACAACATATAAGCAGAAAAAGTCGATTTGGCACCCACCCATCTTTTGGATACTAGACATGACTTTTATCACTGTGGGAGGTGAAGCATGTTTACGCATAGCAAGTACTATTAACAGGGCAGAGCATCATCACTATTATTGAAATTAAAATGTATCACGGGGGTGTGTGTGCGGGCGGAAACCAAACAACCAATCAATTTGTCTCTCTCACATCAATGTGTGTCCCCCTCCCCCCCACACACACAACCCCCATCCCTGCCTTCCACTCTCTAAAAATCAATGGGAAAAATATCCTCAGGTGAGGATTCAAAATAAAAGTATCAGAGTGGTGGTGGGGGTTTTTTTGTTTGTTTTTTTAAGAAAAGAAAAAAGAAAAACCTTCTGAGTCTACTAGTACTAATCCTGTAGTGTATCAGAGTGGTGGTGGGGTTTTTTTTGTTTTTTTTTTTAAGAAAAGAAAAAAAAAACCTTCTGAGTCTACTAGTACTAATCCTGTAGTGGAAGTTAGGGCCTCCTTTTTTGGTGTGTATTCCACTATAACTAGGTCAACTTTTATACTTCACTTTTCTCTGTGTGTGTTTTTAAACCATCTTTGACACTCAGGGTCACTGAATTTGTTTCTCTGATAGAATAAAAGATGTTAGAGAAGATGGAAGCCCTCGGGCATCTGGTCTTACCGGGCACTGAATGTAAAGTGGGCCACCGTGGAATGGAGCAAAGGAAAACAGCCTTAGAATGTTCATCACATCATAGACATGTTATGGACAATTTTATTTTCCACATGCAAATGTTAGTTGAAAGAAGTGGCTACATTCTATTTCCCCCAACATTATACATACATATGAACAAGTAGCTTGTCAGAAAATGTTTTAGGGAATCTAAGGTGCCATCTACTATAAAATATATAATTATTCTGTATGTTCCTGAGAGAGAAAAAGCACTGTCATTGATTGAAAGATGTTCAATGGGAAAAAGCGAGTCTTGAAGTCAATCTAAGGTGGTGTATCCTGCTATGTTTGATGAGCTCATTTTAACATCCTTTGTGTCTTCTCCCTCCCATTAATATTTAAAGACATTAGTTGACTAGTTTGAGAGCATTGATCACAATTAAAATAGATGTTTCACTTTGTACAACACAAACACAACCATTCACCGCCGAATGCCCGAATCTTAATAGCATTTTAAACACTAATGAAATGAAGCTAGTTTATGTTTTTGGAATTGATTACATAAAACAAGGGCTCCACATGAAGCAGATCATGACAGACAACACCAAGAAGACCGGCTGAGTCTTACAGTGTTCAAAGGATTTGTAAATGGAAATGTCATTTTGTATTATTCTTACCTTCTTGAGCATTTGTTCCAAACAACGCTTTGGGATAATACTAGATCTCCCCACCACCGCCCCAAACCAGTCACAGAAGAGCTCTGGAGTTAGGCTAATATTAATGAATTCACACCAGGCAGTTATAGCACATTCTTCAGGAGTATAGCAGCCAGAATTGTTTCAGCAAGAGATGCGGCAGAAGGCTAAGGGAAAACTCAGCGAGGAGAATGGTAGATAGAAAATGTCAGGAGAGAAATCGGGTTTCTATTTTGAGGGCAGTAAAACCATTCTAGCTGAATGCATTCGAGTTCATAGCCAATGACCATGCACGTTAAAGCCTTAGGGTGCACCCTCCCACTGAGGCGCAAGGAGTTTGGGCTCTGCCTTCAGGAGTCAGAGAGTGGGAGGCAGGGGCTTGATCTCTGGAAGCCGCCACTCCTTCATCCAGGCTGTTAGACTGATGGTCTCCCAGCCCCCTTCAGTCTGTAGTGCTGTGGTCTAGCCAGAGGCCACCGTTGAATGACCCAGGGCAGAGCCAGCCTTGGGTCGGCTCCCCTGAAAGGAGGTTAGGACTGAGCAACTGCCAGGGTGCCAAGGACTCCTGGCATCCGCTCGGCACGGGAGACCTCATCCGTTAGGTTCCTGGGCCTTGCAAAGTGGTTCCTGTGACTGCTGTTTTGGCTGCAGGTATCTAAACACCCTTCCTATGGACAAGTCCAAATTAGGCGGAGCACAAGCTAGCCAGAGAGTGGGCACATGCCAGGGCTCAGCCAAGCAGAGGCACAGACATGAAGACACGGGGCGAGGTAGCGCTTTCTAAGGCGGCCTCAGCAGCCGAGGGAGCCTGGAGCGACATATCATCGGCACCCCACGCAGCATTCTGGCCAGACGGTGCTGGAGGCTCTCACTGTGTAGCCTGCCTTTGCTCCTGCCCCTCGTGGAGCCTCCTTCTCACCGTCCACAGGCTCCCATTAAAGCTGTCCTTGGGCCCTGACCGGTTTGGCTCAGTGGGTAGAGCGTCGGCCTGCGGACTGAAGGGTCCCGGGTTCGATTCCGGCCGGGGGCATGGCCAAGGGCATGTACCTTGGTTGCGGGCACATCCCCAGTAGGGGGTGTGCAGGAGGCAGCTGATTGATGTTTCTCTCTCATCGATGTTTCTAACTCTCTATCCCTCTCCCTTCCTCTCTGTAAAAAATCAATAAAGTATATTTAAAGAAATAAAAGCTGTCCTTGGTCTCCATGACTTTCCAATCTCTGCCACTAAGTCTGACTCCCTGATCTCTGTCAAGGGCAGATCTGTACTGAACTCTGGAAAGCTGAGATAGGGCCCAAGCATAGAGGGGTCTGGGGGGCACTGTTGGGTGAAGCAGCTGGGAGGACACCTGGAGCGGCCTTGTCAGGTCTTCTGCCGGCTTAGAAGGCTCCTCTCGAAGAGTCTGCTAGATGGTCCACACCCCTAGTCTGAGCATCTGCCTCTTTTCTCTGATCACTTCTCCCTCTGTCCATAAACCCTTTCTGATGCCCTGGGCATGCAATTAAATACTATATTTAAAATGAAGTTTTATCTAAGCTTCTTATGGGTTATCTCTGCTCCCACAGAGGTGCAGGAAACTGACAGCACAATAATTTCACCCAACTTGGCAGGAGGCAGCCTGGGAAACCGGATGCATGGGCCGTCTCACTTCTTGGCCTGTCTCTCTTGGGGGTTTCATGCTTTTCTCTTAAGCCCCTGAAATTCTTATTGTAGTTTCCCCACAGTATAGAGGGTTCCCTATATCACAGAGCCTGGGCAAGATGGATTTCATTCTTCCTTCCTCAAAATATCATGTTTATCCAGGCACTGGGGTACCTGGTTCCTGGCATTTAAGAGAAATGCCTATTAAACTCAGAAGAAGGCCATTTCCTCTGCAATTAGAGACTTTTGGCTCAAACAAGATCTTTTCCGAGAAACCATAAGCCTATATTCTGGTATTTCAACATTTCATGCCTCTTCTTTCCCTCACTCCTCATTAGGGTTTATATTGTCCTAGAAACTGAATATCACCATGAAGCAATCACCCAAACAGATTCTTCCACTTCCCAGGCTTGAGAGACTAGTTAAAAACACACAGAGACACCCGGAAACCTATGCGAAGGGCATTTCCAGAAGGAATAACAACTAAAAGGCACAAATAAAGCACTGAAATAAAATCTCTCTTTGAATTATGTATAAGCAAAGTAAATTAGTAAAATCCAAGTGCACTTTAAGAATAGAGATTTTCCATTTTGGAACGGGGATTTATTTCATCATTAAAAGGGAAGGGAAATAGAAATAATAAAGTTACTTATACTTAGTGTCAATGACAAAGTATTTCACATTTCTGATGACCTTTTCTCTGGTCCATCAGCATATTGTTTGAGCTGCAGATGGCTTAAAATTATCATGAAGAGGAGAGTTATTTCATTTTAAGGGGTTGACAATTTCTTGACCTCAGAAGATGGGACATAAAGTTCAGAGATTCCGTTCTTTTGCTTGTTCATTCATTTGTTCATTCATTCACTCATTTATTCATTTATGAAGCCCCTTTTTCTGTGCTTGTTACTGAGGGGGGTAGTAACACAATAGCAGAGCTCTACTCTTCAGAGCTTCACAGTCTCCGTCAATGTTTAAGAGTGGAGTACCTTGTCATATGTGTTCTTCATCAGATGATTATAGAAGATGTTTACCAGTGACTCCCTTTGAATTTCAAAGGAGAACTCCTGCTTCCTGTTGGGGTGATCAAGGATGAATTCATGGAGAGCAGTGATTTGAACTGGGTTTCCAAGGGTAAGTAGGATTTTGATAGGTGGAAATGGGCAGGGCGGTGGCACTTGGGGAGAACGGGGATGATAGATATCTGGGAGATTCCAGCAATATTCCTTTCGGATGAGGATCCCTTGGAGTAAGATGAGAAGAGTAGTCTGGAGCCAACCAGCGAAGACCTTTGAATGGAGAACAGAGTTTGTTATGGGGAAAGCGTTTGACAGGGAAGCCCTAGCATCTGATGCCAGGAGGGTTCCTAAGACTCTTCGCTTAGAAACTACAACCCAAATCAGCAATGGTCCCTAAAAGAGAACGCAGCAGAAAGGATCTGGAGCCAGTTCTGAAACTTGGCCCTCCTTCGGTTTTAGTTTTGGAAGACTACGCGTTTGCTATCGAACAAGGCAGTTTGGGGTGAGCTTTCTGGTATTTGAAGCCTAAAACAACCTCACTGACATACCTCCTGCTACCTCTGTTTCCAGTTCTCCCTTAAGTCCCTGAAGTTCCATATCAGAAGAGACAAGATCAATATCTAGACTCAAAATGCATTGTTTTGGCTCTCCTCTCACCCCTTCTGTTTAGCTCTATAGCTGAACCATTATCTTCACCTCCAGCAAATAATATTCAGGTTCTCAAGTTGGAATGGGTAAGAATCACAGGGACAAGGTTTGGGGGTGGCTCTTAAATAGGGAATGTGACTATGTGTGTCTTGGATGGGGCATAGGAGTCTGCATGTTGAATAGCTTCCCAGTTCATTGTGGTGCAGGATAGCTGAAGACCACATTTTGAAAGCATCCCTCCCTAATCTGACCATCTCTTCCCTGCCTGCTGTCTCCTGATCTTATTATATCAACTTCCTGCCCACTCTGGCCCTCATTCAGGGCTTCATTATTGCTGATTCTCTTTCTAATCTTTTTCCCCCCAGGATGAAGACTTTTTCCAACAGGGTTCTCTAAGTACTTAGAGGTGATAATATAAGTATCATTCATATCTTCAATAACACTGACTAACTGCTCTGCATATGGCATTGTGGTGGATTCCGTCATTCATTCATTCATTCATTCACCCACAAATATTTATTAAGTTCCCACCACAAAGCCACTGTAGTTCTAGAGATCAGGGGATCCTAGAGGACAAAATAAAGTTTCCAGATACCAAGTTGAATAGACAAGGTGCTTCTCTCAAGGAGCATATGTATGAGGCTGTCTAACAACTACAGTAAGGACAGGTCATTAATCCTGACATAGGCAACGTAATCAAGAAGGGGCTTTCTTTTCTCCTTAATGACCACAAAATACTTTATGATCTGTTATTTTATTTTATTATCAGGAGGTTAATAGAAAAAACCCCACAGTGCCCTTTAGTCTTATCTCCAATTTCCCTTCATCCTGCAACTAGTCCTACTTTTCACCATCTTCTTTGCTAGCCCTCTAATGCCAGGTTGTAATTTAGTTCTGATGCCCAAAACATAGCTGTGACTAGGTATACTGTCCAGGTTTCTAGTTGCAGGTAACAGAATCCATCAGCACTACTTTATGCACAAAGACATTTATTAAGGGATTTTATAGAATTAGAAGGCTCTGAAGAAATAGACTCTAGGTCAGGCTTCCAGGAACAACCCTCCTGACCACATTACAGAACAGGGCTGCCAAAGAGTTGCTGTCTTGACCACGACCAGGAAGCTGCTGCACCCCTCTGGCTCCAGGACCCCACCTCTGCCATGGTCTGCACCAGCAGAATGGATGCCTTGAGCCCTACCCTCTTCCCAAGTAACTCAGAGCCTCAGTCTCTTCGTTTATAAATTGTGAGTGGCAGCTACCTCCAGGCCATATTTAATACATTTCACAACTGGTGTGGTATAGGCCTAGATCAAGGAGAACTGATATAGATAGTAACGTGCTCATTAAAACTTACTGGTGTTAACCAGCTGAATATAGACCCTCTTGGAAGCATTACAAGAATGAAATGGGCTTGGCATAGTGATGCGAAGTGGCCAGGAGTACCGTGATGGTCCTGACCATGAGTGGTTTCACTGAGATTACACAGGTGCCAGTGGTCAGACTGAGGAGAGAATTTTGTGAACCACTAAGACCTTAAAGGAGAGAGAATATGCTTGCAGATTTGGGGAATAAATCCAATACGGTGGGGGCAAGAAGTTGGCATCCTGGTCTTGGACTCTGACGTTGTGGCATCTGGACCATCCGCCTGAACACAACGTTGGAGACAAGGAAGGGGCTGGTGGTGATGGGTGGAGGTGTGAATGGTCATTCAGGAGGAGGCTCCATTTCTCAACTGTTGTTCTAGTGAAGCCGGTGGATACGTTTGGGCCTGAGAAGTATTAAGGAAAGAGAATAACTAGGAGTATTAGGCTTTGGGGTGCCCTCCGCACGAGAATGATGGGCCCTAAACCTGTCTGAGGGGAAGGTATGGACAGGAATGAACACATCAGAGACCAGAGTGCAGAACCTTGAAAGTTTAATGAGGACAGTTAGTGAAGCAATTTTCTGTGATAGATCGCATCCAAAGCATCACTTAAATCAAGGAGAATCCTGGTGGACAGCGACCATTTAATTTAGCTATTTAAAGGTCATTTTTGGAACTCTTAATAGTGCATTGTCAGTAGGACGTGGCTTCTAAATCCAGGCAGATAAAGGTCCATTAAGTCCCTGGAGAGGAGGACTTAAGGTTTGAGCCAACCAGCCCTGGTCAGTGTGGCTCAGTTGGTTGAGCATCATCCTATGCATTGAGAGGTCACCAGTTCAATTCTCAGTCAGGGCACATGCCTGAGTTGTGGCTCAATCCCCAGTAGGGGGCTTGCAGGAGGCAGCCAATTGATGTTTCTCTCTCATAGACGTTCCTCTCTCCCTATCCCCTCCTCTCTCTCTCTCAAATCAATAAAAACATATTTTTAAAAAGAGATTTGAGCCAACTCAACAGTTCGGATGCACCTGAACACACGAGGAAAGGCACAAGGAGGCAGATCAAAGTAAAGCAGAGTTGCTGAGGGTTTTTCACTTCTTTTTTTTTATTTTTTTATTTTTTAAAGATCTCACTTGAGGTCCTGGAAGAGAGATATGAAGACAGGCAATAACTGAATTCCAGGCTATTAGAGAGAATACTGCTATCGTGTTTTGTGTGAACATGTTCTACAAGCAGGTTATAAGGGCTACGCACAAAGCACGGAGTTTACCATTACCAGCAAATAAAGCTTACAATGGAATGTATCTGATGCATATTTAACGAAGAGCATAATCAAGGGTTATTAGAGATATAGAGGACCGGGCCAATTGTCTGGGTCAACCTCCTCGTTCGCACAGATGAGGAAAATCAATGCAGAGGTGATACCTGTGTCCTGAGTTTGCATAAAGGCGTGGGCAGGGATTGGCCCTCGGGCCACGCAACTCTGTCTACTAGGCCCATCCACTTCATCGTTCTTGCGCCCCAAGAGTCAACTCTCTAGGCCCATCCACTTCATCGTTCTTGCGCCCCAAGAGCCTGGGCTGTGGACAGACACTTCAGTCACTGTGCTGTGACTCCACAGAGACTTCGGGGAGGCAGCTGGGAGAGGGCGCATCGGACTGAGCCACAGCTGCTCAGGAGATCCTGGACGTCTATGGGTTTGGAACTCACAGGGCAGAGCCTCCCTCTTCTCGGAGGAGGAGTGTCTAGAGAGCTTAGGCCCTCTGTCTGCCCCCCTTCGCTCCCACCTGCCCGCCCACCTGCCAGGTGGCTACAGAGCTTGGAGACAGCCTGCCTTAAGGGGGCAGAGGGATGGGTGTCCATGAGTCAAGGGAACAAATGCTCCTCTTTCAGACACCCCAAGTCAGTCCCTGCCTCCTGGTGACTGTCCTCAGTTTCACCATTTAACACACAGCTACTTTTCCTCTTCTCCCTTCCTGTCTCTTGAGTGAATTTCCTTTCTTTGCTGGCTTGCTTACTTTATTTGTTTCATTTCTCCCTCTTTCCTGGTTGGGAGGTTATACCCTCTATTTCTATTTTTTTTTAGTGTTGGTCTTGATACTTTAACACGTTCACTTAACTTATCAAAGTACAGATTTAATCATATCTTAATTCCTTTTTTTCTAAGACATTAAGGACGTTTGATTCTTTAACTCAGAGCCCCCTCTCCTTCTTTCCAAGCCATTGTTAAGTGTTTCAAAGCCTTTTTTAATCTTAAAAATTAGAAACTGTCATTATTTTGTACAGTTAGTGTTTATATTTACTTCCAGGTTTACCAGTGTCTTTGCTCACAGTCCTTCCTCAGCTCTGTCTTGTCTTCTGAAGTGTAGCCTTCCTTCGTGCAGGTTCTGTGGGTGCAGAGCTCCCTCGTCTTGGTTGTTTCCTCTGTCTTCTTGGAGTACAGTCCCCTGTCCCCTGCCCTGGCAACCACAGTCTCATCTCTGTTTCTATGAGTTTGCTCATTGTTAGATTCCACATATAAATGGGATCATGCAGTATTTGTCTTTACCTGTCTGACTTATTTCCCTTAGCATAATGCTTTCAAGTTCCATCAGGATTTCCTTCTTTTATGTAGCTGAGTAATATTCCCGTGTGTGTGTGTGTGTGTGTGTGTGTGTGTGTGTGTGTGTGACATTTTCTTTACCCATTCATCCATTGATGGACACTTGGGTTATTTACATGTCTTGGCTACTGTAAATGATTCAGCTGTACTTTAAAAAGTATATGTGTCATAAGTAATCCAGGATCTGGTATTCTCAGGGAGGGATTGTCATAATAGCAATCCATAATCCTAGCAGAAGAGGAATCCCCACAAGTGTGTTGATCTATTCAGTTTTCATACCCCAACGAATTCTGAAATTATTTTAGGGGGCTTCAGGGGTTTGCTGGAGTTATTTTGTACAGCTTTATAAGATATTTATTGTTAAACTTCCAGGAATCTTGCAAGTCATTGGTTAAATACAGCCATTATTAAAAATTAAATTATATTAACTTACAATTAAATAAAGTATATTAAAAACAAAGGTAATAAATACTCATATTCATCACTTCCTAATTATGTTTTACTATTATTATTATTTTTTGTTAATCCTCACTGGAGGATTTCCCCCCTCTATTGATTTTACAGAGATTGGAATGGAGGGGGGAGGAGGAGAGAGGAAAGAGAGAGAAAAACATCAATGCGAGAGAAACACATCAATTGGTTGCCTCCTGCATGTGTCCCAACTGGAGCAGGAAACCTGCAACTCAGGTACCTGCCCCTGACCAAATCGAACCCGAGACCCTTCTCAGGTTCTCAGGCTGACGCTCTAACCACTGAGCATGCCAGACAGGGTTTCGCTATTATTTTTTCTGTTGAGGTCATTTATACCTGTTGTATCTGTGTGGTGCACATGCTACAGAATGGTTCCTACTGCACATCTTCCTAAACCCACTTTGAGCAGCCTCATGTTAGTATCTTGAAATTGGCCCTCGTGGGAATATTTACACCATGCAAATATGCAAACACTACAAATCAAGGCTGTATTTATTGCTTTATCGATTGTCTCTAGACTTTATGAAATGATGAATAGAATGTTAACAGTGCAGAATAAACTTAAAAATATGTCATGTGTACAGCAGTTACGTTTTGAATAGCACAAAGAATGAGGAAATATCCTTCCAGGACTTGAAAACAATGAACCAATTTGGCAAAGAACGTACTCACATCACTGAGGAATGAGTGAAGTTCTAACATAGGACATAGGTCTTTGTTGTTTCACTTTCACCTTCCTTGTTAAAGTAAATAAAAATATCAACCAACATTCATGTCCAAACTATTCTTTTTTAAATTTTTATTGATTTAAGAGAGGAAAGGAGAGTTAGAAACATCAGTGATGAGAGAGAATTATTGATGACTGCCTCCTGCATGCCCCACACTGGGGATCGAGCCCACAACCCAGGTATGTGCCCTGACTGGGAATTGAACCATGACCTCCTGGTTCATAGGTTGGCATTCAACCACTGAGCCACACTGGCTGGGCTGAACTATTCTTGATTGTTGATTTCAACCATAGGTTAGCTATGGATAAAGAGTTGGGCAAAAATCAACAAAAATATTCTATGAGAATTAATTGGCTGCATAAAATTTATAATAATGAGCATTGTGTATTTTATTGATATTTGCTTATTGTACATTAAACATTCACAATAGCAAAATTTGTAATAATTATATGTATGTATCTGTCTATCTATGTATATGCATTTTTTCAGAGAACCAGTTATGAATCATTCACCAGCACATCTCTGCTGACAGGGATACACAAATACAATACGGTAACACGGATTTGAAGTAGATGAGAAAGAGAAAGGAACAAGGAGAGGGACAGATTAGGGTTGGAAATGACGTTAATACAAACCTTCCTATTGTAGTGTCAGACATGTGCCATGATTGGCCTTGGGGTTTGTCTCCGAGCTCCTAGCACATCTTGTATGAAAAAAAAAAATTATGCACTGAATTTTCAGGATTTTGTTGAGATTGTGTTTTTCTTAAGCCAAGCCCAGAAGGAATTTTATCCTGTGGGTTTGTAGAGGAGCAACATGCTTTTATAAATGTCAATAATGTCCTTAGCGCAAACCCTCCTTCAGTCACAGAAATACCCCAGTGGAGACCCTGGCTGAAGGATGAAGTCTTCTTGCCAAAGTATGTTTCTGTAAGAGATACAGACTGAAGTATTTATCGGTGAAATAAATGTGAATGCTGGGATTTGTTTCAAAATTCTTCACAAAACAAAAAAACAAACAAACAAACATCAGTGGAGTGGATAATTGAAGCCAAAGAACAAAATATTGATAAATGTTGAAGCTGGGTGATGGGTAATTGGAGATCCATTTTACTTTGAAAGTATCTGATGAACATGTCCTTTGTCTCTTATTTTATAAGCTCCTCCTCCTCTCTCCCCAACACACCTTTACTCCCCCCAACACCCATGCTACTCACGTGGTTGCAAAAACCGGCCATTTGTCCTGTAGAATTTCCTACACGATGGACTTGGCTGTTGCTTCCTCGTGGTGACAAAAAGTGTTACCTGAATAGAGAAATCCACTGAACTTACCTATTATCCTACCGGAGGGAGACCCAAGGCAGGAATGTTTTAATGGACACAAAAGGGAAGAGAGAGATCACCTGACCTTAGGAAAAATCACATAAAGAGGGCACAGCCCACAGGGAAGGTGAGGAGAACGGGGGCCACAAAGGAGAGGAGAGAGGAAAAGAAAGCTCTGGAACGCTTCGTCACTCCTGGTCTCTCTCTGAGTTCTTTGTCTCCCAGCACCTTCCTTTCCTGTCACCTTAAACCCCAGGCGGAGTGGTGGGGTGGAGGCAGCAAGGTTGCCGGGCATCTCCCCGCTTCAGGTTGCATTTCTGAGTGAAAACTTAAGAAGGGTTTATTGAGCCCTAGCTGGTTTGGCTCAGTGGATAGAGCGTTGGCCTGTGGACTGAAGGGTCTCAGGTTCTATTCTGGTCAAGGGCACATGCCTGCTTTGGGGGCTCGATCTCCAGAAGGGGGCGTGCAGGAGGCAGCCGATCAATGATTCTCTCTCATCATTGATGTCTCTCTCTCTCTTTCTCTCTCTCCCTTCCTCTCTGAAATCAATAAAAATACGTTTTAAAAAGTATTTCTCTTGAACCACATGATTTAAAAAAAGGGCAAATACATTTAAAATAAAATCAAATTTGAAGGGGCAGCATCTTTATCCTCTACCACCCTTTGGATTCATTTCACGTTCAAATAAATAGAAAACGACTTTCAAAATGGCAAATGAGACCCAGATTTCCCCACAGGTGGCATTTCATGCCGAAACCTAATGGCACTTCATCAGCATCGGCTTTTCTGGGCTTCACTGATTAGTTTGCACTCTGTGAACAGTGCTTTGCCATCATTTTTCATTAGCTTCACGAATTATGCCATTTGGAACCATGTAAGGTGGCTAATGTTTTAGTGATTTTTTGGGAAACACTTTACAATCAGAGATTCAAGCACCAAATGCCAGCGTCTCAGAGACCATTTAGACATCTGAGCGATGACCATAATGAAAGATTAGTGGCAGCAGTTATTGGGATATTGTAGAGTCTTTGAGGTGTACGAACCCTCCTGCGGAACAACGGTGACATCAGCCCCATTGTATTGCTGTGGCTCAGCTGCGAGCCGGGTGCTGGGTCTCATTCAGGCACACTCACCGCCAGCCACTTTGGTTTCGCAAGAACACGCCAGCCGGGCCGCAGCTCTCCTAGCTGCTAAGGCAGACGGTTCTGTTTCCAGGCAGCACGGAAGATGCCCTCAGCAGACTCACCTGAAAGAACAACGTCAAACGCACAGCAATCCAAGCCTGGAAGATGCCGGACCGTGGAGAGGACTGGTCTTCCAGGAGAACTGCCCGGGGTGGGGGGTGGGAGCAGGGGATCTCTATACTCATCCGTGGGTCTTATCCCCATCTTAGAAAATGGAATTCAGCAGAACGGAAAACCATCAGAGCGTGTTAAAGGATACGTACTATTTTGTGAAACCTTTGTTTAAATTATGTATGTGGGTGCATGTGTGTGTACTGAGACATAATGCGGAATGCATTGAAAATATTTTTATTGATTTCAGAGAGGTAGGGAGAGGAAGAGAGAGATAGAAACATAACGAGGAGAGAAATCCATTGATCAGCTGATGAGCGAAAACCTTGGTTCACAGGTCGACGCTCAACCACTGAGCCACGCCGCCGGGCGGGGATGCATTTTTCAATGTGAGTCAAGGCCTTGAAAACTATGGTGGTGGGTGGGAATTTCTATACTGTCAGGGAAGCAGAAGCGAAGTCATCTGCTGGGAGCGAAGATGGGTGAGGGCTAGTGAGGAGGTGTTGGTGATTGGAGGGGTAACGAGAAGGTATGAAATAATCATCCATGAGAGTGGGATGGGAATGGATTGATCCCCGGGAACGGACCAGAAAATGCCTGTCTGTTTGCTGGGCACATACAAGGCCCACCTGAGGTTAGGGGTCATGAATTTAAAGAACGATCAGTCGGCGTGGTTGGGTGTTCTTTTCTGAGCAGATCAACATGTGTGGAGACAGGCGAGGCACAGGCAGAGCTGGATGGAACCAGGGTTGTGGTTTAGGTAAGTGAATGCATAGAGCAGAGAGGGGCGAGGTGCAAAGGAGGGAGCATGGTGGTCACGGATTTAAGCCAGGCAGATCCAGAAGGCAGGAAGTCAGAAAGGACCGAGTTGAACTGAGTTGAACGGAGCAGCACGATCAGTCAACGGACTCTGACAACGGGATCAGGCACACCCCCTCTTACTGTGCTTCCCTTTGTTGTGTTTTGCAGATAGTGTGTTTTTCACAACTTGAAGATAAGACCCTCTACCAGCAAAAGATTATGACTTGCTGAAGGCTCAGCTGATCGATAATATTTTTTTAGCAATAAAGTATTTTTAATTAGACGGAATGCTATTGTACACAATACATTATAGTATAAACATAACTTTTATATGCACCGGGAAACCAAGTAATTCATGTGACTTGCCTTATTGCAATATTCATTTTATGGCAGTGGCCTGGCACCAAACCTGCAACATGACTGAGGCATGCATGCACAATGTGAGGTATGCATGAAGGTACTTTATTTTATTTTTTTGCATGTGATTATCCAATTGTTAAAAAAATTATTCTGTCTCCTTGGATTTGCCATTGAGCCTTTGTTGAAAATGAATTGACTGTATATGTATGAATGTGTTGCTGTCTATTCTGTTCCATTGATCGATGTCTCTGTCATTTGCCAATACCTCACAGTCTTGATTATTGTAGCTCAGTGGTTTTTAGCTGGAGACAATGTTCTCTCCTCCCACCCTGCAGGGTATCTGCCAATGTCTGGAGATGGTTTTGGTTGTCATAATTGGTAGGTGGCATCCTACAATGCACAGGATGGTCTCCCACAGCAAAGAATTATCCAGTCAAAAATGTTAATTGTGCCAAGGATGAGACATTCTGTGTAGCTTTACAATAAGTCTTGGAATGAGATAGTGCGACCTTAACCAAAGCAGTATATTTGAGGATAAAACTGGACAGCCTATGTGAAAGTGTTGGACACACAGCTCATGCTAATCAAGTGCTCATATCCTCACTATTTGTTACTGCTCCTGACCTGGACCAAATGTTCTCCTCTTACATTCCCTTCAGTGTGACTTCTGCACTTGTTCAGAGCCTACATATTTGACTTTGGGAGTCTCACCATCAAAAGTTTTCTGTTAGCCCAGCCGGCGTGGCTCAGTGGTTGAGCGTCCACCTGTGAACCAGGAGGTCACGGTTCGATTCCCGGTCAGGGCACATGCCCGAGTTGCGGGCTCGATCCCTGGTGTGGGGCGTGCAGGAGGCAGCCGATCAATGATTCTCTCTCATCACTGATGTTTCTCTCTCTCTCCCTCTCCCTTCCTCTCTGAAATCAATAAAAATGTATTTTTAAAAAAGTTTTCTGTTAATAGAGTCCTGCTTATTTCTCCTCTGCCCACACATGTGGTGCAGGGCCTGGTGCTGGGCTTGGGATAGGGCCTGGTATTTGCTGTCAAAACAGTGTCTCCCTTTGGCTGCTTGCTCTCTGAGGAGGTGTGTGTGGTGAGGACACAGATCTACTCCGAGCAAACTTCAGGGATCCGATACCGTATTATTAACTACAGTGACCCTGCGGCCTCCTTTGTGAAGGTGGAGAAGGCGGGCCAGCTTCACAAAGGGAGCTGCTGGTGGCTCTGGTTCAAAATACCCTGCATATCCTTGGAATTTGCTGGAAGCAGTCCTCACCACGCACACGAATAGTTAAGTACATGAGGCGATGGATGTGTTCATTAGCCTGAATCCTTTCACAAAGGATATGTACATCCAATCATCACACTGTACACTGTAAATATACCTGATTTTATTTGTCAATTATTCCCCAGTAACGCTGGGGGCGGGAACCCACAGAAAAACCCCAAAGGAAACTGGAAAGATTGCCCTGTCATCTTACCCCCAGGCGGTTTCTAGGGGAGAGGGGGAGACCTTTCTTCCCATGGAAAAAGTACAGAAAATATTGTGAGTCGGAAATGTGTGCTTGCCCACCGGAGTCTGTCCTCTCAGTCCCGTACTGTGAAGTGGTAGCTGCCAGACAGCTGCCCAGTCAGGGACAACATGCCGGGCGTCCGCTGTGTCCCGTTGTGGCCACACGACTAGTTCTCATGAATGGAGTGGGCTTGGGAGTGGCCTGTCATTTGTAGATGGGACTTAGTGAAGCAGAGAGGGGGCCGTGCTCACTCCACCCCTCTTGCCTGTCCTGCTGTCTGGATGCAGAGGGTTCTGAGGGTCTAGGGCAGAGCTTCTCAGCTTCTATGCACTTGGGTCACCCACAGCCTGGGGATCTTACAATGCAGGGCTGGTCAGGAGGTCCAGGGTGGGGTCGGAGATCTTGCGTTTCTAACGCGCTCCCTGGGGTGCCAGTGCTGGTGGCACCCAGACCACTCTTTCAGAAACAAGGCTAGAGGGAGCCACAGAAGGAAAAGAACATGGGCCTCTGAACCACTAACCGGAGAAAAGCTCTTCTTCAACCAGCAACAGCTGAACTCTGCTGAGTGATAAGTAAGCCTTTTGCGGGCTGAGGGTGGGTTTATTTGTTACAGCAGCCAGTCTTCTGGGAGTGGTTCCGACAATTCACCGCTTCTGTTCGAGAGTGTGCTGGCAGCCCTAGCCGGTTTGGCTCAGTAGGTAGAGTGTCGGCCTGCAGACTGAAGGGTCCCGGGTTCGATTCTGGTCAAGGGCACATGCCCAGGTTGCGGCTTGATCCCCAGTAGGGGGCATGCCGGAGGCAGCCAATGATGATTCTCTCTCATCATTGATGTTCCTCTCTCTCTCCCTCTCCCTTCCTCTCTGAAATAAAAAAAAGAAAGAAAATAGCGTGTGCTGGCAGAGTAATCAGGACAAAATCACCCCTGGCTGCCCACCCTTAATGTGTTCCATCCAGATGCCTCCTCATGCTTGAAGAGATCTATCCTCAACTATACCTTAAAACCCCACCAAGCCCTCATACCATTAACTCCTTGACAATGGCAAAGAAAAAAAATACTTGGCTTGCATTTGTTGACTCAGATTAAAAACAGCGAAAACATGTTTTGGGGTTGGTTATGCATGACCTGCCTCATCTGGGGGGAAGGTTGGTGGAGAGCAGACCATGAGGGTCTTTGGTCATGGAGGTCACTGCAGGGAGCTCAGAGTCTCTTCATCCAAGTGGCCAGGGGGTGGGTGTCAGGGCCCTGACTGCGTGGCTGAGGTTGACTGGAGCAGCACAGCCAAGAGTACGGCCACTTAATGGCTGCTTGACAGGAGCCTGGGCAGGAAGTCAAATGGGATGTGGGGGGGTGTGTGTGCGTGTGCACGTGCGCAATTAGAGCAGAGAGGCAGAGGGAGTCTGGACTAGTCCAAGTTCAAAACCCACAGAGGCCTTTTGGATGCTTTCAGCAAACATTTATGGTGAGGATGCCAAGTTAATTTAAGAAACTCCAACCAGCTGGCCCCAGAGAGCTAGAATTCAGCCATGGTTATTAGTGGAGAGTCTCTCCTGGGTTTGAGCAAGGAAGGCTGGGACCAGAAGGCCTGCTCTGTCCCCATTGCTCTGACCCTGCCCTTCCCTTCCCTAAATATGAGCCAGAGCCAAGCCCC
>NW_005356259.1:4066792-4068452 GCF_000412655.1 Myotis brandtii
AGAGGCTGGGCCTGAGCATGAGCAGGGGAAAGTCAGGGGAAATAGTTATTTGCCTTATTTTGGATACAGCGCCTGGGTGAGTGGCGGAAGCTAGCCTTCATCCCAAGTGGTGCTTAAATAACAACACCGAGCCCCTCTGTCAGAATTTTGCGGAAATAACAGCAAACCTGAGAAAAATTGCAAACTGTCCACTCTGACCAGTCAGGGCCACTTACCGTGATGAAAACCATTCTTATTCAAGGGGAAACTATACTGGATTTAGAGACGAGGCCAATCAAGGAACAAGTATCCAACCCTCGGCAAGCATTCACTGAGCTCCCTTCACATGCAGTGTGAGGGTTAACTGTAGAAGCAGGCCATGAATTTGCAGTCTCCACCAGGATGATGGGGGAAAGGCAGAGAACCCATAGAATAAGAGCTGTGCCTGTGTACTGGTCAGGCACAGGCCCAGGAACGTTTTTGCATCGTTGCCAACTCACCCACAAGGCCTCCTGAGTCCTCCCAGAGAGGCTGGCGTCTGCCCGAGACAGAACTTGGGGGAAATTGATCCTGGGAGGGCTGCCACCTCCTGCAGAGGATGGAGAGGAAGGGAGAGAGGGACTAAAGGTCCAGGGAGAGAGGCAGGGGGCAGGCAGCATAAAGGTCTCCCCTGCAGGCGGGAGTGTTGTGTGCAGGAATCCCACACCACCTCAGGTGGAAACCTGCCAGGGGCCCCCTGCTGCCTCTCAAATGGAGGCCCTATTAGGCCCTGGGAGGTCTGGACCCCGCATCACCAGGTTCCTGCTGGCAAGTTCTCATCAGCCTCTGCCCTCCAGGTGACCAGCATCTACCCGGCCCTCAGATTTGCCAGCCTGGTCCACAGCCCTTCCCTCTAGGGTGGCCAAACCAGCCCGATTTGCTCAGGACCGAGGGGTTGCTGGGACACCAACTCCAAGTTTTCAAACAAGGCCAGTCCGTGGCAAACTGGGGTGGGTTGGTCACCTTGTTCCCTGAGGCCCAGACTCCCCACCTGACACCTGCCCACGTTCAGCTCTCAGCCCAGCAGCCAGTTGCTCAGGCGAAGCTTTCCCATCTGTGCCTCCCGCCCCATCCGGCCCTAGCTGGACCCACCTCTGGCTTCTTCACTTCTCCTGTGTAGCTCTTCTTACCACTGCAATTGTGTGGCTAGTTGTGGAGTTAGCTTCCTGATGGCTAGAAGACTGTAAGCTCTCTGTGGGGTGTTCACCGTTATGGTCTCAGCACTTTGCACCATGCCTGGCAAATGGCTAACACCTAATAAATATTTGTTGAATGAGAATTCCAGAGCACCACTGAAAATGTTTATATATCCCTCAATAGTAATAACAACAATAATTAAAATGCATATATAGCAGACATTTAATCTGTGCCAGACTTAAAAGAGTTCCTCACTGTTTTCAGCCTAGATGATAATTGTATATGTGTCTTCTTTGAAATTCAGTAAGCTATCCATATGTCTTTATGTACTTTTTAAGTATATGTTATTTTTTCACAATAAAAAATATAAAATTGAAGTTCTGGGTATGTCTGTGTATCTATGTGTTCATGTGCAAATATGTGTGTGTGTGTGTGTGTGTGTGTGTGTGAGAGAGAGAGAGAGAGAGAGAGAGAGAGAGAGAGAGAGAGAGAGAGTGTTTTGTTG
>NW_005356259.1:4068509-4075744 GCF_000412655.1 Myotis brandtii
TTATCCTATAGCTACTCGTTTGCTCCCATTAGCCCATTAGCTTGCTTTGAGGCACAAAGCAAGTTGTGCTTTTCGGAGTTGGAAATCCAGATCAAGAAGCAAGAATCGAGGTGTTCCCAGTATGATCAGATAATACAGAAATAATTGGAAGGTGTGTCACTAAATCTTATGACCTCTGCTAATCTTTAAAATTTGAAGAGGATGGTGTACATGACTGTCTGTTTTGAAGTAGTCTGTCTGTGAATTTCTCTATTCCATTGCGTTTGAACCACGGCAGCTCACCTTTATTTCTTGTTAAGGACTGGGAAAATAAATTGGCTCATGTCTTTCCCGGTGGCACCTGGACTTTAGAGAGAAGTTAAATTTTTCCAGAATCCCTGCTTTCTGAAACAAAGCACCCTTTGTATGCTAATGCTGTTCTTCTGTGCTGTCCTTCCTCCTCCCAAAAGGTCCCACCTCAACCAATGATATCAGAATCTCTGGAGTGAGGCCCAGAAGGGCTCAAGGGATATCCTAGAGTGACTCAGTTTCTCACCTGAGCTTCATCCTGTTGGGAGCATTTCCGTCTTTAGTCTATGATTATTGGCTGGATGAATATTTCCATCTGGGAGACCTGAGAGCCCCTCACACTTTCCACGTCAGAAAACTTAGTGATCTGGTCTTTGCAGACCTGGTCCTCCTCCCATTTCTTCCTTTCCACTCAGGCTTGAAGCCGTGGTTGTCCCTGGCTCTGCCTCCCGTCAGCCTGAGGTCTGCTTGTTTGACCTCCTCGAGAACCCTCACTGCTCTCCCCTCCATCCCAGGTGCTCAGGTCTCCTTACCTCTCACCGGGACTGATGTTAGCACCGGCCTCGTCACCTCCGCTTCACTCTGGACGGGACCGCCAGGACTTCCTCCCACAGCCAAGTGCTGGTTTTATCTTTTCTCTGCTCAGAATCCTTTAATGACTCTCCACTGCTCACTAACGGCATTTATAATGGGCTTGAATCTACCCGTTGTTTAATCCACCGCCTCCCAATACAGTCTTGGTCAAAAGAAACAATTTACTGTTTCTCTGACATCCCTCCAAGTTCCTTAACCCTGGCCTTCCTCCTGCTGTTCTCTCCCCTATCCCTCCCCTGCCTCCGAAAATCCTACCCAACCTGCAAACCCCTGCTAAGATGCCGCTTCTCCAGGATGACTTCTAACTGCCTCCAACTATTTCCACTCCCTACAGTATCCCGATTCCTCTGTCACACTTACCGCATTCTGCATTCTTTCTTGCGTTGTCTCAGGCTCCTAACTAGCTTATAGCCCACTTGAGAATAGGGGCTGTGTTCTGTTCACCTGTAATGCTGTATATAGTAGACACTCACCACTCTCTTTAAACTTTTATTAAGCGGAGTTAAGTAGGTTTATCCTAGTGAGTGCTCTGTTTAGCTCACGTAGCCCCTACAATAATTTTATAAAACTCTGGATCTGGTTTCATTGCTAACTTGACATCTACTAATTTGTAGCACAAATTTAAGTATTTCAAAGGATGTCTTTTCTCTTGTATGCATGATTTATATATATTATTTAAACTTTGTAGTTGCACATTTAACTCATTTAATTTGTTGGATACCTGCCATATAATCTAACTGGCAAAGACACTATCTAACTTGGTATAGCCAGGCAAATAGCCAAATTACACACTGAGTCAGAAAAAAATCTTACTTTATTTTAAAATTCAAATAAATGTGGGCGCTAATTCTTAGCTACGAACCCTACCGGCGCTCCTGGACAGAAGCAGGCATTGCCCACTTAGATGTTTCCTACTGGTGCGCTCTACTTTGCTCTCTCGATTCTCCCTCAGGAGGGCTACCTTCTCCAATTGCCTCTTTGCTTAATGCCCTAAAGATTTCTCCACCTTGAGGTGATGTACCAGAGTAAAAAGCAGGACAGGTGATAGGTCCGTCTTTCTTCTCTACTGTCCAGGGTACTGTACTTGTATAGGGCAGGTGGGAATGGAAAACTGGCATCCACAGGTTTGAAATGCATAAAAACGGAAGTTATAGTTCTAGAAATGGATTCTGGTTGGGCTGTCCCTGCCTGCGTGGTCCCTACAAAGTCTCTGGGTACCACAAGAATGGCTGTCTCTCAGTGTGAAGGCAGCTGACCTGGGACAAAATCACAGAGGGGGAGAGGGGTTCATTTCCTTTTGCACCAACTTGTTAGGGTTTTAGAAAATTTGCCTGCCACCTCAGAAAGAAAGTCAAGGTTATTCTGTTGCTCAAAAGATTCCCAGCTTCTTCCAGGTGAAATCACTCTGTAAGAGGCAATTTCATCAGAAAAGATCTCATCAAACTCTTCAAAACAGATACGGCTCTCTTTTGCGGTGGCCAGCTCCCCCGCCCCCGTCATGGTGGTGGGACAGACTCCGGCTTTCATGGGGCCCCGGGTCACCGAGCTGCCTGGGTGATATGCCGCAAATGCCCAAGAAGGGGCCAGTTTAATTGTAGGATGTGGCTCCCTTGTTTATACCCAAATGTTTACAACTACAGCTATTATGACTATAGCTAGTTATAATCATAATCTCTACACATTTATCTGGTGCCTTAAATGAACTAGACATGATGCAGAACTTACCATTAGACGTGGGACCCTGACTATTTTGAGACTTGGAAAGCACTCTGGTGATTTCACAGGCATCCTGTCTGGCGCTATGGTTGTCTGACAAAGAAATCTCTGTTAATTCCAAACTCCTCAGCAGTTAGGTCATCTGATTTTGCTGTGAGTTTGGCCTAAAAAAAACACAGCAGTATCAACAGGGCACGGGCAGATTCACCTTTGGGGAGCCCCAAGCTGACAGTTTGGGGGAGACTCGTTAAGAAAGAGAATATAAAATATAAAACAAGCTTCAGGGCTCCTGCAAGCTGCAGTTTCTTCAGCTTCACAGCGAATTCACCGCTACTGCAGGAGCAGCGGTTGGCTTCTGGCGGAGCGCCTCACACTCAGAACACGCACTGTAAGCTATTCCAGGCACGTGTGAACCTCAAGGGCCACCGCTTTATGACTCTAGGGTCTGGAAAATCGACTGCTTAGAGCAGTGGTTCTCAACCTCCCTAATGCCGCGACCCTTTAATACAGTCCCTCATGTTGTGGTGACCCCCAACCACAAAATCATTTTCGTTGCTACTTCAAAACTGTAATTTTGCTATTGTTATGAATCGTAATGTAAATATCTGATATGCAGGATGTATTTTCATTGTTACAAATTGAACATTATTAAAGCATAGTGATAAATCACAAAAACAATATGTAATTATATATGTGTTTTCCGATGGTCTTAGGCGACCCCTGTGAAAGCGTCGTTCGACCCCCAAAGGGGTCGCGACCCACAGGTTGAGAACCACTGGCTTAGAAGGTGAATCAGAGCCTGATGCAAGCGAGGCTTTCTCTGCGGAAAGCCTGGCTATTGTTCCAAAACAGAAGCTGCAAATGGGTGGGCTGTGGGCCAGACTTGGGCCGCAGATGGTTCGTTCTAGTGTTTTGTCTTTTTGTTCAGTGTTTCTTAAAAATGTGAATTAAACTTGTCATACTTTAAAAACCATAACATTTCAAATAAAGAACGGATTTTTTTTTTCGTTTTCTTTCTTTCTTTTTTTTTGCTTCTCTTGAGAAACTGAGAGATGGTTCCACAGTAGACTTGGACCTGACAAAATGACAGCTTGGCCCTGTCCCCACCTGGCTCTCCTCACTGTTTCGTATTTTCCTGCCTGACCTTGGAGACATTGATTCATGATAAGGCCCTTGCCCTGACCAGGTGCCTCACTTGCCTTTGCCCTAGTCCTGCTCTGTCCCCGTCCTCATTGCTTTGGCCTTTGATTTGTAATCTTTTTTGATGTCTTAATGATTTTTCTTTTAGAATAGTAATTAGCTGTGCATTAATAGTTATACCCCGTTTTGTTAACTGCATTGTTTTGTAAATCTTTATTTTTTTTTTCCAGCTTGCACTTGGTCATTCTCTGATTAGTTCATAAAGAATATTTTTATTACAAAGGTCTTAACTTTTGTGCTTAATTTTACACTTCATGTCAGCTTCTTCCTTTTTCTAATCTGATTCATTTTATTTTTTAAAAATTATATTGGAATGAAAAATAATAATTTTTTGGACTCTTAGGCCTCCTGTTGCCATCAGTCTTGACATGACTAGGATTGAGGCTGTCTCTTTGGATTGTAATCTCCTTGACGACAGAGTAGCCATCATCTTGTTACCACGGAGAACTCTCCCTTCTCCCAGAGGCGTGTATTGTAGCACATGGCAAGAGGTACACTCGGCCATTCATTTTGGACCTCTGCACTGCTGTTCACTACCTTCAGTTTAGGCTTCTGCATAAACTCCTTGGGATTTTTGTCTAAAAAAATTTCAGGAAAAAATGTGATGAAATTTATTGTTGATTGATAGCTTAAATCACTTTTTGAAAAAAGGCTCAGTATCAATCAATGTAGCAAGCAACAGAAACATACTGCCAATCCATAAATGATGCAGTTGGCTGACAGGAAAATACCCACCAGATTATCTATAAGAAAACTCTCCATTTACTTGGGTGAAAAAAAGTCAACAGTTTTCACCCCTTATAATTCTGCTCCATTCAGATTCAAGCTTCAAAGAAGTCCTGTTTGGGGCATTAAACATATACTTTTCAAAAAAATCTGTGAAAACTGCAGTTTAAAAAAAATTAAATTCTAGTAAGTATTTACTCAAATTAACACGCAGCCTATATAGTTGGAAAAAGAAAAGATTTTTGGATATATATTTTATTTGACAGTGTTTTAGAATATCATACAGTAAACAAGATTTCTGTAAAAGTTAATTTATCCATAGTGGTGCGTTTCATAAAAATAGTTGCTCACTTACAGTCTTTCTGTGACTATTAATACATGGAATTATATTTATAGAGATACAGCTGTACAGGGTAAATTCACAGCTATCACTACACAGAGATATTATTTGGAATGGGATTTAGATGATGTGCTGTCTTCACAGGTTATGGATTACAGCTGCATAAAGCAATTACTGCACAAGTAGTAGCTGTGAACTGTGCAAATTAGAGTGTATGCAAGCGTAATCTCAAAAAAATTTCTTTTATCCTTTTGTAACACGTGGAAAATAAATGTCAGAGGACAGTACCGGGACGTGCAGCTACACTACAGAAGCATTGTCCGAAACCAGATTCAATAAATTAATGGCAAACTAGACTGGATTTCTAGTCCAGGGGAGAAAGACTAATTGAGATTAAACCAAAAGTACTGTAAACTGCTACATGTGTTTGTGCTTTTGTTTATGATGGATGGGTTCCATTTTTGGAAATTGCTTTTACAAGCTGCAAAACTCTTTATTCGAGGCTTTCAACCATGTTTTCCTCTTGTCAAACAACTGAACTACTCCCAAGCCTGATGGAAATTAAATGGCTAGTGCTCGGGACACAGCAATTATAGACAGGGAAAGAGTCAACACAGGGAGGCTATTACCCGTGACCTTGTGTGCCGGACTGATCTCCCCGCTTCTCTTATTTGACTACGAGGGCAGGGAGGTGAGGCTTATTTGCATTGGAACTCCTGTAAGGGGCGGTAAACGGGCGGAGTGAAGCCTCATTCATTCAGGGCATACTAAAGACAAACTAACCCCAGAGACATTTAGCTCTTAAATATGTGTAGCTACAAATAAGTACCAAGGTGTGGATGGAAAGGGGCTATGTAATGAACCTGACAAGCTCAGGGGGCTAGGTGGCAGACCTGACATGCGCTGTGACCAAAAGTAACCACACAGGATGGTTGGACCATACATTCCTGTTTCTCCTTTAATTCTAAAAGAATAACAAGAACTGGGAAACTGCCACTCTCCATGGGATTCTCTTAATCCATGGAGACTTTGCTTCTGAGTATTTTTTCAAAAATTGGGCTCAAATAAATTCTTACAACATTTTTCTATAGGTTTGGAGGTTCTTTTGTCGACAGTGGATACCTTTTTTTTTCCCCCCGAATAAATTTTATAGCAGCAGGGAAGAAAGGCAAGCCTTAAAATTTTACTGGGGGATCAACCATAGATCAATGAAGGTAAACAGAAACATCTAGAGCTTGCTAAAGAAATAAAATTTGGCAACCACCACCAGAACAAAAAGCAAAGCAAATGGAGATACAAGGAGAAAGAATAAGGAAAGAAAGATAAGCAGAAAGGAATGCTAAAAAGATTTATGTTCTTTAATGAAAATAAATTGGTCATAATAGTGATTTTTTTTAAATATCAGGGATTCATCATAATCTGAGAAATATTGGAGAAGTACTTCGTCTCTGCTCTATGAAAGTGAAAATGAAGTCATGGAAAGAGCGTTTTTAAAAAAGACAATAATATAAGTGAAATACAACATCGCTGTCAAAGAAGCTACTACCTCTGCTAGCCTGAGACAATAGGAAAGCCTTTTCATACAGGAACTGCAGCGTTGCCAATCATGGCTAAACAAATCGTGGTCCTTCAATGATAAAAATGCGTATTTTAGATGAAAACCAATTAAGATCTATGAGCTAAACTGCAGAATTCTGACTGACGGCGAACGGTTCCCTAGGATACAATTTTTAAAACCTTTTTTCTCTACTACTGAAAATGTACAGAAAGATGATTTGATCGCAGAAGTGGCAGTACAAATGGCATCATACCAATGAATTCACTAGATCTCTAACTCTCCCTGCGCTACGCAGGGAACGTCGCTGCTCACACCAGGGATGGGTGCCACGGGTGAGCCATGGAAACGGCATGAGCGGACAGTTCCGAATGTTTCAAAGAAACCTTTTAACCCCTGTCTAGATATGTCAAGAACGATTTATTTACAACTCTTTAGATCAATTAAAAGATATACTCTTGTCTCAGCTTCAGCTTGCTCCGTGCAGTTTGAATTTTAAGGCGATATTCCAGTTTGTGATTGCTCTTAATCGGTCCAGTCTCTTGAATAGAAAGTTTGGATGACGTCCAGATCCTTCATGCAGTGGGGGGATATTTTTTCTTTCTTTCTTTTTTTAAACTAAAGCTACACTGCATTGTCTCTCCGTGATGCTCTTCACGTTGTTTTGGTTCTTCCATAGCTGTCCAAGCCCCCCCAGCGGAACCGGGGGCTTTAGGATCAGTTAGGTCTGCGCGTGGACGCCCCCAGGCCTCGGCGCGCGCGGATCGATGCGTGTGACAGTGACAATAAATTAAAACGCCCGCAGACGGACCCGGG
>NW_005356259.1:4076168-4076399 GCF_000412655.1 Myotis brandtii
CCGGGCGCTGCTTCTTCTGGCCGCCGGCCGCCAGCTCCTTTGGTTTCCTAACGTCGTGCTCCCTTTGGATCTCCCCAGTCGGGTCTGGGCTTCTCTGGTGGGAAGGGTCGGAGGGTGGGGCTGGATGCGATGGAGAGAATGGCGAGAGGACGTCCTCGAGGGGGGCGCCTACTTCCTGCAGACCTGCGGCGGCGGCAGCGGGACCGCTCCAGGCGCCGGGTTCGTCTGCGG
>NW_005356259.1:4077159-4079855 GCF_000412655.1 Myotis brandtii
TCCCTGCGCCTCGGCCCCTGCGAACTTGGCCCTGGGTGTCTGCGGGTCTGACGGCCCTGCCTGTGTATTTGACTGGGCAGTTCTTGAACCTGGGGAAGGTGTGAACAAGACAGAGTCCTCGTGGCCAGACCCAAAGCTTCCGGGAGGATAGGGCCCAGGCATTTCTCTGCCTTTTTAACAGCATCCAGATGGTTCTGAAGGTGGTCCAAGGGCCAAGCTTTGAATAACGCTGGTCTGAGTTCTCCGGGAAAAGTTAGGAAAGTGACTTTCTCGACCATTAGGTGTCACTCAAAGCATAATTCTTAGCGACCATCAGATAGCCTCCGAATTTGGATATATTCATCTAAAAACATTCATTGTTGCCTTTTGGAAATCATCGTCCTTAATTCTTTTCAGTAGTTGTAACATTATACAAGTCCTGGCACCAAGATAATGGATTCTTTCTAGGAAGCCTAGTTTCAACATTTATTTGGGATTTAAGATCTACTTTAAGAAAGGATTTGAGATAATTTGCAACAATGAAACACACACAAAATAGAATGATAAAAAAATTAGAATTGGCTTGTTTTAAAAAAAATGCAACCACTGTTCAGAAGCCACGTAGAAGGAGAACAGATGTATTAGGAATCTGAGAGGAGTTAGTCACTGCTATGAGCAGTAACATTACCCTTGAGTTTCTGGCCACTAACGCAAAATTAAAGCAGAGAAATCCAATCCAGTAAACCCTCAATATTTGTAAGGCATATGTCCTAAGACCATTGGAAATCCTCAAATTTGGGGATGTCATTCTAGAGTGTAATTTTTCTCCATAGAATTGGTATATGGTCATCAGTGGGGGACAAAGAAGCCACATTGATATCTGAATGCTGAGTGGTGGCCGGGCACCTTCACTAGCTGTGAGATTCAGTCCCACACACCAGCCTCAGTGCATATGATTCAAATTCCTGCTGCTATAACACTTTGTGTCGGAGGCTGTCAGGGGCCCTTATGCATACTGTCCGTGAATGTCAAGGGGCTCCTTTGTTTAAGTTGAGGATTCTTATCTGGTACCTTTGATGCTGATTTATAAAGAGAGAAGGAGAGGAAGGGGCAGAATAGTTCCACTAATCCTGGTCACCTGTAGAATAGCAAATCGGTTGTAACAAAGTTTCTCCTTTGATGTGAAATTTGATTGGAGTATTTAGGGCACAGGGTTCTTTTCCTTCTCTCCATAGACTGATATCAATTATTATGTTCACATAGTGAGTTAAAAATCCTAGAGAAGCGTCAGTAGAGCTGGAATCTAATCCTGCCTCTGGCATTCACCACAGATGTGGTTTTAGACCAACTGCTCCAACTCTCAGAACCCCCGTTTCTCCCTTTGGAAGGCGGGGATAAAATGTCTACCTCACAGAGGTGAGACGTGCACCGTGCAATGGGAGGATTATAACAAGTGTTTAGATCAGGGGTCCTCAAACTTTTTAAACAGGGGTTGCAATGGGAGGATCATAACAACTGTTTAGATAGTTGAGTCAGATTTCTCTTCTGTGCCCCAGAGACTATCTATATACAGACTGGACCACATTAACTAGCATATGTCTGGGGAGGTTTTGAATAAGTGCATCAAGTCAGCCACTCCCATATGCTGTGATTCTTTGGGCTCTACGTCAGGCATCCTTGGTTACCTCAAGGAATATTCTGAAATCCTCAAATGGGAATTGGAGTATGTTCTGCATCTGGTTGAGTTAGAATTTTAAAATCAAGCTAACAAATGATACCTGGGGGCAATTCCACCAAGATAGGAAGATATTGCCTGAACGAGTTAAAACTGGTGTTCCAAAGGCCTAACTAGAGGATAATTGTACAATGTTAATCTCTAACTTGGACCATGGGAATGACATTTCAAATTTTTATAGCTCTTTCCCCACCATTACATCACACACAGTGGAGTCAATTAGCTGGCCTTAAATTACTTCTGAGATATGGGGCGGTTGCGATTATTCACCCCATTTCCTGAAGGAGGAACTGAAGCAGAGAGAAGTTAAACTTGACCAAGATTACAAAATGGGTAAGCCAAGAGTGAAATGTCTGGTTTCTTTATCCTTGTAACTTACTGAGAACATTTTCCTAAGGTGTAGCCTTGCAAATAGGATCAAAGCATGTGAAATGCACATGCCCAGCCAGTGGCCACTGCTGACCAACAGGATCTAGATCCAATAATGAACAGAATACTTAGCATTTACTTCTGAACAACTTACAGCGGTACACTAGAAGGTGAAAATTTTCAAAATACAAAAATATAAAAGAATCCCTCTTATAAAACATTTCTGAAGTGTTTGTTTACAGATTATTAAATGCTTAATGAGAGAAACTTAAAGCTAAAATGTGCTAAGCTGCTACTGATTAAGAATATTAGTCAGAAATTAAAATGAACTAGATCACCAAGTAAAAGATTTAAAAGATGGATATTTATATATGTGGCTTAATAGTTGTGGGAAGCTACCACTTGCCAATACTGTCACGAGAGTGCACCAAGGAACGCAGAAGGCCGATGGACCTTGGGCTTTAGCAGGTCTGACGTTATGCACCGATTGTTGAGATAGTGGTGGCTCAAGGCAATTCCCTAACCTGATAATCCTTTTACTGTTTACCAAACTTTACCTTTGATATGCCTGTATGCATTGCTAAAGGGCAAATGTGTATTCAAGTAAATAAAA
>NW_005356259.1:4079995-4085898 GCF_000412655.1 Myotis brandtii
CCCAGTGGGGAGTGTGCAGGAGGCAACTGATCGATGTTTCTCTCTTATTGATGTTTCTAACTCTCTATCCTTCTCCCTTCCTCTCTGTAAAAACTCAATACAATATATTTTTTTTAAAAAAAAGAAAAGAAAAAGAAAGAGGCTCCCCCTGACCCCCAGTGCCTCCTAAATTAATATTTCTTGTATAGTATTTTCACTTGTGCGTTGGCCCCTCCTTCAGATCCTGAACCCCGCAGTGAAGGTCATGGCAAATAGTTTTCATTTTGGGGGACAAGAATTCCCCAGTTCAGAGCTATACATGCAGCACCTGCACCAGACTGAGCCCACAAAGGCCCATCAAGCACCAGGGACAGGCGGCAGGCTGCCCCTTCCTCACCTGCCGTGCCACCTGCCTCATCAAAGTGACAAACGGTGGTGGTCAGGAAGAGGCCTTGGCTAACATGTCAAACTCCAGTTTTCATGAAATCTTGACACACAATAACCAGAGGAATTAATCACAGTTACTTCTCATTTCTTTAAACCTTCTCTCTCTCTCTTTCTCTTTTTTTCTTTCTTTCTCCCTCCTTCTCTCCTTTCGTCTTCCTCCCTTTCTATTTTTTCTTGAACCTGACCACTGGCTAATGCGTATGATCATGTTCATATATGAAGTCACTGTACAGGACAAGTTCCACACATCCTCCCTGTCTGAGATATTCTAACTAGAATTAAAACAGACACATCCTGGAAAGACGAAATCAGCCACTTGGGCCTGTTGGGAATTCTGCAGCTCCTTTGTCCAAACAAAGTCCCCAGGCCCAATAGTTGAAATCAGAAAGGAAAAAGCCTTTTATTCCAAACTGTCTTCCTTCTCCCAGACCCACCCCTGGGTGAATCTGCTCTAGTCAAGGTCACCAACGATCTTTCTGTTGTCAAATCCAGAGGACATGGCTCTGTATTCATCTCAGCATTTTATCTGACCTCACGTCACACAGCTGACCACTCCCAGAAGCAAGCTGGACTCCGGCTGCCATGACACTCCACTCTCCTGCTCTCTGTCCTGCTGCCCTGGCAGTTCCTTCTCAAGTTACTTTGTAAGTTCCTCTTCTTTTACCTGGCCTCTGGTGCTGGCCTTCCTCAGGGCTTGGGCTTACATCATTTTCTTTCCTAGTGGTCTCTCCTAGGTGTTCCCATCTATTCATATAGCTTTTATACAACAACAATAGTCCTAAATGTTCCTGCTAAGCTCTATGCGACCAGCTCTGGGCTGCTATGTCCATCTGTCTACTTGATTCCTCCACTCAAATACATGATCATCTTTGCTTTAACAAATCCAAAATAGAAACATTTGCTTCCTAAACTTATTTTTCACTCTTTCCTTATTTCCCCATCCTGATGAATTGCACAACCATCATTTGGAGTCATCCTTGATTCTTTTTCCTCCATCACCTCACAAATACAATCCATCTGCAGGTCATATCAGTCATATCTTCAAATATACACGGACTCTGTCAACTTCTGTTCACCTTCACCTTCACCACCCTAGTTCAAGATACAGGGCAGTTCCTGGAAGACTGGGACCAGTGTGGACTGCCCAAGATCCCTTAAAAGAAGGCAACAGTGTGGATGGACATCTTTCATTAACCCTTGGAGATATTCTTTTTTTCTGCCAGGATTTTTTCAAATTATATTTTATGTTTATTTAGTTGTTGAGAGAGAGAGAGAGAGAGAGAGAGAGAGCAAGGGAGAGTGAAAGGGAGAAACATCATTTTATTGTTCCACTTAGTTATGCATTCATTGGTTGATGCTTGTATGTGCCCTGCCCAGGAATTAAACCTGCAACCTCGATGCATCAGGATAACACTCTAACCAATGGAGTTAGAGTGTTCCAGCCAGGGCCCCCTTGGAGGTAGCCCAGGACAACTAACCTAGTTACCATACCCAACAGGTGGGCCTGTCAAGCTATTGTTTCTCACATGGGCAGCTACAATAACCCACTTTCCTCTTTACTTCTACTCTTGCCTACCTTTCCAATTCTCTATACAGCGTCCACAACACCTCTTTGAGACATTAATTAGATCATACCATTCCCTTGCTTGAAACTTTTGGTGGATTCTCACTGCTTAGATTAAAATCCAAAATTATGAACATGACCCACAAAAGCCTGTGTGATCTGACCCTGGGTGGGTAGCTCAGTTGGTTAGAATGTTGTCCCCATATGTCAAAATTGGGGTTCAATCCCCATTCAGGGCACATACAAGATTCAACCAATAAATGCATAAATAAGTGGAACAAAATGATGTTTCTTTCTCTCTCAAGTCAATAATTAATTTTTTTAGAATATATTTTTAATTGATTTTTTACAGAGAGGAAGGGAGAGGGATAGAGAGTTAGAAACATCGATGAGAGAGAAACATTGATCAGCTGCCTTCTGCACCGCCCCCCCCTTTACTGGGGGTATGCCTGCAACCAAGGTACATGCCCTTGACCAGAATCGAACCTGGAACCCTTCAGTCTGCAGGCCGACGCTCTATCCACTGAGCCAAATTCATTAGGGCAATAATTAATTTTTATTTGTAAGTCTGTGTGCTCTGGCTCCTGCCAGCCTTCCCAACTTCATCTCCCTGCATTCCTTAGGCTCCACACACGCTGGTCTTGGTTCAAAACCTCAAATGTACCAATCTCATTCTCTATTCTTGGACTTCAATGCTGACTCCTCTTTCCAGACCGGACCATTCTCCCCCAAATATTCACATGGCACATTCCTTTTCATTCTTTAGGACTCTTAAATAGCACCCCAGGGAACCCCCACCACAGTAGGCATTCTGCTCTCTTCTCTCCTCAAGAGCATCTTGACTTTGTTTCCTCATTTGTAATTATGTATTTGCCTGCTTACTAGATTAATATCAGCCTCAGTTACTAGATTGTAAGCTTCATGCCAGCAGTGGCCACACTGGTCTTGTTTATCACAGTGGACTTAATACCTAGCAGACTGTTTGACACAAGAATAAGTGCTCAATGAATACTTGATGAACAAGTAAATCCTTCCACAAATAGAAATGGAAGACTTGAATCCAAATGCCTACTTGAGGGAATACTTCAGGGAAAAGATCTTTATTTAAAGAATAATCTGCCCCAAACAGTTTGGATGTCTCTGAGAACATTGACTGAATAATATATAATTATATATTAGTATATATGTACACAAATTACACACACACACACACACACACACACACACACACACACACACATCATTATCTTTGAGTTAAAAGACTATTTCTTAAATTATGGGAACCCAGAATATTGAAAAATAAAACTCTTTCACTTCATATATGCCTTAGATAAAAAACAAAAATCGCTCATCTATTAGGTTTTAACATCTTGTTTATTTTGTGGAATATAACCCAAGTGACAGTGACCAGAGAGGTGACCCGCTAGGAATAAACTGCTTATTGCAGACCTGCATTATTGGTTTCCCCAGGTGGCTCTTATATCCAGCAAAAACTTGCAGAAAAGGAAAACATAAATAGAGGAAGAATTAGTTAATTTTATCCGGTGCTGATGGTAAGGAAGACCCCTCGGAAGGGAGCCAGGGATTGTCTCAGGGGAAAGGGTCCTGTCACCTGGTAGCCGTGGGCTTCCAGTTTGGGCCTAAGGATCCCCCAGTCCCTGAATAAGGGCTACCACACTGCTTTCTTTCTCTCCATCCAGTGCTTTGGATTAGAGTGTTGAGGAAGGTAATACTAATACTGCCACCATTGGTTGTACTAATAATGGCAACAGCTAACCTTGATTGAGGTGATTATTAGGAACCATGCACTCTTCTAAGCTTTTGAAATGTATTTACTCACAAGAAAATGTGCACATTTTACAGATGAGGTTAAGTCACTTGTTTAAGGCGGCATAGCTGGTAGGTAACGGAGCAGGGTTGCTGAATGGCTTTCTGAAGCACTGCCACTGGACTCCTTTGCTATCCGCTGTTCTGATTGAGAAATGGGACTCATCTCTTCTTCTGGGCTATGACAAAAACCTCTGTCTTGCCCTGGGCGGTTTGGCTCAGTGGATCGCAGAACAAAGGGTCCCGGGTTTGATTCCGGTCAAGGGCATGTACCTTGGTTGCAGGCTCCTCTCCGGCCCAGGCCCTGGTTGGGGCTTGTGCAGGAGGCAACCAATCAATGTGTTTCTCTCACATCCATGTTTCTCTCTGTCTTCCCCTCTCTCTTCCACTCTCCCTAAAAATCAATGGAAAAATATCCTCGGGTGAGGATTAACCAAAACAAACAAAAAAAACCCCTAACCTCCATCTAAAGTGATGGTCATTACAGATGTGTCCTTATCCCCCCATTGCCCTCCCCCTCCCCCCCCTCATGCCCTCACCCCCCTGTTGTCTGTGTCCATTGGTTAGGCTTATATGCATGCATACAAGTCCTTTACCTTAATCAATAAAGAAATTAAAAAAAATAAAGTGATGGTCAGAGGCTGATCCATTGTTATTCCAAATGGAAACTCTGAAATGCTGTTTGTGTTTGAATATTGGACACAGAAATATAGTTGCCATAGTGAGGGTGCTGATTTGTGAAAATGCTGGAAGTATGCGCTGGACTCAGAGAAGAAAAAATTAGATTTGTCAAGGGTAGGGATAATACTATGAACTTTAAATATATCCCTCTGAGTGTCATACCTTGAGTCTGGAATGAATTGAAAATACTCATACTAGATATTGGAAACAATGAATCAGTTTGAGACATAAATACTTTTACTGCTCAAAATTATTCTGCAAAGAGATTCATTTTGGTGTTCTTTTTTGTTTTAGAATATATTTTTATTGATTTCAGAGAGAAGGGGGGGAGGGAGATAGAAACATCTATGATGAGAGAGAATCATTGATTGGCTGCCTCCTGCACGCCCCCTACTGGGGGTCGAGCTCGCAACCTGGGCATGTGCCCTTGACCGGACCCTTCAGTCCTCAGACTGATGCTCTATCCACAGAGCCGAACCAGCTAGGGCAAATGTTACTTCTTCTTCTTCTTTTTTTTTAAACTTTCCTGTTGCAACCTACAGTTGGCTGGGTTAGAGAATATTGATGTGGTAGCATTAAAATATATTTTCTTCTAATTTAGAATATTATGAGAAAATATAAAAATAATTATAGTAGATCAAAGGACAGTAATATGAAGTCATTTGGTGCTCCAAAAATATCTTTTAAGGATGTGTTCAAACCATAATGGCTCATTTGGATCTATTCAACCATCACTAAGGTGAGTGCTTTTTGTAACAAAACACAAATAAGAAAAATGTGCATTTAAAAATTTCAGAACAAATTTTTTTACTTTGCTTCTGCTCTTTCTCAAGCTTTGTTTTCAGCCTGGAGGCATTATTAATGGCCTTTAAGCATGCATTTGCTTCACTTTTATTACTGGAGAGATGCAAACTAGGTGTTATAAACATAAATAACTTCAAAAATTGTGTCCATATTTGCTTAGTGATGCTCACAGTCATACTCATCGTGAAAATATAAGCAGGACGCCGCCGTGACCCTGGGCAGACGTTCACTATCTCCATGGCTGAAAGGTGAATCTCAGGGCTAGAGGGCTGTTAATGGAGCTACCAATGCATCACATATATCAGGAACTGTGCCATGCGTGTCATATGCATTATCTTTTCATCCTCAGGACAGTTCTAAGAAGTAGGGTGCTGTCATCCCCGTTTAACAGATGAGGAAACCGAGGCTTAGATAAAATTAAACCATTTGCCAGGACCGCTCGGCCCAAGCCCAAACCACTATTCTATTCTGTGCTTTCTAACCTTTCCACATCAGAACACACATAGAAAAAGATAATATTTAGGCAGTGCACTGGAATAAACACGAAAATGGTCAAGCTCATCTTGTTTGTGTGTGTGTGGCGGGGGTGGGGTGGGGGTGA
>NW_005356259.1:4085946-4091535 GCF_000412655.1 Myotis brandtii
CCCAAATCCTCACTCCCAGTGGCTCTTTAGGCCATTTCTCAGGAGCCCTGATGCTCTAACAGAACAGTTTTAAAGGCACTGCATGAAGAAGTGGTGTCTCTAAAAGCCCTCATTCAAATGCAAACATACCCCCCAGGAGTTGGGAAGAGGGGAAAGTCCGGGAAGATTTAATAGATTTTTCTCTCTCAGTATCACCAGTCAGGAATTGGACTCCAGAGAAGGGGGATGGAGCACAGGGAAGTCTCACTGCAGGAAGGGGCTGGAAATGTGTGTCGGACAGACAGAAGGACAGACTTCACCTTTCCATCACTTTGCCTGTGCTGGCTTAGTCACCTGGAGCCTTGGTAGACAGTTTACCGTCCTGCTGAGTAGAGAGTGGCCCTGTTTGTCTTCGGGAAGAAGAAGTCAGCGCCTGGTGGAGGCAAGAGCGTCCACAGCAAGCCTTGGCCTCTCTCTGGTACTTCCACTTGTGAGCGTGGGCAAGCCATTTAACCATTTTTCAGGGATATTGAACATTGAGAATTAGGAATAATATCTGCCCTGCTTCCCTCCCAGAGTTGTGATGATCAAATAAAATAATATATGTGAATACCTATGTACACATCAGCCATTAAGTTAAGAGTTTGAACTTAATTTTTAAAATGGGCCAAAGATTTGGACTATCATTTCACCAAAGATGACATATGAAATAGAAAGATGCTCAACATCATTAATAGCAAAATGCAAATCAAGACTGAGGTACCACTACTATACATCTCCGAATATGGCTAACGTAAAACAACAATAACAAACACACACGCACACACAAACACAACAAGACTTGAAAAAAATGGCAAGGACGTGGAGCTACTGGAACTCTCACATGTTTTCGTTGGGAATGAAAAGAGGAACAGCCACTTTAGAAAAAGAGCTTGGCAGTTTCTTAAAAGGTTAAACATTGAGTTATCATACAACTCAGCAATCCCATTCTGAGGTATCTACACAAGTGAAATTAAAAATCATGTTCACACAAAAATTTGAATGTGAATTTTTATAGTGGCTTTATTCTTATTCACCAAAAACTGAAAACAACTCAAATGTCCAACTGGTGAATGGACAAGCACATGGTGGTACAATGGAATGGTACTCTGCTAGGAAATGGAACAAACTACGTACACAGCCAGCAACATGAGGGCATCGCGGATGCACTGTGCTAAGTGAAGGGAGTCACATTCGAAAGGTTACATGCTGTTTGCTTCTCTTTATATGACTTCCTCAGATCGCCAAAACTAATGGGGCAGAAAACTGATTAGTGGTCTCCGGGGGTTGGAGTGGGAGGAGGCTTGACCACCATGGAGAGTGAGAGAATTTGGGGGATTATGGGATTGTTCTGTATCTTTATTATGGTAGTGATTATATAACTGCATGGGCTTTTCAAAACTGGTTGAATTGTACACTAAAAAGGGTGAATTTTACTGTATATAAATTATACCTCAATTTTTCAAAATTAATAGGGCTGAAACTGTTTTTAAGCCTGGTGCAAAGAAGTCTTTTTAAATTGGTTACACCTTTTGCAAATAATATTCCACCACTAGTTTGCTTAGTAACCTCTCTGTCTCCTCACCACTGGACTAAAAAGATTCTCAGCCCATTGAAACTGATCATGAATTCAGAGTTCACAGAGTTAGCAGACTCTGCATTAAAGAAGTTTTACTTTAATCGTTAGAAGGCATCTTTAATCTCAAAGCTTTTCTAGAATGGCGTTCTTCACCTCCAAAATACAGCCCTGTCTTCAATGGCAGAGAGCAGAAATAATCAATCATAAGGCTCCTATTTCATGGGAGAAGGGATGAAACTGCTAATAGCCACCTCTTGCCAAAGATGGAAGAAGTGGGAATCAGCCACTCAGGAGGCTCTTGGACTCCTGCTAAATCTGTTCCTCTGTGGTACCCAAACAAGATCTTCATGATCCCTTCATCAGCCTCTGGAAGCCATCCATGGGCAAGATGCAGGCCTAAGATTAATTCACTTCTAGACTGAGGCCCCACAGTGATGTGCAACTATATTCCCATCAATACGTTCCCAGGGAACAAAGTCTCCTTTTGACAACCTGGCTGTTTAAAAGCAAATAAATTAGTGGAAGCAGAGCTCTTGTGCCTGGAGCCATCCAATTTTGTTGTTATCATCTTTCATCAAGGTTATCCTTAGACAATATTTTTTTCTGTATCCAATTTTACTTTTCCAAACACTGTCCTCTTATTAATTTCTCCCTCTATACTGGAACCCAGTAGACAGATGCTCTATCCACTCTACCCCCCTCCTTGAAATGTAATTTACTTCTGATAACAAAATACAGGGAGCAAGCAGCAAAGGCAATGCCTGTGACCCCTGGTTGCAGGTTTTCCCAGACTGTGTGCATCTACAAATACTGTGTCCCCCACCAGACTCAGACTGCCCACAGCATTCCCCACATTCCAACAGCTGCAGAGTACAGTATATGAGCAGGTGGGAAGCAGAGCCCTCGCCAATTACAATTTCCTAGCTCACTTTTGCAAATACTGAAGCTGAAGTAACTGGTTGTTCCTATTATTGATTTTCTGAAACTCTCCACGCACAAGTAAGACATAGATAAAGTATGGCTGCATAGCTCTTAGAGAGATTTAAAGTAGCCTTTTAAAGAAAGACTTTTCTCCACACCTTCTTTGGCTGCTGGCGACATGAAAGCAAGGAGAGGTATGCATTGCTAGTCATATCTTCTTTCACCAAAACTGGACCGCCTCGTACCACACATGCCAGGGGTCTAGTGGTTGTGTGACATCTTACAGAAGTCTCAAAACTCACGTGGTTTAACAGTGACAATGAAATAGGAATTACCCTTGCCTTTATAAGTGAGTTAACATATTGGTTCACACATGAATGTGTGAGAATAATTTTATTTTAAATGCAATTTATTCTTTTAGATATGCAAATCAATGCCTATAAAAGTGAGGTTGAGCAATCATAAAGAAAGAAAGGCCTTTCTTAAACTGGAGCAATGACTAAGGCCCTATCTGTGTCCCCAGTCTTCTCAGCCCCAGGCTGCCTGCAGCACGTGGATGGCTGCCCTTGGGTCCCCACATCCCAGGTGGTGATGGAGGGAGGGCAGGCCAAGCCAAGCATGAGGAATACCCAGTGTTTACTGTGTTCAATCCTGGCCCTTGAGGATCTCTGTGTATTGGTCTTTTCTCCACGTTCTTTTTGGCCTGTTTCTATAGCCTCAAGAGCTGTTCTTCCTTCCTGGAGTCAATCTTGGCCTTCTCCTTCCTCTTCCCCTCCAGGGTGGCTGTCGCCTCCTGGATATGTTTATTGATTTTTAGAGAGAGAGGAAGGAAGAGACAGAGAGAAACATCAGTCAGTTGCCTCCTGCAGGCACCCTGACTGGGGAACGAACCTGCAACCTCAGTATGTACCCTGAATGGGAATAGAACCTTCAACCTTTTGGTGTATGAGACGATGCTCCAACCAATTGAGCTACCTGGCCGGGCTGGATAGTATTTTAAAGGGCCAGCATGCTGCCTTGCATAGGATGGACTGCAGTTGGAATCAAGAAAACCAGCCAGGAGGCTATTGAGATCTCCCAGGCAAGACCTCATGGTGGCTTGGACTGGGGACGTCATGGTGGAGGTGGTGAGAGGGGCTGGATTTAGGATATATTTCTGACAGACTAGATTGGACCTGTTGATGGATGCATATAGGGTGTGAGGGAAAGAGAATAGTCAAGGAAGATCCAAGGCTTTCTTTTATATTTACTGATAAGAAAATGTACTGACCTTTGCTAGGCACTAGAGATGTAAAGATGAAGAAACAACTGTACCTACAAGAAACCTATTAGTGTGCTAGAGGCCTGGTGCACTAAATTCGTGCACTTGGGGCAGTTGCCTCAGCCTGGCCTGTGCCCTCTCACAGTCTGGGAACCCTCGGGAGATGTCTGACACCAGAGTGTCATGTTTCTTGATTCGTTATCAAGAAATGAAATTTCTTTTTATCTTATTGGTATCAGCAAGCAGAAACATGGTCGCTCTTAGGACAGAGAAATGCTATTAATCTTATGGTTAATTAATATTTATTAAGGTGAAGAAACAACTGTACCTACAAGGAACCTATTAGTGTGCTAGAGGCCTGGTGCACTAAATTTGTGCACTTGGGGGGTTGCCTCAGCCTGGCCTGTGCCCTCTCACAGTCTGGGAACCCTCGGGAGATGTCTGACACCAGAGTGTCATGTTTCTTGATTCGTTATCAAGAAATGAAATTTCTTTTTATCTTATTGGTATCAGCAAGCAGAAACATGGTCGCTCTTAGGACAGAGAAATGCTATTAATCTTATGGTTAATTAATATTTATTAAGCATTTGCGCTGTGCCAGACACTGTGTTAACTGCTGGGAATCCAGCATAAACAGGACGATTTGTGGAGCTTGTTAGAGGTGGTAAATATAGGACGAGTGATTTCAAATGTGATGTATCATCAGAACAGTGAGAGAAAGTAAAGGGTGCTACAGAAGCATTTAATGAAGTGTTAACCTCTTTTAGGGATTCAGAGAGGCCTCCTTAAGAAAATGGTCTTTAAGCTAAAATGAGACTAATTATAATTTTATTACCAGCAGCATTATTATCTATTTCTTCAGTAATTAGCCTTTCTTTCAAGTGGTTGCTTCTCTGTCTCTCTTCTGCCTTGAATCATGTTCAGCTCTTGCCTACCTTGAAAAGACAAAACCCCCAAATCTTTCACTTTTATACACCCCAAAACTAAGCTTTTCATTATTTTCCAGAATTAGAAATTCTAACTTCCTTGCAGTCATATATTCACATACTCATTCACTTGTTTAAGTTCTGTACTCTGTGTAGGGTATTTGAGGGGACTCTAAATACGTTGCCGCGGTTGAAGCA
Source organism: Myotis brandtii (assembly GCF_000412655.1). NCBI lineage: Eukaryota > Metazoa > Chordata > Mammalia > Chiroptera > Vespertilionidae > Myotis > Myotis brandtii. The sequence goes on from NW_005356259.1 coordinate 4,090,850, forward strand.
GAATGTGAGGAGTAGAGTGACAGGACATGAAGGGATGATGCGTTTCTTCATTTGCAGGACATGCCAAGGACTGTGGAGCCCATTCTGCAGGTGTGGGAGAACCGCTGGAGGGTCTGAGCCTAACTGTAATACCAGCAGTCATGAACACTAGAGATGGGAAAGACAACTGAAATCTAGAGTTCAGGCAGTGCAGGTTTAAATCCTACTTTACTACTGAATCGCTGTGTGGCTTTGGGCAAATTATTCAATTTCTCTGAGCCTACGTGATATAATATCTACCTCAGACATCTGTTATGAAAATTAAAAATTAAAATTACCCAAAGTCTTGTAAATTTTAAAAAAAACCTAGTACAGTTTTTCACATATAGTAGGTATTTGTAAAGCATCCTATCTAATAATAGACAAACATGGCAATTGACCATACCTTCGCTATGCCTCCCATCAGCTAATCAGTGCGATATGCAAACTAACCACCAACAAAGATGGCGGCTAATTTGCATACTGCAGACAGGGCGGGACAGCGCCATCCTGCCTGCCCCGCTGCCATCTGGGCCTGCTATTTGTGACCCGGGGCGGTGGGGTGGGACAGCGCCATCCCACCTGCCCTGCTGCCATCCGGGCCTGCTATCTGCGACCCGGGTGTGCGACCCGACATGGGGTGGCCGGGCGGGGCAGCAGTGATCAGC
>NW_005356259.1:4091837-4096127 GCF_000412655.1 Myotis brandtii
CCCCCCTCCCCCGCCAGTGCACGAATTTTTGTGCATTGGGCCTCTAGTAATTATAATAGTAAAAACAGCTAACATTTCCTAGACACTTACCGTTTATACTAAATGTTGTGCACACATTCTGTCATTCAAATTTCACAACAAACTTATGAGATAGATAGAGGGATGAATAGTAATGGATCCTGGTGAGTCCCCTACCTGGACAGTCCACCTGAGAAGGGACCAGAGCCCGTGAGGTATCGGGATCAAAGCGCTGTCCCACAGGCAAGCAGGGCTGTAGCCAACACAAGCCTGGAGCATACGGCAGCCTGAGGCCCAGCTGGGACCCCAGGCCTCTCTCTGAACTTAGGACCCTGGGGCTACCTGGCTCTTAGCTCCAACTGCACAGTCCTGGTTACTGCATGCATTTTCCCCACCAGGCAGCTGAGGATGCTGAGAAACTTTACTTCTTATCCATGGGGCTGTGACAGCCTCCTGCATCTCCCTGCTTTGATAATAAAGAACAAATAATGATCCTGTTTGAAACCATCTGAGCCCTCATCCGAGTTCATGCTGTTGTTTCCAAGGTGTGTGTGTTGGGGGAGGAGTGGAGTGGGAAGGCGGGGGAATGATGAGCCAGCTGAAGACAGAGGTGGTCTGGGGTGGGCAATGGGGGGAGGCGGAGGTTGTGAGTTTGTCTTACTTTATTTTTTACATGTTTTTACTAATTTTTAGAGAGAGAGGAGGGAGAGGGATAGAGAGATAGAAACATGGATGAGAGAGAAACATCATTGATGGGCTGCCTCCCGTGTGTCCTACCACTGGGGACTGAGCCTGTAATCCAGGCATGTGCCCTGACCAGGAGTTGAACCGGTGATCTCTAGGTTCCTGGGTTGCTGCTCACCCGCTGAGTCACACCTGCTGGGTGCCTTTAGAGAGGAGAATTTTGGCTGGGTTTGCACAAAGGCTGCCTATGAATTTTTATTTCTGCAAACAAAGTCTCAGACCTTCCTAGGAACAAACTGACTGGTATCCATTTCTGTAGCATTCGAATTACACATAATGGCTGATTTAATGCAGGTTTAATTTCATTTTAGCAAAAGGTAGGACATTTTATTGGAGTCACTTCTTCAGAAATAAAACTGGACCGAGAAGAAAGACCTGACACTTTGGCTATCACTGTGGATGGTGGTCTATTGGGACCTTGATTTCTACAGGTCTGTGCACTTGTAGAAAAACCCTAATGTGTCAGCAGGCCCTGCCAAGTGCCAGTGCTGCGGTCGAGGTGAGGGACCGGGGACAGGCAGGGAGCCAAAGGCCGGCATGGGGAGCGGATATTGGCAGCTGAGAGCAGAGGGGGCCTGTGAATTGTTGGCAGTGATGCAAGACTCCGATCTGAGGGCCAGACGTGTGCAGCAGGCTCCCTTCTGCTCAACACACATTTGCTGAAGAAGCAGGAACTGGTTCCTGGGCCTGCGCACATTTGTAGCCTAAACACTTTGGCCCCTTGTCGCTTCACATAAGTAGACCCTGCAGCTCCAGGGTCCTCTCTTCAGAGAGGCCTCTCTCACCAGCTTGTCAGAAGTGATTATTTTCTATTTCAGCTCCTTTGCGTCTTTCATAGCATTTACTACCATTTATTTGTGTCTCTCTTCCTAGAATATAAATTCTTTGAGACAGGGGCTGTGATCTGTCTGGTTCACTGTTGCAACTTCAGTCTCTAACACAGAGCCGGGCACATACTAAGTGTTCAATAAATATCGTAGAAAGTAGAAAGAAGAACGAATAAGTCAGTCAGAGATCTCACATTCTCCTTTCTTGAAAGTGGAACTGCAGCCCTAACTGGTTTGGCTCAGTGGATAGAGCGTCGGCCTGCGGACTGAAGGGTCCCAGGTTCGATTCCAGTCAAGGGCATGTACCTTGGTTGCGGGCATATCCTCAGTAGGGGCTGTGCAGGAGGCAGCTGATTGATGTTTCTCTCTCGTCGATGTTTCTAACTCTCTCTCCCTCTCCCTTCCTCTCTGTAAAAAATCAATAAAATATATTTAAAAAAAGAAAGAAAGTGGAACTGCAGCCAACCTTAATAATTTAGAGAAGTGTGGAGAGACCTGGTCTATTTGAAATATATGCACCCCTGTATGTATCTGTCTGTATCAATATGTGACATCACTGGATGTTATAAAACTCTTAGATTTTATGAAAAACATTAAGGTTATTATACACAATCAAAATTTGTAGAGAAAAAAATTGTATAAATTCGTAAAACCTTGCCATTTATATTGTTATCCATGGACCACCCCAGGCCCACTGAGTCAGAATTAGCATTTTAACAAGTTCCCCAATTTGAGAAATGGCTCTAAAAGACTCACAAAGTAGCCCTAGCTGGTTTGGCTCAGTGGATAAACCGTCGGTCTTCAGACTGAGGGGTCCCAGGTTCGATTCCGGCCAAGGGCACATGCCCAGGTTGTGGACTCGATCCCCAGTAAGGGGCATGCAGGAGGCAGCCGATCAATGATTCTCTCTCATTGATGTTTCTATCTCTTCCTCGCCCTTCCTCTCTGAAATCAATAATGATAAATATTTTAAAAAAAGGAAAAAAGACTGACAATGTAGCCTGTGAGATCATTTTGTGAACTCTAGGGGGCAGTTTACTCAGGTTGAGGAAAGAACAGCTTTGCAGTACACTGACCTGACTAGTTCCAGAAAGAATAAGAAAATCTGTGCGTCACAGGTCGATTTTTGTTTTTAAAACCTAAAGAAAGACGGCTGGTTAGTTAAGTTGGTGGGCGTTTTAACCAAGCATTACTCATTGCTGGCAAAGTTAACACCATGGACCCTTTCAGAATTTCATTCAGGACAGGAGAGTCACTACCTACCCCTCGTCTACCTCAGGTAAGACTGGAGAGAAGGTATCTCAATGATGTTAGTAGATAGTGCTTTTTAGCTTTTCAAATAATTCTAATAGTTATTACTCACATACTATAGAACTTAAAAAAAGGTAGTTAGTTAGCTATCGTTATAAAGAACAACAAGGAGCCTGTTTATCCTGTTAACACCTCGCTCCTTTTCCTGGCAACAAAACACCCTGAGGGAAGAATGAAAATGGTGAGGGGCTCTTTCCTACAGAGCAGAGTTTCGGGAAACCGCCATTCCCTACGTTGTAGATGTGATTAGTGATGGGTAAAATAAGTGGTCTGCTCTCTCACATTTGAATTAATCGACTAAATAAGCATTTATCCAGCGCCTAAAGGTGCCAGCGTGGGCCATTGCTGGGGATCAAAGACTATTACCAGACTCCTGCCTTCAATAGGATTACATGACTTTGGTTTATCCATGACAAATCTCTTCCTGACCTGGTGAAAAACCGGGCATTCCCCCTCTCTTTAATCAATGTAATCAGTGCTATAGGGCAATAGGAGGACCAATGGCAATGAGAAAGTCTTGTTCTTTTTCAACTGGAAAGTTGAACCTCTTTCCCCAAATCAGGCCTCAGTGACTGATCCTTGCCAGTGAGGATAATCTCTCCTGTACTCTAAGCAGGTTGTTTTTATTCTGTCGGCCTCCGGAGCAGAAAGAAAAATCATCTTTGAAGCTTTCTCTTCTGTTGAATGTCTGGCACATTGGTACTAAACAGGCAATAAATCATAATAAATGGAAATAGTTGCCCATGGCACAATCTGATTGAGCCGTTTAAACAATCACTTTGTGTTGACAAAGGGTAGGGTGATTATGCCAGAGGAATTCAAAGGTGCTTAAAACAAATGAACTGGAGAAATTGCTTGAAAAATGTGGAGGGTTCTTCCAGGGCAATAGACTTCCTTCATTCCGGCTCAGCCTTGAAGTCCACAGACCTGAATAATTAAGTCTCTGCTAATTCTTCAGTCTTACGCTGGGCGGAGGGGGCCTGACCGTGCAGCTGCCACCTGAAGTTTGCCTTCTAAATCTGAGGTTTTGAGAAGTGAACCTCACAGGGACCTGCTAACACTGTTCTGCACTTTGGGAGATTAACCCTCACATTAATGTGTGGGTAGAGTCATTCAGGGGGCAGCTCCCAGCACATGTACAACCATTCTAACACAGACATTAGACTTCTGTAGGGAAGTCATTATTCTTAATAATCCTATCTAATAAAGAGGGAATATGCTAAGTGACCTTCACACCATCACAAAGATGGCGGCACCCACAGCCAATAAGGAGGGAATATGATAAATGATTGTCACACCCTCAAAAGATGGTGGTGCCCAGTCCCCTCAGCCCCACAGGGGTGGCAGACGCGAGGCAAGGCCAGGCCCACGCCCCCAGGCAGGCCCAGCC
>NW_005356259.1:4096414-4123579 GCF_000412655.1 Myotis brandtii
TAAAAATAATAATCCGTGCAAATGGGCTGCTTGCCACCTATTCCTGAAACATCCAGTTGGTGCACATGGGGCACCCCTCGGGAGCTTGTGGGTGGGAGCTGTATTTTCCAATTGAAAGTACCAGAGGGTAAGCGACTTCTTCTGGGTCACCTTGCAAGCAGGGAGGGGTTAGAACGTAATTCTAGCACTTTTTCACGCAGGAGGGGAAACTGGCAGGGGCCGGAGGGAGGAAGAGTGCCCCCTGGCTGCTTCCTGGTACACTGCGGCCTCCTCCTCGCAGAGTTCCTGGACCCCACGCGGCCGATCCTAGCCCCATTCCACCCCTTCCTCAGCCTCCCTGGGCTGGTCCAGTTGGCGGTCCTTAGACTGGGCATGAGGGCCTCCCCAGCCTGCACCCCAAGCAGACGCAGAGCCGTGGGTCTCAGCGGTGGAGGCACGGGCAAATCTCTGGGAGATGCACCCCGGGGTGCCAGTCCCCTCTAACTCGGGCCCTGGGTCCTGATGTCGCCTCTTCATGAATGTGGCCGGCGATCCCCAGCTCAGGCAGGAGGAGACTCGCTGCCTCGGAGACCGCTGTGACGCGAAGGTTCGCTCCCCCGGAGAAGTCCAGGCTCCGGAGGTTTGCCTGTGGTTACATCTCCTCTGCTCCTTACGCCTGGGCTGGCCTCGGGAATGATTGCTGGTGTGAACCGAGATAAAAACTTTAACTGCTAAGAGGCTGATGGGGGCAGCGCGGATGCCTTGAGAGGACGTTCAGTGCAAAGTGGCGGGGGAATTCCAGGAGAGCCTCGGACACGCCTGCCGCCGCCTGGTGGCCGGTGGAGGGCGGGCGGCGGGGATGCTCCTTGCGCTGCTGAGCGGCCTTGGACCCCTCCATCCACCCTTCGCTCACGGTGTGGCGGTTGGGGGAAGACGGGAACATAACTCAGGCTTCTTGTGTTGTAGCCCCAGAGACCATGGCTGCGTCTCGTCCGAAGCCTGGGGCGTTAATGGGAGCTCCCGGTGGAAAGAAAAATCCACCAACCAACGCTCACTGAGAGCCCGTGTGCACCTGCGGCTGCAGCCCGAGCTGGAAGGGGCCTCTGCCTTCGCGCTGGCCAGGCCTCCTCTGGAGTCCTCCTGGCCTCGGAGCATTTCCATCAGCAGACACAAAACCCAGGGAGGGCGCTTTCCAAAGGAGACAGAGTTGGCCGGATGGGGATCGTCCTAGGAGGTTTTGAGGCCGGGAGCTCTGCTACCTCTAGCCAGTGCGCTGCAAAGGGCTCCTGCCGACCTGGAACCTCAGCATTTTGAATGCCAGTGCGGAGGCTGAGGTTAGAAGCTACCGGACTCCACGCCCTGCTGTCCCTCTGAGTAGGTCATTGAATGGGCCTTCTTAATAGTTCATAAATCAGCCTTCCTGCCAAAAGCAAAACAAAAACACCGCACAGAACCCTCCTCCTAGCGGCCAGGCTGCTGTCTGGGTGAAGAGGCGTGGCCGGAGGGGTGAATGGCACTGGGAGGCCTTCCCACAGACACAGGGCCCGGCAGGCAGCACCGGCGGAGCCGCTCCCTTTACCAGGGGCCGTTTTAAAGGCGGAAGGAGGATCCATTAAAATGCACACGCCGAGCATCTGTAAGTATAGGAGACATGGGTCTGAAATAGCTACTTCTGATCCCAGATCAGTAGCTTTATTTACCCTTTCTTGATCCTTTCTTCCTCTCTTAAAGTCTTTGAAGAGTCTTGCTCTTGACCCCACATAGTCAGGGTCATGGGCCTTTGTTCAGGTTCCCAGTGGCTGAGGAGTGCGTTCTTTGGCTGCATTTACATGCTCGGATAAATCACCCAAAGACAAATGCCACGGTAGATTTATAGGGTTAACATGGCAGCTCTTTCCTGTTCTGGCAGTCGTCCCAGGCCCTGAGCCAGCAGGGGCGGCTCCCGCCTTGTAAGACACTGTTCTCCATAATGGCTGCGAGCCTGTTGAACTCTGGGACTCTGCTGGAGGGCGTTAGGCGGATGGAGAGGGCATGAACTTCTCCGGGCTGCATAGCACAGGCTTTAAATATCTGGGCCGTGGAGTCAGGTTGCCCTGGTTCCCGTCTCTGATCACCCTCCCTGATAAAGGCCACCCAGCACTGGTAAGCCTTGGGTTTCTTATCAGCAAAATGAGAGTAATTGTAGTACCTCCTTCATGGAGTTGCTATGAGGTCTGAGTGAGCTCATGAATGAGATGGGTTCAAAGTGCTTACTAGCTGTGTGACCCTGGACAAACCATTTTAACTTCTGGGCCTCCGTTTTCATAACGACTTCCCTTGCCATCTTCACAAAGTTGCCTTGTATGGAACAATTAAAGACACTTGACAAGAACTCTTTAAAGTAATAGGAGATTTTTTTTTTATTTTGATGGGGGCCTTCATTTTAGGGACTGAAATTGATATAAAAGTCTTTGGCTATCCCCCAGATGAGCTGGATGGGCCCTACTGTGTGTGGCAGGTGGACTGTCTGTGTGTGGAGTTTGTAATCTGGAGCTTCATACCGGCCTTGAAGGTCAAGAGAAAGTTGCATTGGAAACTTAAGTTTTCAATTCACTTTTAGAAGTACTGCTGCTCTTTTGACCTCAGGGTGAAAAGGATTGGTCAAAATCTCTGTTGCACCTCCTCAAAATAACCGACAAAGCTGGATTAGGGGTCTGGGTTCAGAGAGTCCTAGAGGAGGTCTCTGCACCTTCTTTCTTAGCGTTTAAACTTGAATGAGTGAAGCCAGTCAAAGGCATTTTAATGGATGTGTAGCCAATGTCTTCAGGGTCAATTTTTCACCTTGTTGTTTGCTTAGGAAAGAGTGAAGTCTTGTGCTTTATTTTTGACAATGCTTTTCTGTAGGATACAGAAATCTACAACATACTGAGAGGAAATAAGCCTTAAGTTTCAGTCTCAAAAACTTTAAAATTGAGAGCTGATGTACCTTACTTATAACTATTACTTGTACTAAGTTTCATTTTTGCCAAACTCTAGCCTAAAGCAAATGCAAAAGGAATAATGACAATGCATGGCTCAGGTCAATTACTCAGGTATACATCTCATCTCTTTCAAGTTTAAGCTCATTCTCTTTACTCTTTCATCTTCCCAGGGTAGCTTGATTAAAGGGAAATGGGAAAAAGGGGGGTAATTTGTGTCATAACTTGTACTTTTATTATAAGGAGGACATCTTTATTCCATTATTTTATGAGAAACATTCATTAAAATAATGTGATTTCTCCCACCAAAATTTACGGCACTATTAATGTACCCCTTTCAGATTCCAGAGTTCCCAGGGCGTTCTTTTCTTTGTAAGATTGTCATGAATTATTTCTAAGTGGACATATTACTGTTTTAAATAGGAGGTGTGTGTGTGTGTGTGTGTAGAGCCTGAGAAGAGACATTTTCTTCCAACATAGACATGAGGAAGACAGGTTGGTTCTTATCACAGCCATTCCAGGAACAGAATGACAAGGGTGTAAGAGCCACACACAATGGCATCTTCAGACTCCAGAGTCACTTTTTGCTGATCACTAGTGAGCCGCTCAATGTCAGTGCAGAATTTAGTATAGCTTTTTATTCCTATCTTATTTTTTATATCAGTATAGGACTGGTTGGCATGGCAATAGACTGAGAAATCTCTAACTCATTTTCTCATTTGACAAATGCCTTTGGAGTGACTATTAGATGGTGGGCACACAGGACACAGTGGTCAACAAGACAGCATTAGTGCCCTTGTGAAGATAACATAACCTTTTTTTTTTCAGTGAAGGGGGGAGTGATTGGCAAATAGAGGCTTCCACTCAGAGATGGAGTCAGAGAGTCAATGGCAAAGTCAATTTGACCCCGAGTCATCATTTGCTAGAAGTGGGACTAAAGGGCAAATGTGAATGAAAAATAGGACTCAAGAGATTTCATTTGGGAAGTCTCCCTTAGAAACTTGAGGGCATATTGAAGTGGCAGAGACCCGGGCAAAGAGGACAGCAACAGCTATGTAACGATCTTTGGTTGGGGGGTTTCACTTTCTTTCCTTTCTTCATCCATCCATTCATTAAATCAAACATTGAGTGGCCTGTTCCTATTCCCAAAGCAGAGCAATGTGCTAGCCGTTGGGAAAAGGAAATGAATTAAAACACTGCTCTTCCTGACCTTATGGAGCGCACATTCTAATGAAGCGAGCAGGCCACCTTAAAAATAAATATGACACAATCTGTTAAGCACTTTAATAGAGTCTTATACTGAGTGATATGAAAATATAGAAAAATCACTTAGAAATACATTTCTGAGAGAAAGTACCTGAATAACGATGACATTTTCATGAGTCTGTTCAGTTCCAGTCAACAATTTTATGGTTATGCATACACCTGGGTAAGCTCTCCTTGCTTTCATCTGAGATAGGAGATTCACTTAATCAGAGCCGATTTTACTTACAACTATGTGCATTTCTCTCAGTAAAGAGCATGGATGCACTTTCGTTTTAAAATTAATGAGCATAGATGAGTTAGAAATGATTTAACTTTCCAAGATCACCAACCTTCCTGCTTTGTCATTTCTTTGGTCAACGTCCCTTCAGACACAAACTAGTCTGAGTTTCTTCTTTAAGAGAAAAAAGCTGCAGTACTATCACATGCCCATTTCTCAATCCGTTTCCCGTTGTCTGCTAACCTGAACACAGGAAATAGTGTGAGGGAAAAACTCAATTGCTCTCTTGGCAGCTATGTAGCTAATTCATCCTTGGCTACTACATTTTTATAAAATTTCCTAAGTGTGTTGTTTTTTTTTTGGCCCCAAAAGCTTTCCTGGCTGGAACCAGGGCTAGATCAAAGTACTGATGCTATTTGACTTACCATGGAGTTACATCTAGATCAGTGATGGCGAACCTTTTGAGCTCGGCGTGTCAGCATTTTGAAAAACCCTAACTTAACTCTGGTGCCGCGTCACATATAGAAATTTCTTGATCTTTGCAACCGTAGTAAAACAAAGACTTACATTTTTGATATTTATTTTATATATTTAAATGCCATTTGACAAAGAAAAATCAACCAAAAAAATGAGTTCACGTGTCACCTCTGACACGCGTGTCATAGGTTCGCCATCACTAGTCTAGATAAACCTTACCTCATAAGTTGAAAATATCAGAAGTAAAAAATGCAATTCAATACATTTTTCACCTCAAGAGTAATTGCCTTCCTCTCTTCTCACCAGACACCGGAAACACAGATGGGTGTTTGCTAGCCATAATGGGAAGCGGGACAAACAAAACATCATGTCTGAAAAAATGCTGACAGCACGGTACGTGGCGGAATCCCTGTTGCTTACTCATGCTCACGTGGCTGGGAGCTGAGGCCGGCAGCTGCTGGCCAGGATCACCAGAGAGCACTGAATTTCTTTAGCCCGGGAAAAGATCAAAATTCAAAATTCGAAGTACAGCCTCTCCTGAATATGTCTCTCTGTTGCACCATTGAAAAATCGAAGTCAAACCATCACAAGGCTGGGACCATCTGTCCAGTTTTTCTGTAATTGATGTATTCTGGCTTAACTCTGAAACAAGCTGGCTTCTCCTGTAATTGAAAACGTTTGGTGACTATGGCAACACCCTTATTAGCCCCCAAGGTCTGGGAGTTCTGCTTGTGGGGAAAGGGACAGGAGTTCTGCCTTTCCCGTCGTGTTGTGTTTTCAGACAAGCAGCACATGTCTTTAGGCACATTCAGGGTGCTTCGCAGCCTTATCTCACGGAATTTAAAATCCAACTGGGAAATGTGGCGCCTCTTCTTCATCCCCCCTTCCTTAGCTCGTCCCTGCCAGCAGCCGTCCTGTACTATGTTCTAATATAAAAGCGTTCGGAGATGTCTCCGTTGGACATTCAGCAGCTTTGCATCCTCTCTGTGAGCTGGTGCCCCGGATGTGGCAGCCTTGCATCTACAGAGCCTGAATGATGAGCACAGTTGAGAAATTGAGGAGCTAGGAACTTAACACTAAGGGAGGCACCCCACATGCTCTGGGACCTCAAAGGGCCAGAAATAGGAATGTCGCCAAGTATCAGACCCAATGAGGATGGATGTCAGGCTGTTAACAACTCGGTTTGAATTGCCTTCGACATGGCTTCTGTGGGCTAATGGTTGTGACCATGGACTAGTATAAGCCAACAGCTTCATCTGAGGCCAAACATCTGGCACGCTGAGCTACAGCCAAGTCATAGGGCCACATAGGGACCTCTGGGGATGTTGCTTTTAATCACCTGCCCCTACCAAAGAACGCATGATCGCTCTAAAAAGAACAAAGTTAGCTCCAGACCAATGGCATGACCACTACAGCCATTCTTATCTGCCAAGCAGGAAAGAACTAAATGAAAAGCTGTAATGAAGAAAGATAATAATTTTAAAATTAGTATGTATTAATAATTAAGCCATATTAAGTCTTGAAATGGTATCATGAATATGCTAGTAACATGTTCTTCCCAATTGAATACATATAGGGGCTGAATAATTTGAAAGTCATATATTGCATGTTGGTTTACAACAAATATTAAATATATGTAGTGGAAATATAAAGCAGCTTGAAGATATTTTTGCATCACTGAATAAATAACTAGGTAACTGCTGATCAATCTTTATGTAATATACAGACCAAACCCCATTGGCAGGAAGTAAACTTTGCTATAGTGACTAGTCAGAGAATGAGCATTTCTTACAAAGACCACAGAATGGGGGCCTGGTAGGTGCTCTGTGTGTATCAAATTAATAGGAAAGGAAGACAGCTTGCAGCAGGACAATTTAGATTATCCACAAATAACACATTCTCCCGTGAAGGCTGTTAACATGGGGTAGAATTAAAATGGCAGCAGAGTCTTCTTCCCTAGATATCTGTCTAGCTCAGCTGTCTGCAGAAGCTCTGGTGTGGAACGGCCTGAGGAGAAGAAAATGAACGGGATTATCTCCCGGTGAGCCTGTAATTGTGCCAGCCTAGATTCCGTGCGGCAGCATGTGTCTTTTTAGAAGGCCACTGAGCCTTCTTGGATTCTCTCACGATAAACTTGTCATTTGCCCTAAACCTGCTGCCATCTTGACTCCCCCATCTCCTTCCTCTGCCAGACAGCCACCCAGGAGCCCGGCCTCCCCTGCTCCCAATAATAAGGTAACTGGCAGCTCCCGTGGCTGTGTCTTCCTTTCCACTGTCGCCCCGGTCGAGGCCCTGTTTCTGCTGATCTGCCACATTGCATGGCTGTCCTGCTGTCAGATCTCCTCCACCTGCAGCCTCTCTCGCCCTCCCACTGCTCTGATTGTCTCTATTGTCTCGCCTCTATGGGCCTAAATTGTAGGCCTTCCCTCCCTCCCGCTGTTTCCCTGGCACACACCTTACATTCCAGAAAAATTGCTGTACTTGTCTTAACTCTCAAGCCCCCACCGTCACTGATACTGCAGAGGACTGACTGCCTTGCCCCAGGGCCTCTGCCCCCTAAAAGCCAGCCTGTTGCTCAAGGCTCAGCTCGGAGGCCACCACATTCTTGAATACTTCTTCGAAGAGCTCACAGTGAAAGATGCACTTGGCCCATTCCTCCTGAGAACATGTTGGCTGATATTTGCTTATTGAGAGACGTGTATCGGCCTTGCCTCGTGGGTAACAACTGTGGTTTATTCACATTTCTGTTCCTCGAAGTGCCAAGGTACATGCCTTGCACCAAAACCTTTGTTGGCTCGAGGAGTGAATCAATTCAGAGAAAGCCTTGCCCAGGCGACATTGTGGAATGAAGGCTCTGAAATTAAATGGGTAACCAAGTGGCCATTATTATGACTTCACTGGCATGTCTCCTAAATGCAGGCTATGCAAATTGGGGTAATTGCTTTGCTTTTTGATACTTTAAAGAATTGCACTTCAGGAAGAAAGCCTGGGTGGAGAAAACGGTGACTATCCGAGAAGTTGCCCGAAAGTCCTTGTGTATATAATTCATATTCTTACGTATACATATATCTGTGTATGATTATCAAGATGAAATGTGCCAGTTGGAGTCACTCTTTCATCTTCCTCTTTGTTCTACATGTTCATTCAAAACATTGTTTCCTGATTACTAAAATAATATATTAGAGACGATTTGGATAATATATAAAAGTGTATTATCTGGGGGTTAATTCTCATTACTCAGGAAAAAAAGAAACACCTCTATTAAAAGTTTGAATTTCCTTCCAGTTTTTTTCTTTGTATAATATTTCTCCCCCATTACTCTCAAATTTATGTAATCTGAATTTTCTTGCCACAGTGATTTTGGGTCAAAGGAGTGGTTTATCCTAGGGCTCCACCCACGGATGGTTCTCAAACATAAACAGTTCCGTTGAATTCTGTTCTTAGTTTTAAGGCATTCTGAGAAATTTCCAGTGAATATAGAGAAAGCAGGGAAATTTAAAAAATGGCTTCAAAATTAATTTTTAACTTATTCTTTCCTCTCACTCCCAAACGTATGGTGTCCTGCCTTTATTGAAAGGAGAAGACATGATGAGAAAGAGCTGCTGTGAAATAAAAGATGAGATGGAATCTCATAATTCCCACCACATTTCCAGTCCGATCAGTAAAGTGCATCTCCCTGGAAATGATCACCGCAAACTGCAAACAAGTGCACAGATGAGGAATGAGAGGAACTTAAATTCATCTCTGGCTCAGGGCATGGAGGGCTAAGGCCTATGGCTGAAGTCTTTTCCTTCTAAAAATTTTACTCAGTGCTCACACCTTGGCTAATGTCGGTTGAATTGCTCGGCCATTCCAGCTTGACTGAATTTTTCTCTGGCTGTTCCTCTGCCATAAATCATGGCTGAGGGCTCTGTACTTACTCCTGTAATCCGCTTTGGCCCATAACAAATGGTTGCAGACAGAATTGCAATTCCATGATGTTTTAGCGGCTCGTAGTAAAGTACCTAACAGCCTTTAATGCCTCCTTCCCACCCCAAATGGTGGATGTGGGTGGGGGGATCTATTTGAACTTGATAAACAAAATCCATCAGTTCCAAGGATACAGTGTGCCAGACAGTGCCAGATGACATCCTCTAACGACATACCTGGCAGAGCAAAACCATCAATGCAATGCTTCTTTTAAAACATTGCAGGGATGTCTCAATGTTGTTTTTATTTAGTTCAGAAGGAGAAAATGAGAACTCCAAGTACTCAGGGTCTCATTGAACATCGATGCACTTCAGAATTTATATCTATAATTTTCCACACATTTGTGCTCTTGGTAATGAGACACTCACTCTAAGATCTTACGGTCTTTTGGCCTATGAAATATACCCCTATTTCTCTTTTCAAACACCATTTCATACACTGGGACTGATAATGAAGGCTGTATGATACCTGTGTGAGAGGTCGCTAAATCTTTCACAATAGAGAAAATTCTTTATATCACCAGGTAGAAGTCCAAAATTTCCATTTTTTCCCCCATTTTAAGAAGTTTCCTCAACAACTTTTCTTTAGCTATTACATATTTATTAAGTGCTACAGCTGTGTTTGTAGAACACATTTTGACACTCAATTTTGTCCTTGAATAGTTTTTACCCTTAGCTATAAACCTGTCCTGAACCTTAGGGATCTCATTTAAACTGCCTGATGGTTTTAGACCAATGTTGTTGACAAGTATTCTGATTCTTTAGTCTTTGTTATCCACATCATAGGTTCTTTAAATTGAGTCAATCTTGCTAAAAATAATAGGAATAAAAATGAAGATTGAATGAATATTTTCAGCTCAGTCAGGGTGCTCACACAAGGCAAGGCAGCTCTTCTGAACATGCCAAAGGAAGTCTGCTTTGTATAGCAACGAAATGACTCAGGAGGATTTTCCATAGCTACTGCTGTTCAGCTGGGAATATTATTGAATGTGTGGAAAGAAGGCCAGGAAATGGAAATGCTTGCTTCAACACCAGGTTTGTAGGTTAGTGGGGTCAGACATTCCTTTTGTGTCTTAGATATCTGAGATACAACGTGGAGATGGGCCTCCTGTGGATCTGATCTACCTTTATCTAATTTAAGGGATTCTCAGAGGCTTGTCTGCAGACAACACTATCTCATAAGCACTTAATAAAATAGCACATAGTTACAGGTTAAGGCCTTGTTTCCAGGGAGAGTGATAACTAGTTAACATGGTCTCCACTAGTTACTACAACCATTACCAACTCAGGAGGTTCCCCAAATTGAAACATTTTCACATTCAAGTCAACAGGAATGGGCCTCAAAATCCTGCTTTGGCAGGTGATACCTCTGAAGTGAGAAGCCAATCGCCACCTTGAACATCAGCCTGCTTTGGTTTTGTGGGTAAGTCACTATTTGGAGTGTTCTAGGTCAGTGCTGCCCTTGGCAACATTCATCCTCAGTGCCTGAAAAGCTTGTATTGCCCAGAACACTTCGGAAGAAGGAACAGTCATGCCAGTGGTGTCATGGGCTCGGGCCTCCTCTTGATTGATTGATCTCCCCCAAAGAAATACAGTGCACAGATGCAGACAACTTCTGAGTTATCTGAAAAGGCCCACAATTGTCCAAGCTATCAAGGGAGTGTTTAAGCTACCCAAGAGATTGCACACAGCCCTCTGCTTCTTTGAGAAATGCTGTTAGTGCTGTTTAAAAACAAACTAAATAAAATGGGACAAGAAATAAAAGCAAAACAAACTGTACATACACATAAATAGGATGCAATTGTTAGTCTCTACTCTCTTTTCCAATCTTGAAGGGAGTAGTCTTGTGCTGCGCCCGAGGGGTGGTCGGAGAACCTGTAGTTCAACCATTTCACTATGTTATAAATGAGGCGAGGGGACCCCAGAGAGGAGCCCAGCGCCTCACGTGTCTTGCTGGGTGTGTGGGCAGCCTGGCCTTCCAGCTCAGCGTTTACTCTCAGCTCCAGGCACTTTTTATTAGATCACTGGCCTCCGCCAGAGCTCATAAGTGCTTAGCTATTGGGAAAGATACTTTAATAAAGATTTTATTTCATCACCCCCGGGTAGCTCCCAACGCTGGGTACATAAGACTTCCCTGGTTTCACCCATCCTCCCGTGAGAATGCAAATAATCTGACCCAGTGGTTTTACTTCCCAAAGTTATCCTAAGGCAATAATCAAAGAGACATGGGAAGAGATAGCTATAAGAATGTTTTTGGAGTATTTTTCATAATAGTGGAAAAATTAGAAAAACAAGAGAAGTACCAAAAGGAGATTGGTTAAGTGATAAATCTATACAACAAAGGGCTAAGCAGTCATAAAAGATAATGTACAGAAAGATATTGAAGGAGGATGTTAGAGTAAACATATTGTTAAATGAAAAAAGCAGGTTTCAAAACAAAATGGTTACATTTTCAAGAGTGGACGAGTTCTTTTCTCTTTTAGTTCAGTTTTGAGATAGTCTATAACTGGTATGTCTGTTGAAATCAGTAAGAGTTATCCAACAGAAGAACACCCATCAGGGCCTCATGAGAACTAATGCAGCCACAGAATGACAGCAGGAACATTTTCAAAGCTGAGATTTAGACACTTCCTTTCTTAGCTTCTGTCCTAGGAGTTCCTCTCAGAATCTTAGCCTTTTAAAAAAATAATATATTTTTATTGATTTCAGAGAGGAAGGGAGAGGGAGGAAGAGATAGAAACATCAATGATGAGGGAATCATTGATCGGCTGCCTCCTGCATGTCTCATACTGGGAATCGAGCCCACAACCCAGGCATGTGACCTCCTGGTTCAAAGGTCAATGCTCAACAACCGAGCCACCCAGGCTGGGCAACCTTAGCCTTTTAAATAACTCCCTTGGAGCAGTTGGTGAAGAGAGCCTCCAATAGGAGGTATCCAGGATTGTGGCATCTTCTGACCAAGCAGGCTATTAGGTGGAGTACAGGATGTGGGGTCCCTTCTCTGTCCCTCCTTCCCCTTTCCTTGTCAGATTGCCCCTAGGGGTGAGGAGCCAGGAGGACTGACAGGCCATGTTCCTGCCATAGGAATATGGATCTAATTAGAGAGGCTAACCAGTGAGGCTAAGGCCTCTAAGTGCTCCATCTCAGGAGGAATTTATTAACCAGGAATTCGGGGAAATATGTATAATCAACACTTCCCTGTATTTTCTCCCCTCGGGTCTCTGGCAGAAGTTTGTGGGTGTCTTCCCCAACCCTCATGGACTCCCTCCTCGCCACCCCCATTGTGTCCTTTTCCCTGTTTCAAAGCAGAAGCATCCATTTAATGGGGTGGGTGGATTGAGGAAGGACCAGATAGAGGAGAAGGATGATGAGAAGGCCAACACAAAAGTTTCAGCAGAAAATTTTTTACTTGTGGTGAGGAAATAGAAGTGAAAATAATTGACCGGATTTTGTTGTAGTCTAGTCTGCAATCCAAACTGAACTCCCAGCTTGCTCTGAGGTATTAAAGTAAGTTCTAGCTTTCTGGTTTTTCAAGTTCACTTCTACTCCCACGAGATCTACCTCAGACTCTGCTGGATCCAATACCACTTTCTCTTATGAATTGAGTTTATTTGGCATCTTCTCTTAAGTGGAGGAAGCCAGATCCACCAGTTAACTATGGGGGTTCTTTCTTAGAATGCAGTCACTTTACACAGTTATTTATATATAAATATATGTGTATTTACATAGAGCAGGTTAGTATAAATGTAGGTAAAAACGCTGCAGTTAGTTGAAAGAACTTAATTTTCATACTGGAATGCTGGAGATGGGAAGGGTAGGAATTCTTTCTTTAAAAGGTCTCCCTCCCCAATGAACTTACTCTACTGGCATTCCTCTTCATGGACTATGTTCTTATGTCACAATTATTTTTAAGTTCTTTCAGTCATAGGAGTGCTTGTTTTCTTTTTCTTAATAGACCATAACCTTCAGGAGGGTAGGGTCTAACTTTTATTTTTCCTTTCCCTCCCTTCCTTCCTTCCTTCCTTCCTTCCTTCCTTCCTTCCTTCCTTCCTTCCTTCCTTCCTTCCCAGTGCAAGGCACCACTGGCTGCAAAGGATGGCACAGCTGAGCTAGTAGACATGTCTCTGTCCTCAAAAGGTGAGCAGGTCTCTCAGGTGGCTAGCATGGGGCTCTGGGCTTGCTAATCGATCCAGTAGCTAAAGAACTGTGGAACACATAACATAATAAAGCAACAAAATTTTTCATAAGAAACAAGATCACAGAAAGGCACAAAGAATGCCAGATCTTTGTGTCATATTTCACAATACTAGATAGCCTGGCGATGCGTTTTCTTTGCTAAGTAAACTGGCAATGCGTTTCCTTCTACACTGCCTGTCACATGGTGAGTGCTGCCACCCGCTCCAGCTCCCGGGAAGATGAAGGGAACACTGTCCCCTTGTCAGCGTGCTCCTTGGTGGGGCATCAAGATTGCATTCGATGAGCATTTATCTGTTTTGCAAGCTCCCCCTTAGCTCCGCTGGCAGGACAATTGACATTTCTTCTCCCATAGAACCTGAGCTACCTCTTCAAAGAAGGCTTTTTGAAAAGATACGAGATACAAAGGAACATCAGTAAATAAACCAGTGAAACAACACCACACTCAGGACTTTCCTTTTCTACATAAGCCATCCTATTTCCCTGCTGCCCCTGGTGGAACTCAACTGCCAAGTCCTCATTCCACCATCAACCAAACAAAACAAGAAGCTAAAGAGCAGCAACTAGTGAAGGAAACAGAACCCCGGTAACAAGAGAGAACTGATGCTAATGCCAGTCTTATGATGATGAGTGCTTTTCTCCTACCCAGTGGTCCTCGTAGAAACTCCTCACCTCCTGTCTATTGGCCCCGAGGGCAGCTCAACTTCAGAGCAACTTAAAAAATAAAGCTCAGGTGGAGCAGTCCTCTTTGCTTTTCTTTCCTTCTTCTTTTTTTTTTTAATGTATTTTATTGATATTTTACAGAGAGGAAGGGAGAGGGACAGAGAGCTAGAAACACTGACGAGAGAGAAACATCTATCAGCTGCACACTCCCTACTGGGTACGTGCCCGCAACCAAGGCACATGCAGATCTCTAGAACATTTTCATCTTGCAAAACCGAAACCCTAGGCCTATGGAACAACTCTTCTTTGCCCATAACCAGCCAGGGCAGTCTTCTTTGCTTTTAATTCTGAAGCTTTAGAGCTGCTGGTTCTCAAAGAACACCGGTGTGACACTGTCTTTTTTTTTTTTTGGTATAAAACATAAAATTTACTGTCTTAACTATTTAAAGTATACAGTACAGTATAGAATTATAGTTGTGCAACAGATCTCTAGAACATTTTCATCTTGCAAAACCGAAACCCTAGGCCTATGGAACAACTCTTCTTTGCCCATTGCTCCCAACCCCTGGCAACCAGCATTCTACTTTCTTTTTCCAAGGTTGATTACTTTAGATAACTCATATAGGTGGATCATGCAGTATTTGTCTTTTTCTGTCTGGCTTATTGAATTTAGCACAGTGTCTTCAAGGTTCATTTGTAATATAGCATGTGACAGGAGTTCTTTCTTTTAAAAGTTTGACTAATACTCCATTGTATGTATATACCATATTTTCTTTATCCATTTATCCTGTAAAGGATATTGAGTTTGCTTTCACCTTTTGGCTATCTATAAACACTGCAATAGACAAGGATGTGCAAATATCTCTTCAAAATTATGTTTTCAATTTTTTTTTATGTATAACCAGTGAGATTGCTGAATCATATAGTAGTTCCATTTTTAATTTTTTTGAGTTATCTCTATACTGTTTTCAACATTTCACATTCCTACCAACAGTGCATGAGGGTTCTAATTTCACCACCATCCTTGCCAACACTTGTTATCTTCTGTTTTTTTTGTTTGTTTTTAACAGTGGCCATCTAACAGGTGTGCAGTGATATCTCATTATGGTTTTGATTTGCATTTGCCTCATAATTAGTGACGTTGAGCACCTTACCATGTGCTTTTTGGCCATTGTCTATCTTAGTGGCTCAGCAATATATAATCAGGGGTTTGTAGAGCGCATTTAGGTGCCCCGGGGCTTTAGGTGTAGAAAGATTGGGACACAATCACACTGCATTGGACAATCAAAAGGCAACCAACATTTCACTTACATGCTGAGTAAGCAGCCTGGGCATCGCCTGATACTTCACTTTGAAAACAAGCCATTGATTGCTGTATGCCCATGGGTAATAAACTATTGATGGATATAAGGGAAAAAGGCTAACTGAATAGATGTATTTCACTTGAAAAAGATAATTTCTCTCCCTCTGGCATTTTATGTGAAAAAAAAAGATATTTTAAATTTAAAAAGAGACATTAAGAATTTCTGCTACTTGCTTTCTCTGTTAGTGAATTTTCATAATGAATTATAAAATGACCCAACTCATCTTTTGAAGGCACTATGTTAACAACAATCTTTCTCAGTGTATGAGAGTAAGTAACTCCAAGGAGTGATGGAAAGAAGGATTGTCCATACATTCAAGTTGGCATAATGAAGGGCAGCAGCCATTGTGTCACTGCTCACAGGGTGAAAAGGAGGTGATGTGGAGCCTGGAGCAGTCAATGAGTGAAATTCTTACTCTTCTTTTCTGGTCTTCTCACCCCCAATTTTTTGTACTCTTTTGGTTTGACCTGCTGAAGACGCATGCCTCTGATACAGTTGCTTGTTGTGAATCCCTATTTGAAAGTCCACACACATCTTGAAATTCCTAACGGCTTTTTACCCCCCACATTAGTTCGCGCACATCACTGTCAATGCTAGTACTTGAAAGGAATTAAGACATCATATAACCGAACGCTATCATTTTACAGACGAGAAAACCAAGACCCTGAGAAATTCAGTAATTCTTGAAAGGTCACCTGAATCGTTAACAGCCTCATTTCTGATTTTTCCTATTTCTTTTTCCTGACAATGGCTCTGCCATCTCCCAAATACTCAGGATCTTACCTGGGGATAATTTCTGAGTCCTCCCTACTTCTTATTCCATTTACAACACCAGTCACCAAGTCTTATTGATTCTTTCTTTCAAGACTCTGGTATTGTCAACTCTCCAGTATTTCACTTTTATTGCTTCAACACCTCATTACCCCATCCCTGAATATCCCAAGTGATTATAGTAGTCTCTTTATCTAATATGCCTACTGCCTTATCTGATCTACCAGGTATTCTCCACTCTGGCTGCTCATTACATTGACCTGGGGCACATCCTTCACTCCCACCCCCCACCCCACCATTCTGATTACATTTAATTGATCTGGAGAGGCACCTCTATGGGTATTTTTTAAACACAAGTTCCCCAGGTGATTTTAAAGGGTAGTCAGGATTGAATACCCTTTCCAGAGATGTTTTCTACCCCCACTAAGACATTTTAATCCTCAAGAATCTTCTATGCCTCCTCCTTGCTGTTGGTTTTCAGATATCTGCCTCTTCCAAGCATTCAAAATTCTTACACTTCTCCTTCCTCTGCTTCTCGGTAGGAACCCTATGCTCTAGTCATATCATTCAATTCCTAGCATCAGACTTATTTCCCACAATATCCTATTTCCATTTTTTAAAAAAAATATTTTTATTGATTTCAGAGAGGAAGAGAGAAGAAGAGAGAGAGAGAAACATCAATGATGAGAGAGAATCATTGGTTGGCTGCCTCCTGCACACCCCACACTGGGGACCGAGCCCGCAACCTAGGCATATGCCCTTGACCGGAATACCGGAATCTACTCGGGACCCTTCAGTCCGCAAGCCGACGCTCTATCCACGGAGTCAAACTGGTTAGGGCCCCAATTTCTCTTACTTGTTACTCATGTGGCAGCATGTCCCATAGACTTTCCTCTCTCTATACATAGTGGGTCTCTCTAGGAGACCTCCTCCCACTCACGGCTCTAGCTGTTCTCTCAGGACCCCTGGTGCTCTGGCTCCAGCCCATGAGCACCTTATCCAAGTGCCTCTGTGTGGCTGCTTCACTTAAGGTTCTCAAGTCCCAAACTGCCCCCATTTTTCTCTCCCAAACTTGCTCCTTCACCTGTATGGTATCATCTTCTACCTGGTCCTGGGTCACCGGTCTCCTCTGATTCTTTTCTGCATATTCATTATTCATCAGGTTTTGTTACTTCCATCAGTGAAATGTCTGAAACATCTCCCAAACCATTTCCACAGGCTATTTCCACCACCACTTCTCTAATTGTGTTCCTCACATCAGCTTCCTCAACTTTTACAATAACATAACTGCCTCCAGTTTCTTATAAAATCCATCTTAAATACTATCAAGATATATTTCCAAATATTTTTATCCTCCCCCTTAAACTATTTTTGCTGGCGTCTGACTATGTAAAATTCGAATTCCTTTGCTTGGCATAGAAGGCCCTTTTTCATAGAGCCCCACTTTAATTTTCTCTCATTTCGTCCCTCTTCCTCTCCCATTTAGCCTGCGTGACAGCTGCCTTACCTCCTGCCCATACTGGTACAATTCTACCTGTCACGCAAGGCCCAGCTACCATGTCACCTCTTGGGTGGGGTGGAATCTTCTACAACTCCGCTAAGTAGATTTAGTGTCCTGGGTCCTTTGGCCTCTTATCCTCCTTTGCCAATACCATTCACACTTGTTTCATTGCCTGATTTTCTCTGTAACCCCGACTTGTTTGTGAATACCTATGGGCAGAGACTCTCTTACATGTCTTTATACTCCTAGCACCAAGCAAGGTGCCTGATAGATGTTTGTGGAACTGAACCAAGACCACAAAGAACCCTTCTCTCCCTCCTCCTCCTCCTCCTTCTTTTTTGTTTAAGCTAGTGACTCTAATGAATTGGTTGATTCGGGTCCCTTCACCTCCATGAATTACAGACCAGTTAAGGTAAATTATATGGCAAACATATGCCTGAACCAAGATCACTGGACTAGATTTCCCAATAATTACCCCATGGCTTTATTCCTTCTCTAAGTACTTCGCAGCTTTCTCCTTTATTTCCTAATTTAGGTTCCCTCTTATGAATAACTTCTCCTTGAGAGACACTTTAGAGAAATGACACATTTAAAGTTCCTATTTTTGTAGACATCTTTGAACAATGGTTGCAATGGTACATGTGTGTATATATAGATATTTATATCAATATGAAACTATTTGATGAGGAAGTGTTTAGCAGTTAGACCACTTAAATCACTTAGTGAATAATATTGCCTTTTATATTAATTTTAAACCAGACCTGGATGACAATACGCAGGGTCATTAACAATTGGAAAATATATTTCAGAAACATTCAGAGCTAACTGAAAGCCTTTGGTGGAGAGGTGCTCAACCTCGGCTGTGCCTGTGTGGATGCGGTAGAATTAAACTAGAACTGAAGAATGTGTCAGTCTGATTCAAGCTTCTATGGCAAACCATGGGGATTGAGCATGAGTATCAGTTTCTGTTAAAAAGTCAAGCTGACATTTAAAAATCCCAGTCCTATTAAATTGTGCCAGAATCACATGCCCAATTGCAGGATCTGACAGTGGAAATGTGGTCTGCTCTAAGGATGTGTTTGAGGGATGAAAAGTTGCTCAGACCATATTTGCAAGGCTATCTATTATATTCTGCTTTATTTATATACTAGAGGCCTGGTGCACGTATTCGTGCATGGGTGGGGTCCAGCTAGCCCGCCCCGATTGGGGCCGATCTGGCCAGGCTGACTGGGGGGAGCGGCCGTGGGTGTTTGGCAGTCCGTCCCCACCCCTTGGCTTAACTCCCAGTCAAGGGGATAATTTGCATATTAGCCTTTTATTATATAGGATAAGGTACATTTTTTTCTTAAGAATTTTTACTAAATTTTAGGCTAAAACATAGCCAACACTTGAGAATGTTCGTTTTGAAATAGTGATGAATACTGTTCAGGTACAAAATTATGACTACTTTCAAAGAGTCCCCCCCCTCCCCCCCCCGCCCCCTTGTCTTAAACTTGGTGTAGCACTGAGTATGGAGGAGGGACGGTGTAAGATGCAGTCCTGAGTGGATAAGTGCCACAAAGCAGGCTGGCGAATACTGGGATAGCCAATGGAGTTCTGAGTTCTAGGGCTGGAATGTCTGGCGACCGTGGCTCTCTTTCTGTCTGGTGCACAAAGGGTGGCCTGACTTATTGCTGTCTAAAGTAGGGTTGAGAGGAAATGTTTAGTCATTTGCACTGAAGCTGATGGAGGATTTTTCACTCCAGGCCCAGCTACCATGTCACCTCTTGGTTGGGGTAGAGTCTTCTACAACCGCGCTAAGTAGATTTAGTGCACTGGGTCCTTTGGCCTCTTATCACTCCTTTGCCAAAGTGTGTGGGGCAGCGCTGGCAGAACTTGGCTGGTGCTGCGTCTGCTCTACTCTCCCGGCCCTTCCCTCCTGCCGGGCCATTCATGAACCCACCAACCCTATCACTTATATGGTCTTAGCTATAAATATTTTCAGAGCTCTAGCAGTGATTAGACAAGCTACTATGAAAGAGAGCATTATACATCCGTTAAAAACATATACAAAACCAAAGCTCATTAGAGAAAGATAATAGTCATGCAGATTTTACAAACCGTGTCTTTAGGGTGGCCCAATAAGTAGAAATATGGGGACCCATGCTTGTCACTTTTCATGCACATGGAGAGACTGGAAGGTACCATTCCTAAAGGAAGGGGAGGAACAGCCTAGGACCAATCATTAGAATTAACAGAACCAGTGACAAAGATATATTATTACTGTTAGAATCAAGATTGCTTAGTATGTTTAGAGCAGCTGAATAAAAATTATCTAGGCAGTAAGAATAAAGACTTTAAGTAAAGCTAATCATATCAAGCATGCAGCAAGTGAAATTAGTGAAAGACTGAGCTACATGTGTATTCCAAAAGTAGAGTTTTCTCAAAATATTGAGGGCATCCTGAGGTGCTTTTAAGGAGGTATAAATTTTTTTTTCCATGATGCAATGGTACTATCAGAATTTTTTCATAATGATGAGGTGTTTCGGTGACATCAGCTGTCATTTGAGAATCAGTCACAGTAATCATTTCCAAATTTTGAAAAATTCTCAAATTAAAGATAGGGTGTGCCCATGTTTACACTTATGTTTTCTCTAATAATCTCATACATTCCTATAGTTCCCCTCACCTCTGACAATTTGCTTATTTATAGTCAGAGTTCACAGTTAACTTGCTGGCTGTAATTGTTTTCTGGAAAAAAAAATAAAGCTGAAAAAAAATGCAGCAATGTCTTGCCTGCTGTACTCTGCTGTACACACCTGTCCAGCGTTGTGCTTGAAACCAGCTTCTTGGAGGTTGTTTGGTGAGTGTCTATCTCAGCTCATGGGCTATAGTTTCTTTTTTAAATCCTCACTGGAGGATATGTTTTTATTGATTTTTTAGAGAGAAAGGAGGGGGGTGGGGGGGAGAGAGAGAGAGAGAGAGAGAGAGAGATATTGACGGGATGACCCCCTATAGGCACCCTGACTGGGATCGAACCCGCAACCTTTTGATGTACAGATGACACTCTAATCAACTGAGCCACCTGGCCAGGGTTCGGCTGTAGTTCTTTATGTACATAACAATAGGTCCTAGAAATTCAAGGACATCTAAGTCAATAATCTCCAAGAGACAGGCCCCTGGGAGTTGCAACTACTGTCTTTAGGAGAGGAACACCTACTACTGTGTTCTTTCAGCTCCGCACGGTGAGAGGGAAAGGGATGTGAGGTTAATGTGATCAGAAGTGTTTAACCCATGCAGCTCAGCCATTTGGAGGCCTGGTCCCCTTTTTGACAGTCTATACTGATGACAATCCCTTCTAAATGCCTAACGTGCTGCACACCTGGTGCTGTGTAGACCTGGCCTGCCTGTGCAGAATGGAACGTACTCCCGCAGATTTCCGATGACGCCGCATGGGGTGTTTTCCGGAGCACGGTGTGTGTCTGAGGGAAGGGAGCCTCCGGGTGGGATCTAATACCTCGCGCTTAAATGGAAAGTGGAACCTCTCTGTGGTAAGGAAACGAATGCTTAACAATGAATGTCAGAAGTAGAAATTAAATGTCAGGATTTATTAATTGAATTTACCAGTTAGCCCTGCCAAGATGCAAGTAATTTTGTACAGAAATGATCAAGCTGTTTTAATGTCACACGGGGAAGGCTCTCATTTGGTTTTAAATGTGGCCTTTAGTGGGCTTGAAAGATACATGTGCTAAGAAACTTCAAGGCCAGAAGGTCAGATGAAAGGGCCCAGAACTCGGTGGAGATAAATTGCCGTGAAGGCTGGGGTCAAAACTGCCAAGAAATGTGAAGAATGGAGAGTTGCGTGCTGCGCTAGACACATGCCATGCACACTTTATGAGCGTGTATGTCCCGCCCTAAAGCCAGGGTCCTGGTGAGGCCAGGTCCCTGTCCGTTGGCGAGTGCGGCTGAAAGGCCAGACACCTTCCTACAGAAGGGTAAAGGTTACTCTGTAAGCAAATGTCTGAGCCACTTTATAGTCAACAGCTTTTCGGTCCAGGCTATGTGTGTGTCTTGTTCTATTAAAAAAAATTTGAACCCAAACAACACACTGAAGAATGTGTGTTGGCGAGTGCGGCTGAAAGACCGGACACCTTCCTATAGAAGGGTAAAGGTTACCTTGTAAGCAAATGTCTGAGCCACTTTGTAGTCAACAGCTTTTCGGTCAAGGCTATGTGTGTGTTTCTTGTTCTATTAAAAAAATTTGAACCCAAACAACACACTGAAGAATGTGGGATTCTCAAAGTTTGGAGATTTTGCTATAATTAGAGCATATAATTCAAGCCAGGAGTAAGGCATTATATGATTTTATCTTCGGTCCTGACTGAGGGTGTTCAGTTAAGAAGAAGTATTGGGAGGTCTTTATCAGAACAGGTCATCAGGGTAATCTTATCTTTGAGCAAGACTGCAGGCAGTGCCCGGCCTGTGTGGCTCAGTGTCAACCCATGAACCAGGAGGTCATGGTGCAATTCCCAATCAGGGCACATGCCCAGGTTTCGAGCTGAATCCCCAGTAGGGGGCGTGCAGGAGGCAGCCAATCCATGATTCTCTCTCAGCATTGATGCTTCTATCTCTCTCCCTCTCCCTGGCTCTCTCTGAAATCAATAAAAAGACTGCAGGCAGAGTTCTAGAATAACATAAAGGTGGCCTTATGGATTCACTATTTCTTCCACCAGAAATGAGTGACGTAGAGCATTTTAGTTTAGAAATGGAAGCTGGTGGGTTGTTTGGCTAAGGAACACAGGATAGGACAGTAGGCATAGGCATCTGAAGGGAGGCTTGGAGACTTGATGTTTGCTGGTTATGGCAGTTGGCTGGACCTACCCAAGAATCTGACTTAAGGACTTCACTTTGAGCACCTGGATAACAGGGTTTTGTTGGCAAACCTCTTCACAGGGATCAAACCCTTTTCTGCATCATCGCTGCTTTGAGACGAGAGAAAATCAGACAGTGGGAAATAGTTCTGGCATTCAGCACAGCTTCATACGGGTCTCGCTGAGGGGTTAGAAGCTCATCTTGAAAAGATAGTCTCATGCTCTGAACCACAAGGTCAGACTCTCCTTAGTGGGGAGGGTGGGAGCTGAGCTCAGATGTTCAAAACGCCTGAGATGGAAAATGGGAGGACAATGGGAGGAAAATCGGGTCTGCTTTAAAAAACGCTGTAATGGTTGCATGTCTGGAGGGCTATTCAGACTGAAAGGGCAAAAGAGGAGCCGGGTGGAGGGGTGAGGTGCTCTCAAATGGCGGGAGGCCGACAAGACATAACGAGGGCAGTGAGTGGTAAAAGCTCCTGTGGGCCCAGCCTTTACAACAGAACCAGAAGAGATAAATACTACAATCTCCAGGGCATGATTTCCCAGGAATGGCACTTTAAAAATATAGAGTCGGGGCCAAATCCGCTCAACTGTGTGTGTGTGTGTGTGTGTGTGTGTGTGTGTGTGTGTGTGTGTCTTTAAAACCACAATGCATGCTTTCTTTTCTCTTAACCTCAATTCTTCATCTCCACTCCCCACTCCTGGTACCATGTAAAAATATTCTCTTAATTCGTGACTTCTTTGTTCCAACGTTGTTACAATATTCCGCAGCGTTGCCTCTAAGAAATCTGCCTCCTCCCTGGACTTCCGTGGCAGCAGCCCTCTCTCGGGAGAGCTTATTGGCTTCGTGTTGGGGAGGAAAGGGAGTGTTCTTATCAGAGCCTAAAACCTGGCTCTCAGGAGGTACCAAAGGAACTGGGATATTTAGGTTTCCAAGATGCATGTGGGAGTGCTTCTCAGTGGGGTTTGGGAAAGATATCTCTTCATTCAGGCATCTCCTGCAACAGCTTAAGTGCTTGGGAATGGAAGGAGGTTGGAACTCAAGAACCAAATGGGTTCTTGGTAGATTTCTTGGTTACGATATGGTCTAATATATTTTATCAGAGTCTAAATACCTCATGAGTGAGGACTTGGGGAAGGGGGTCACTTAATATATACTTAAAGAGAAAAATGCATGTTGTATATCATGTAAGAATATCCCACAAGATGGAATATGTTTATAGCCCACAGTTTCCAAATAAATCATGTGAAGAAATGGGATTTTGTCCTCATCCTAGAAACACTGAAAAGAATCAATGAGGTGTTGGCTGAGCATGGGGAGAGCGATTTCAGAGTTTTGTGTTCTTTAAGGAAGCCCCTGCCTGCTCCATGAAACAGAAACCTGCCGGATGGTTCGTGGCTGGACAATCTCCTGGGGTTGCCCAAGCGCCACAGAGAGCAGTCTGAGCCCTTCAGCCAGGACGAAGCGAGCTCTGCCTGGCAGCCTGTGTCTTCCCGGCTCTGACTCAGGAGAGGTGACTGGAGTGATTTGTGGAGCCTCTCATGGAAAAGGAAGATACACTCAACCATGAATGTCAGAAGCTGAAATTAAATTTCAGAATTTATTCTTGAAGCAAGCTGCCTTTTGCTCTATTAAAATGCAGGTGAATTAGTGCAAAGGCTATGGAACCACTTAAAGCTCCCATAAACTTGGTCTCTGAGGAAGAGGCGAAGGCATGGCGACCCTCCCCTCGCCTTTTATTGTGGGGCCTAGGAGCCCACACGAAAGCCTTGGGATGTGAGGTTACAGTGCTCCAGGCTCCCCGAGGCTGGAGGGGAAGAGTCATGATGAGCAAATTTGCTCGATAAAGTGTTGGCTCACTAACTTGGAATTTAGAATAATTCAGATAAGGTCTAAGGCAACATTTACCTGTACTCAGCAAGTTCTTTCTTCAGAAAAAGTAGAAAGTACTAGTATAAATATTACAAAAGAAAATGCTTAATGAACCAAAGAAGCCAAGTACTTTTCAAGGATCCTTAACACTCTAGAAGTACTTATTACATTCTGTAATTAATTAATAAAATATTAATGAAATATATTGGAGCAGATCCTTTGGGACCTTTTAACCAGTCACCAATCTGTTAGAATCAGTTGTTACACTAAACTTCATTCTTAGATTGTCAGCTCACTGAGGGCCAGAACTACCCTATCTGTGGTGTCTCCAAAGTGGTTGCTTTGCACATAGTAGGTGCTCAGAAAATCCTGGTTTAGTTGAGGAAATAGTAATGATATCAATGAATGATATTAATTACAGGCTTTGTCTCACATGGCCTATTTGGTAGGGTTATACTGTCTGAAGTTTATCTTTGTATGATCAGAGGGAAGAAAGAACTTAAATAATTGTAAATGATGATAATGCTTAGAATTTTACTTGTCAATGTATCTTCTTAAGGAATAAACAAATAAACATTGCCTATTGCCAGATGAGTAGAGACTGGTACTGCTTAATCTGGCGCTCTCAAAGATCATTGTAGCTCTAACTGGTTTGGCTCAGTGGACAGAGCGTCAGCCTGCAGACTCAAGGGTCCCAGGATCGATTCCGGTCAAGGGCATGTACCTTGGTTGCGGGCACATACCCAGTAGGGAGTGTGCAGGAGGCAGCTGACTGATGTTTCTAACTCTCTATCCCTCTCCTTTCCTCTCTGTAAAAAATCAATAAAGTATATTTTAAAAAAAAGGATCATTGTAAAACACTTTTTATTTGTTGATTAAAGGAAGATCTTTAACTAAACTATTTGGCCCTTTTATTTCTTTAGCTGTAGTCACTGGCTCAGTCAGATCTTTACTTACTTAATGTAGTTTTATTATACTTATAAAAAGTAAATAATTTCATTTACCAAAGGCCTGTAATCAAGTCAAAGCCTATTAAAGACACAATTAACTTTGAAAATGGAAGTGTAGGCAGAAGCCTAATTCACAGATTGGTTATTTCTTTCCTTTTGCGTGGGCATTTGGTGTTAGCTGTCGCTGGGCCATTGATTTTGTGAGCATTCTGCTTGTCCTTATAACCCTGGCTGGTCTCCTAAGGCCACTAGAGACTCCCTTTTATTCACAGACTCCCTTCAGTGTTCTAATCACAAAGACCTGCCCCCTTGCTTTTTAAGAGAATAAACAGGCCAGACCACCCATTGAGTCTGGAAAACACATTTCTGTTTTGCTTTATTTTGATCAGATTTGAACAGCAAGTACTATGAGGGAAGGCGTGCGTGGGTCTGAACAGCTTGTGTAGACAATTTATTCCATCCAATGGCTGCTCTTCCCCGCCGTCCCCCTGACCCTGGCTCTGTGGCTCAGTGTACAAATCAAGGGAATGTTCATGTTGTCATCCCCAGATGCCGATGAAGGACACCTCTCGGTCAAGGCAGGGAGCTAATTTGTACAACTCACTCCTTTGCAGCTTGAGGACCAGGGTGCATACATGCTGTTCTCTTAACCATTTTAGATGTAATTCAAAGAGCAACACCCATTAGGAGGACACTCCTTGTGATGGAGCATCTCTTGATTTTTTTTCTCAGTATGGTGGAGTGAAGGTTCCTTATTCCTGCCAGTTGTTGAGATGAGTGTCAGGGAAGGGGGAACTTACACTCTCTGTTGAGTTTATAATCAACAAATTCTTATCCTGAGGACTAGAGTAGAGTTGAAGTGTCTATCTCCTGAGCTTCTCTTTCAAGGACTCAGCTATAAAAGCAACTTCTTCAAAGCCCTTATCATGTTCCGACTCCCCTCGCAGCTGCTCGCAGCCTCAGTGTGGAGCCACTACTCTCTCGGCTGCGTTTGTTGATTTATGCCTCTGAACTGGCGGAGGTGTCACTCAATGATTAGTCTTACGGTAATTATGGATGGCTTATTTGCAGAATACTTATTCCTCTCCTCAGCTCACTGGGATTCATGCTGGTTTTGTTTAGTCAACAAGCTGACAGGTTACCCTTGGTATTTTTTTCTTTCAATTGTCCCTGCCCTTATCTCTCTGTCACAGATCACCTTAAGGACACGGAGTGGGAGTTCTGTATTTCTCTTGACTGAGATCGGCTTTTCCTTGGCACGGACCAGAGTCCAGATAAGGGTCCTGCCTCAAAGCTGGTCTGAGTTCTGTAGGTGCCAGAGGGAGGGCTGGCGATATCACTTAAAGCCCTTCCACAGACTTGTTCTTCAGTCCCTCATCTGCAAAGTTCGCTCTCCCAGGCTGGGTTAAGTCTGAACAGCTTGCTAATAGGTTATGTCTCCTAAGGATTCTGATAACCTCCTTTAACAATCTTTTAAGGATGGATTTTATGTCAACCTTAGGATCTTAAAGAGGCAAACAAATGAAACAAACATAGGACCAAACTCATAGTTGACAGAAAAACCAGTTTTCCTGAGATTAGGGTGCATCTAGACAAAGTGGATTATATTCTTGGTTATATTTACTGGTACACTCGAGCACTTTTTGTTGTTCTTGTTGCTATTATTTTATTTTGTCCCCCCTTCCCCTTGCCAATTTAATTAAAATACACTCTAGTTTATCTTGGACAAAAACTTCTGTTTCATGGTATAGTCTGCTTAACTGATGCTGGAGGAATGATGATGTTCTTTGGCTGTGGGCACTACGCTTACGTTGGGGTCATTTGTATAGCCATGGATGTGGCCACTTCTTTGGTTTGCTCCTGGTGCAGGAAAGAATTTAAATAGCAGGCTGTGACGGCTATCCTCACAAATGTCTGCTTGCAAAGCTGGTCCTTGCTGGCATCTGGCGGACTGGGACTGGTCAATTGTCCTCTAATAGAAACCTTTCCCTAAAGGGTAAGGGTGTGTTACTGTACCCCAGGTATTTGCACAAACAATGTGGTTTATGCTGAACACCTGCTTTCCTTAGGGGAGACTGGAATTGTTTTATTATTATTGATTTTGAGAGAGAGAGAGAGAGAAAGGGAGGGAGGGA
>NW_005356259.1:4123617-4129885 GCF_000412655.1 Myotis brandtii
GAGAGAGAGAGAGAGAGAGAGAGAGAGAGAGAGAGAAAGATTTGTTGTTCCACTTATTTATGCATTTATTGGTTGATTCTTGTATGTGCCCTGACCAGGGATTGAACTCACATGCTAACCAACTGAGCTACCTGGGCAGGGCTGATACTGGAATTTTGGTATGTGATAGGCAGAGTGTCTGTATGATCAGCCCCCACTACAAACCTTGGGTGCCAAGTCTCAAATGAGCTTCCCTAGGTAGCAACATCACACATATGTTGCTGCATTTTTGTTGCTGGGAGAAGAGTGCTCTCTGGTGATCCCTCATGGGGTGGAAGGGGGGAGGGGAAGAAGAGGAAATGATAGATAGATAGATAGATAGATAGAGAATAAGGAAGCCTGCACATGGATTCTTGCAGTGTCTGCCTGTATTTCCTCCCCTTCTGATCCTACTGTGTATCCTTACTAAAGCACTGTAATAAATCTTGTTATGAGGATAACTATATTCTGTGCCCCAGGAGCCCAGTAATCCTTTTAGCAAATCTCTGAATGTGGAGTGGTCTTGGGGACCTCTGAGCCCCCCCCCCCCTCCGCCCCACACTGTCACTATGACCTTCCAGAGATACCATTTGATGACATTATCCTCAAAGATGCTCATCGGATCCTTAACCCTCTTGATTTCTCATACATAACCATGCACCTTTTAGCTTAGAGTTTCCTGAAGAACGAATGTTTACTTGGTTTCTGATTATTCTTTTACTTCCCTAAAGGAAATTGCTCTACTCTATTAAATTTCGTCTTTTGTGGCATAATTGCTAAGTTATTTTTCAGTCAAAATCCATGTCACTCTATCATCAAAAGTAGCTGATGAGCTCTCATTACCAGCAAGTACAATTTAATGTTATATTTTCAAACATATTCAGACACAATTCTGCAATATTGCGAAAGTTTTCATCCTTCAAAAGTGTGCTCAGATATTTAGCAAACTCTCTGTGTTGGTTAATTTTAGATTTTAACCTTAATTAGATATTTTTGGGTAATATTTAAGAATTAATGGGATAATGTTGACATGATCTTGAATTTTTATCTTGTTCAAAAACATGCTTTTATTTTTCCTTAAAGATGCTTTGAGGCAGCTTCATGCTTATGCATTACAGGTTATGCCACAGGCGGCTCAGTAGTACTGTCCTAACTGACCACTACAGACAAGCAGCTGGCGTGGCAGACCCCGCAAGTGTGGACCCAACAGTGATTGTACAAGAGAAAAGAAAGCCCAGGAGAGCCATGTTGCTCAGATTAACATTTTAAAGACTAACCTGTTAGAACAACAAGAACAATATTAGCTCTATGCAAATTCCTTGGCATAGTCAGTGGTTGGCAAACTGCGGCTCGCGAGCCACACGCGGCTCTTTGGCTCCTTGAGTGTGGCTCTTTCTAAGCCTTAGGAGTACCCTAATTAAGTTAATAACAATGTACCTACCTATATAGTTTAAGTTTAAAAAATTTGGCTCTCAAAAGAAATTTCAATCGTTGTACTGGTGATATTTGGCTCTGTTGACTAATGAGTTTGCCGACCACTGGTAGGTAATAGTCAGGTCTTGCCATGGAGTGAAACACACCTTTAAAATGAGGTATTTTTAGAAGTGATAGAATCTCACAGGCCAGTTTGATATTACTGAATCACGTAATGCTCCAGGGTGCCAAAAGTTATTGTATTCCAAGTGTTCAGATTCTTTCTATGAAGGGATTAATGCCAGATTCATTTAACAGGATCAGGCCTGTGCTTATTGCTAATATTAATATTTAAAAATATTTTATTACAACCAAATATTAAGAGTTGCAACTTGGGATGAAATATATCCTTGGGCACGGAGCCAGCCCTCCAGAAAGTTCTGAATCCGTTCCCACTCTTGATGTGAGGGCTTGCTGCCCCTCTTTGTAGGCTTTGTAGGAGTATCAAGAACCTGGAAACAAAGTATTTAAGGGCTTCTGAATTCAGATATTTCAACTGAACTCAGGACTTTACTGACCCGCTAAACAATAAATAAGGTAACTTAGGCAAAAAAAAAATTGAGAGGGAAAAGTACTATTTAGAATTTTTGGAATGGAGGAAGGTAGGGAATGGAGGAGTGAAAATGAGAGTCAGTTTAAATAGATCAGCGGTTCTCAACCTGTGGGTTGTGACCCCTTTGGGGGTCGAACGACCCTTTCACAGGGGTCGCCTAAGACCATCGAAAAACACATATATAATTACATATTGTTTTTGTGATTAATCAAGAGGCTTTAATTATGTTCAATTTGTAACAATGAAATTGGGGGTCAACACAACATGAGGAACTGTATTAAAGGGTCGCGGCATTAGGAAGGTTGAGAACCACTGATCTAGATCATCAGTTTGAACCACTTGTTCAGGTGAGCAGTTAGATCCCTTTTCCCTAATCTGGAAGGGCATTATCTACACTGCTCTTCACTGAAACCTGTCTGTCTCTCTGTCTGTCTGTTATTCTTGACATTAATTAAAGAACAGCTCAGGTTATGTAATGACCCCCCAGAAGTTCCTTCATAATGCTGTCAATGGTGCCTTAAGTGGGCCCCTTGAAAATAACACCATTAAAGATTTTGGTAGAAAATCTATGCATTAAAATGCACTTTAAAGCCTTCCTCAAAAACATGTAGATACACAATATGAGTGTGAATTTTTTGAATATCCCTAAAATGCCAAGGAAATGTGATCACTGCATGAACTGAAGTTTACATTTTCATTTTCACACCCTGAAGATTTGTTCTTGCTTTTCTCCTGGCCCCAGTTACATATCCTATGGGACCGTGTGATGCACGAGCAATTTGAGGAAATAATTGATACATTACTGTGGACTCAAATGCACAGAAGACTATCAGTCAAATTATGAAAGTTCTAGTATCATAATGTTGGCTGGATCTCCCAGCACACTCAGAGATGCCCCGAAAGGTTCTATATTTGCTATTTTAAACATTACTTAACTATGGGAGCAAAAGAGAGAACACACACATATATATCTTGTGCTTAAATGTACACATGCGCATAGATATCTATGGGTAGCTGAATATGTATTTAGGTAGAATTAAGTAACTGACACAGTCTTATAAATAAGCATAGGCACTTACAGTACGTGAAAGAAACAGAGGAAAGGTGAATCGAAACGTGAAACGCACCATACTCCGGGACCTGCCCCGTCCCGCGCTTCAGCAGCAGCCTCACTCTTCTTCCTCCAGATTTGATGAGTTCTATTGCTCTGGCGTGCGTCATGTCCCTGGTGCTCTCCCCATTGATTTCAATGATTTGGTCTCCTACCTGGTAATTAAAGAAACATAAAGTCACCCACAGACGGTTCTACTCAAGTTGCATTTCCAACAGATTAGATAAGCATCGTAGATTACCAGTTTCCGGGGAGCAGCCAAACGATTTGGTTACAGCCTGCTGCCCCTTAGAAGGAGCTAGTTCCTGGCTGCATCCTGAATCTGACCACCAAACTTAACTTACTTTTATAGAAATTAAGATATCAGACCACGGAGGTTGTGGTGATATGTCACTTATATTTAGTCAGTATGGCAGAGACTATAAACTATTTAGTGTTTTTTTAAAAAATATATTTTATTGATTTTTTACAGGGAGGAAGGGAGAG
The DNA here is from genome assembly GCF_000412655.1 of Myotis brandtii. NCBI lineage: Eukaryota > Metazoa > Chordata > Mammalia > Chiroptera > Vespertilionidae > Myotis > Myotis brandtii. Next base: position 4,127,259 of record NW_005356259.1, read on the forward strand.
AGATAGTTAGAAAGATCAATGAGAGAGAAACATCGACCAGCTGCCTCCTGCACACCCACTACTGGGGATGTGCCTGCAACCAAGGTACATGCCCTTGACCAGAATCGAACCTGGGACCCTTTAGTCCACAGGCTGACGCTCTATCCACCGAGCCAAACTGGCTAGGGCTAGTGTTGTTTTTTTTTAATTTTTACATTAGGGAATAGATTTGATACCACTATTCCAAATAACGTAGTACCTTTGCTTTGAAACAAGAAATAAATATTTTAAGGCCTTTTCATCGAGGACAATGCCAGCTTTGGGCTTAGTGCAGCATCTAATTCAGCGTGTTGGATGGAATGAATGGTTTTTGGGCTTTTCTGCGAATTTTCATTATGCATCATTTAAATTTCCCTGGGTGCTATTGTGATATTGCCTTCTTTGTAAACACTGGTTGGTTGATATTCAAGTTCGATGATGAGTTTTCTGTCACAGTCCTTTGAATTAGAAATGGGATCCTCCATTCTCTACACATGACTAGTGCCCTTGCTAAATCTTTGCTCTGTTCACACCTGGTTGCCGGAGCTGTTTGGTTAAATACCAATTCCTCCTGATTTGTCAGAAATGCCTGCATTCCATAAGCAATTCCCATTTAGCCTTTGTGAATAGACATTTGGAATAAAAGAGGTTCAACCATGAGCTCATCATGTAACTCCCAAGTGCCATCATTGTCAGGAAACTTTGAATTAAAATATGTTTCATTTCAGTGGGAATCACTTAAGACAAATTAGCCAGAAAAGCACAATGAGTTGCTTTGTAAAAATGCTATTTCAGTTGGGACCCTTAAGCAAAGCAGATCTCAGTCTAAACTCCACAGTGCAGACAGAATTGCAAATGAACTCTCTATAGGAGAGCACTACCAAGGTGGGTGCTGCCGGCTGGGCTGAACAGGCACAACGGCCATCCCAGTGGCAAGGGGGCACTAAAATAAGACCACCTCCTGAAAAGTGGAGGACAGAACAAACACGTGTTTGTTATAGCAAGGAAATAACATCTTTACCTAAAGACAATTCTTCAGGGGTAAGGATTCCAATGCAACGAAGGGAAAGACTTCTCTCTTTATGTAATACTTGGTGGCCCTTAGAAGTATATGATTTTGGGAGGTAGAAGAGGTTGAATTCACTGGCATGACTTTCACATCCCACAGAAGAATCATGAAAGACAGGACTAAATTCATTTTTTTTTAGGGCCAATGTTTGCAACATTATTTTTTTCAGGTCTCCTTAACTGTCTTCTTTCCCATAAGGCAATAGGCACAGCCTAAAGTCCAGTAGCTTGCTAGAGGCATCAAATCCAAGCCAGAGGCACATGGGACCAATTATGCCTCTCCTAACAGTCCCCACTCATGACTGAAACCTCATGGCATGGAATTAAATTACAGATGTAAAACAAAAGTTCTAATGAAGTTATAACAGTGAGTCTTCATTCCTAGCCAGACTCTTCTGAGCTTGACTCACATATCCAATTGATTACTAATATCTTCACCTAGATGTCCGACGGACAACTCCAACTCAACCCCAGCACACGGGGCTTACCATTTTTCTACCAAAGCAGTGTTTCCTCTTAATTCTTGAGGCTGGTTATGCCACCACCGTTCACCCAAGCCAGAAACCGGGGGGTCATGCTGGGCTCCTTATTTCCTCAACTTCTCTGCATCTGTCTCTGTTCTCAAATTAGATTACATTGCTAACTAGCTCAGTTCAGGCCTTTAACTGGATTATTCCACTAATCTCCTATTACCTTATTATGAATATTGTCTCATTGTCTCCATTCTTCTAAGGGAAATCTTCCCCAATGCATTTTGCAAACTGAGGCATTTAGGCATTTCCACGTGCCACCACTCTCTTTGCCTCTCAATCTCCCTGGTGATCTCCCAATCTCCCTCAAGGCCATTCTAAGCATCTTCTCTGTGGGACACCTTCCTAGACCCTGTCTTCTTCTAAAGCAGAAGTGCTCAGGCATCATCACTACACCCCACTCTGTGGTTTCTCACACCTCACACAGAGCTGCGATTCTCTGTCTTCCCTTCTACACTTTGAGATTCTTCACTCATCGAACAATTTCTGAGTACCTGTTATGTGCTACACAGTCTATTAGGGAGATAAAATAAAGAGAGTGATAAATGGTATAGTTTCCCTCTACAATAAGTTCCAGTGTAGTTGGAGAGAAAGTGGGTAAATAAGATTATTATTATTATTCTTCAATATACCTTTGCTATGACAGAGGTATTAGCAAAGTGCTAATGAAACCAGAAGGGGGGGCATCAAACTCAGAATGGGCAGGGCTGGTAGTCAGGGAGCGTTTCCTAGAAATGGTGACATCTCAAATAAGTTTTGAAGTGTCAGTAGGAGTGCCCCAGGTGAAGGAGGAGGAACAGCATTCTAGGTAGAGAGAGCAGTCTATGCAAAGGCCTGGAGATTTGAGAGCATAGTACACTCAGCAAACTGTTATTGTATTCTGCTACTCAAGAGTTTGGACTTAATTTTAAAGGCAACAGCAAGGCACTGAAAATTTTATTTTATTTTATTTTTTTAGTGTTTAAAGTATTACAAATAGTAGTACATATGTCTCCTTTCCCCCACCCTCCT
>NW_005356259.1:4130891-4138534 GCF_000412655.1 Myotis brandtii
TTTTATTTTGATGAAATCCCATTTGTTTATTTTCTCCTTAGTTTCCATTGCCCTAGTTGCTGTATTGGTAAAGATATTGCTACAACAAATGTCTGCTATTTTGGTGCCTATGGCTTCTTCTAAGATTTTTATGGTTTCCCATATTACGTTTAAGTCCTTTATCCATTTTGAGTTTATTTTTGTGTAGGGTGTAAGTTGGTGGTCTAGTTTCATCTTTTTGCATGTATCTGTTAAATTTTCCCAAAACCATATACTGAAGAGACTGTCTTGACTCCATTGTATGCTCTTGCCTCCTTTGTCAAATATTAATAGAGCATAATAGCTTGTGTCAATCTCTGGGTTCTCTGTTCTGTTCCACTGGTCTAGTATATGTCTGTTCTTGGGGGCACTGAAAATTTTAAACAGGAAGTAACTTGACCAGGAAAACAGAGTGCTGTTTAGAAATCAACCTGAGACATCGGTATGAAGAGTGAATTGGAGAGGAAGTGGGAGACTGAAGACGGGAGCTGAAGTCATGAAGTTATCACATTGCCTACCCAAGTGGGAAATTGGGAGGCTGTGGGGAAGGAGATAATGGGGCAAATGAGGGCAGGGAGTGGGTCCCATTTAACTATGTACCTTGCTTGGGGTGCACCACATATATTTGTCAATGAATGAAACATTTCCACAAGGCTCATCTTGAGAATCATGGGAGAAGGGGTTATAAGCAATTTCAACCAAAAAATCAGACCTTGGTAATCACCACACTTGAGGACACTTCTGTCTCAAGACTGACTTTTCAATAAGAACCATGTGGAGAACCTCGTGGGGAGAAATAGTCACATCATTTGCACTCTGGTCACATATTTTGCTATGGCAATGACTTAGCAAATTTGATGTTTTCTTTCTATTGTATGTTTATTTTACCTTTCCCTACTAAGAGCTCATGAGAATCAAGGGAGAAAAAATTATCATGGGGGAGTGAGTGGTGGGTTGGAAGACTGTGTGGGATGTTGAGAAGCAATGGGGTTCAAGGGCTGCACAGGGGCTGGGCTGATGTTGCCCATGTGGGAGTTTCAGGGGTGGGGTTCTGGGACGAGTTGGTGATATTATTTTTGTAGAGCATAATAGCTTGTGTCAATCTCTGGGTTCTCTGTTCTGTTCCACTGGTCTAGTATATGTCTGTTCTTGGGGGCACTGAAAATTTTAAACAGGAAGTAACTTGACCAGGAAAACAGAGTGCTGTTTAGAAATCAACCTGAGACATCGGTATGAAGAGTGAATTGGAGAGGAAGTGGGAGACTGAAGACAGGAGCTGAAGTCATGAGGTTATCACATTGCCTACCCAAGTGGGAAATTGGGAGGCTGTGGGGAAGGAGATAATGGGGCAAATGAGGGCAGGGAGTGCCCCCCTATTTTCTCTTCACCATGGAGCTATCTTCAACTGAGCTACATTACCAAAATGAAACTTTAAAGTCTCATTTAAAGTTTGTTCTTAGAGAATTTTAAAACATCAAGTTCCAGTAGATTTGAGAAATGGGGGAGGTAGGAAGAAGGAGAAGGAGGAGGAGGAGAAGGAAGAGAGAGAGAGACCCAAATCACACACAGGTAGTTCAGGAACATAGGTGTTGTTTTGTGTGGGTCAAGAAGATGTCAAATTTAGGAAACTAACCAAAGGAGTTAAGATAAATCCCAGGCTTTTTTCTTCTTTTTTTTTAGTGGGAGAAATACTGTTACCTGAGGTCCCTTGGGGCAACTAATAACCGTACAGCAATGTCCTAGGGACAAGGTGGGTGAGATAAGACTGCCTGGCACAGCCTACCAAGTTCTGCATTCTGCGCATACATCACGGCAGAGTTTTCTTTAACAAAACTATCACCAAATCCTTGCACTTGCTTGGGGCTCTGCAGATAAAAATTTTTCTCTTTTTTTCCTTCCCCCCACTAAAGTTTAATTTAGAACAAGAGTGAATACTTTTGCACATCTATAAGGTAGAATTCTTTTGATAATCAATGCCACCCAAATTCAGCTCTACCGATATTATCCCAAATGGAACATATTTTTTTCTAACAAAGCTATAGGCATGAGTAAAGGACTATGACTAAATAGAGTCGAAGGAAAGGTGAGACCCCCCGCCCCCAATCCCAACCCTTAGACTGATTCACATCACGGGATTTAAAATCACTTCATCCAGTCTGCTAATGCAGTGGTTCTTCACTTGGCTTCCCATCAGAATCCCAGGGACTCTTTGAAAGGAAATCCCTAGAACTAGATTGTACCCTGGCTGAGTCTCTGGGGGTGGGTCCCAGGCATCAGTATTTTTTTAAACTTCCCAGGTGACTCCCATGTGCAGCCGAGGTAGATCACAACTGCTCCAGAGGCCGGTAACAATTGTCAGCAAGTTCCTCAGCCCCTAAGTCCTGGGAGATCTGATGGGCGCTGCTGTCTCTCGTTGATCCTATCTTTCACTCTGCTCAAGCACTCCATATGTTATCAGCTTTGAGTGCAATTTTGAGCCTTTCCATATGCCTTAGTGATTTTTAGAGCACTATTTAATCAGGCAAATACCAGCAAAGAGAGAAAAGATGGAAAAAGAAATTTCCAGAAGGCATGATACGAATAAATAAGATAAGTGGGGGGAAAAAAATCTCAGGTTTAAAAGTAAAGTATGAAAAGTCAAAGCCTGTGAAATTTTATTTACACAAAAGAAGAACTATATTTTAAAGGGACTGATTTAAACATGTTTTTCAGCTTTTCCTATTCCTTGAACATGAAATTGCTTCCAACTCCTAAAGATTTAAGATGGGTAATTATTAAATAAACACTCTTTACCTTTCCCCAAAAACCAAAGAGCCAAGTTCCCCGTTTTATTTATGGTAAACCAGATTACTTTCAGTTTAAGAACATTGGCAGCTCCGAAAAACAGATTATAGATATGCCAGCAGGAAGGTAGGAGCTGTACGAAGTCATTACAAAAAGCCCCCAAAGAAAGTAAGACGATAAAAACAACAATAGAAAAATGATAAAATACAAAGAAAAATAAGAAAATGCCAGGTATTTCCAGCCTCCCTCTGAAATGTGACCTGTGCTCTACTTTCGGCATAAAATAGAAGCAGAGACCATGTCTCGATGGGTATCACAGGCGAAGCTGGTGGGGCCAGTTTGGGGGCAGATCTTGGTTCCAAGAAGGGAGAGATTCAGTTAGCAACTTGCTGGGATTACAACCATGTCTTGGTCTTCCTGCAGGTCGGTTGTTAAAAATGGCACAATGGAAATGGTCCAATGTGGTCTTACAGAAATGACTTGTTTGTCACCACATTTCGAAACAAACTACTCAGAGTCCCAGGCCGCGGGTCCGGGAAATCAGAGGTTGGTGGCCAGCACTCAGGCAAGGGACCTGTATCTTTGTGAGGTGAGAGGGGGGACGCAGGCTCTCTAGCCTGGAAGCTTCTGCACTACTGAGTCTCTCATAGTCAGCTCGAGGTTTTTGTTTAACTTCAGATCAATCCTGAGCTGGTTTTTATTCTTTGTTTTTCTTATGGCTGCTGTGAGGCCTCCGTGCAGAGGCAGAAGCAGCCTTCTCAGGTTTCACTCTCTGCAGACCCATCCGGATCCTCAGGCTCCTCCTGGTTGTGCTCATTTTCCCGACTGTGGAAGTCTGGAGAAGTATCATTTTCCACCCCACTTCTTGGTCCCCTCTTTTCAATGAGCTGGTCCTGAACTCCTGCCAATGTACTTACTGCAACTGTTCATGGATTAGAAGAATTAACATCATTAAAATGTCCGTACTGTACTACCCAAACTTCCGGTTCCTTCCATCATTTTTTGCTACTGGAGTTTCTTTGGTTGGTCAGCTACCTATCCCAGCCATGAATAATATTACCATACATCTGCGTGTCTTCCAGGTAGCTTCCTTCAGAAGCATAGCTCCGTCTCTCCAAGTTTGCCAGCCCAACACAAGTTCTGCCAGCACCCGCAGGGTGTCCCGATCTGCCCCGGCGCTGCCCTGCTGTGTATCAGCACGTTAGGCTGAGCAAAATGTTTTCTCTTTTTATTGGAAGGCCAAGGTAAAGGTAAAAATTTTAATATTCCTTAAGTGGTTAATAATTCAAGTTGCAAGGAAACAAATATAAATGCTGCAGTGTATGCATTTTTTTAAAGCCAAGTCATACAGAAAGTATTTGGTTTGGTTCAATGAAATCTTTATAAGAACTAGATTAATCCTAATTTATTTCACCCCGAGTCATGGTGGTCTCCACTCAAGGCTCACTCAGACATCTCTGCAATATAATCAGTTACTTGCTCTCAGCCTACAGCTGCACCACAGGAACCTATTTCACATGATTATATGACTGAAATGATACTAGATTATAACTGAGTGTGAGGGATTGAACTCCTTAGGATTTTATGCAATAAACAATGGATATCTCTATTCCTTATTTTATGAAAGACCTAGCTGTGGGCCATTTTTGGGGCTAATGATCTAAGGTCATAGGTTAGCTCCATCAGAATTTTTCACCTACAGTCTGGTTTTTCCTGCTGACTCTAGGCCTCTGAAGATAACATATCTATTGTCTTTGTGTCACCTATACCTGTCACAATTCCTGACAAGTAGGCTCTCGTTGAGTAAATGAGTGTTAGGTTGGCTTTTCAGTAACAGTAGCAGTCTTTGTTCTCACTACGGAGTAAGTTCAGCTTAAGTGCACCTCAGCATACCTTAACCTTTCTTGAAATACTGCCTTAAACACTTCCAGCCAAACCAAACCAATTTCAATAGTACTTACAGGAGACCAAATGAGGTTTCAGTAATGGTGACCTACAAAAATTGTTAGAGACAGGTCAAGTTATGGGAAATAAATGCTGAAGGCTTAAGAGAAACAGGAATGGAGGCGGAGTCTGAATGAAATCATAAAGTGCCCGTAAAAAAAGTCAGCTACGAACAACTATATGGCAACAAATTGGACAATGTGGGTGAAATGTACAAACATATAATCTTCCAAAACTCAATCAGGAAGAATCAGAAAAACCCGAATAGACCAATAACAACTAATGAAATTGAAGCAGTAATAAAAAATACTCTAAGCAAACAAAAGTCCTGGACTAGATGGCTTCACAGGGGAGTTTTACCAAACATTCAAAGAAGAACTAACATCTCTCCTCTTCAAACTATTCCAAAAAATTCAAGAAGGAAGACTTCCAAGCTCTTTTATAAGGCCAGCATTATCCTAATTCCAAAACCAGATAAAGCTACGATAAAGGATGAAAATTATAGGCTAATATCCCTGATGAACACAGATGCTAAAATCCTCAACAAAATATTAGTAAATCAGATCCTACAATATGATTATACACTATGACCAGATGGGATTTATTCCAGGGATGCAAGGCTGGTAAAATAATCACAAATCAATAAATGAACATAAACAATATGGAAGCTAAAAACCATATGATTATATCAATAGACCCAGAAAAGCATTTGCCAAAATCCAATACCCATTTGTGATAAAAACTCTCAGCAAAGTGGGAATAGAAGGATCATACCACAACATAATAAAGGCCATATATAACAAACCCACAGCCAACATCATATTCAATGGGCAAACACTAAAAGCATTTCCCTTAAGAACAGGGATGTCCACTTTCATCACTCTTATTCTACGTACTACTGGAAGTCCTAGACACAGTAATCAGATAAGAAGAAAAAAGTAAAAAACATCCAAATTGGAAAGGAGGAAAGTAAAACTGTCCTCCTCATTTGCAGATGATGATGTTGTACATAGAAAACCCTGAAGACTGCACCAAAAAACTGCTAGATTTAATAAATGAATTCCATAAAATAGCAGGATACAAAATTAACATCCAGAAATCGATGGCATTTTAATAAAACAATAACAAATTCTCAGAAAGAGAAACTAAAAAAACAATCTCATTTACCATTACAATAATAAAAAATAAGATACCTTGGAATAAACTTAAACAAGGAGATAAAAGACCTGTACTCAGAATACTAAAGGACATTGAAAAAAGAAAAAGAGGCCCTAACAGTTATGGCTCAGTGGATAGAGCGTTGGCCTGCGGAGTGAAAGGTCCCAGGTTCGATTCCGGTCAAGGGCATGTACCTTGGTTGTGGGCAACATCCCTAGTAGCGGGTGTGCAGGAGGCAGCTGATTGATGTTTCTAACTCTCTATACCTCTCCCTTCCTCTCTGTAAAAAAAAAATCAATAAAATATATTTAAAAAAAGAAAAAGGAAATACAAACAAGTGGAAGAATATACTGTGTACATGGATTAGAAGAATTAACATCATTAAAGCAATCTATAGATTCAGTGCAATCCATATGAAAATACCATGGCATATTTCACAGATCTAGAACAAATATTCCAAAAATTTATATGGAATAAGAAAAGACCCCAAATGGTCTCAGTAATCTTGAGAAAGAAGAACAAAGTTAGCGGGATCACAATACCAGATATCAAACTATTATACAAAGCCATTTTAATCAAAACAGCTTGGTATTGGCACAAGAACAGGCAAATAGATCAATGGAACAGAACAGAGACCGCAGAAATCAATCCATGCCATTATAACCAGTTAATATTCCACAAAGGAGTCAAGAACATACAATGGTAAAATTGGACAGGTACATCCAAAAAGATGAAACTAGACCACCAACTACACCATACACAAGAATAAACTCAAAATGGATAAAAGACTTAAATGTAAGTTGTGAAACCATAAAAATCCTAGAAGAAAAGAGAGGCAGTAAAATCTCAGACATGTCATGTAGCAGTATTTTCATGAATACATGCATCTCCTAGGGCAAGAGAAACAAAGGAAAAAAAATAAACAAATGGAACTACATCAAAATATAAACTTCTGTACAGAAAAAGAAATCATAAACAAAATGAAAAAGAGACCCTCTCTATGGAAGAACATATTTGCCAATGATACGTTTGATAAGGGCTTAGTTTTCAAAATATATAAAGAACTTATACAACTCAACACCAGGAAGACAAACAATCCAGTTAAAAAATGGGCAAAGTACCTGAATAGACACTTCTCCAAAGAGGACATACAGAAGGTCAATAGACATATGAAAAGATGCTCAAAGTCACTAATCATCAGAGAGATGCAAATCAAAACAAAAATGAGGTATCACCTCACACCAGCCAGAATGGCTACCATCAATAAATCAACAAACAGCAAGTGCTGGTGAAGACGTGGAGAAAAGGGAACCCCAGTACATGCTGGTGGGCATGTAGACTGATGCAACCACTGTGAAAAACAGTATGGAATTTCCTTAAAAAATTAAAAATGGAACTGCTGTTTGACCCAGCAATCCTACTTCTGGGAATATATGCCAAGAACCCAAAAATGCCAATCAGAAAGAATAGATTCACCCCTATGTTCATAAAAGTGTTATTTAAAATAGCTAAGATCTGGAAACAGCCCAAGTGCCCATCAGTAGATGAGTGGATAAGAAAAGCTGTGGTACATTTACACAATGGAATACCATACAGTTGTAAAAAAGAAGGATCTCTTACCCTTTGTGACAACATGGATGGACTTGGATATCATTTTGCTAAGCCAAATAAACCGGTTAGAGAAAGACAAATAGCACACCATCTCACTTATATGTGGAATCTAATGAATAAAATAAACT
>NW_005356259.1:4138729-4139770 GCF_000412655.1 Myotis brandtii
GGGTGGGGGCTGGGTGGAGGGGAAAATGGGGGACATCTATAATACTGTCAACAACAACAACAAGAAAAACGAATAAAAAATAGAACAAAAAAAATTCAGAATTAGAGCCCTCACTGCTGCCTGCCGCGGGCACCATCACTGGAACTCTGACAACAGGACACTGGGCCAAATTGGAGCAAAAGACAGGCTGGTTTTCAAATTTGATGCTGGTAACCTTTAATATATAATGGCTGTTTTCACAATTAACCTTCATTAAGATGTCATTTAATAGCTATTACAGTAAAAATATTTTCCAGGGGGTTATACTGAGTGTTGTGGTTCACCTTTCCATTTCTTCCAGTAGACTTGTGATTGAATTAGACGGGATCCCACTGCTCGTTACAGGACCGGGCTATTGTTTTGAAACGGTCGTGCACGGCTGCTTCAGCACGGCACTGGTGCCCATCAAGCCAGCAGGCTTTCCCAGAAAGAAAGCTTCTAACCCAACTGGAAATTGAAACACATTCTGAGAGCAACAACATTCTGTGAATTTTATTTGCCTCAACATATAGGTTGAAAACTGTCTGAGAATCTCTTTATACTATATTCTAGAGAGTAATTACTTAAAAAGAAAACTTCCCAACATTTCTCAAGAAACCTCATCAAAGTAGAAGTGTGAAATAGTCCCTATGGGTGTATAGCACATACCTGCTTAGAAGGGCCATGAACGTGAGGGGAACAAGTGGGTATAAGAAGTTATAGGCTACTGTCACTTGATGTGGGTGGTGTACCTTATTCCATGTTTTTAAAACATTTTTAATTTGGGAATTAACCCTTTAGAAAGATTTGGTCACAGCTTAAAAAATTTTCAGTCTCTGACTTCAGTGGTGGAGGTGGTGCCCTGGCTGGTCATTCAGATCAGGGGGTTGGCTTTGGTGGAGATTCAGGGGAGCTCTCCATTCAGGAGCCTCCATTTAAAGAAAATCCTCACCCAAGGATATTTTCTTTTCCATTGATTTTCAGTCAGAGTAGAAGAGAAAGAGGAAGTGGGCGGGGGGGGGG
>NW_005356259.1:4139805-4140585 GCF_000412655.1 Myotis brandtii
CCACATCGGTGCCTTGACCGGGGCTAGGGATTGAACCTGCCACCAAGGTAGGTGCCCTTGATTGGGAATCGAACTCGTGACCCTTCAGTCCACAGGCCGATGCTCTAATCACTGAGCCAAAATGGTCAGGGCCAGGGGCCTCCATTTTTCATTCTGACTTTTAAAATTTTCTAAATTAAACATGGTACATGTGAAATTTAAAGATGATGCTGGGCTTAGTTATGCAAGTCAACTCTAAATTACAATTTGGTGTTTTTCTCACCAAACCTTTCTCTTTTCCTTGTCAAATACTGACATCTCATACAAAGAAGTTTATTAGATTGTTTATTTCTAAATTTCCTTTCAATTGGTATTGATGTTCCATTCTGCATGGCTCCACTCGCCTGCTCTATGTGTGCTCTTTGGGTGATATCTTCCTACCATTCTTAAGTATTTCTCTCTCTGTGCCTTTGCACACCCTGTACACTTTGTCTAGAGCCTGCACTCTTCCCTCCAAACCGCTGAGTTCTACTCATCCCTAGGACAATCCCAGGTACAAGCACATCTAGGATCCTTCCATGACCCCACGAGTCTGGGCTGGGTACCTTCCTCAGTGTTTCTTGGCCATTGCCTAGCAGTACACTGTGAGTTCTGCAAGAGCAGAGACTCAGCCACATGGCCAAATACCCATGTATATTTGTTCAATGGATCGATGAATTATTGACAAAAAGAATTTTTCAGAAGTTTTTAAAAAATTCTATGCTCCGTAATGTTTAAGCCAAATGTAAACAATATATATAT
>NW_005356259.1:4140698-4161066 GCF_000412655.1 Myotis brandtii
GTCAACCAGGTTTAACCATGATCAAATAATGCAAAGTGTATATAAGTGCCTTGTACACTCTAAACTATACAAATTTAATCTATTATTCACTATAGTTATCATCATCATCATCATCATCATTATCATCATCATAGTAGAAAAAAGAAAAAATGCAACATTGGCCAGCTTTCCATAATGAATCTAGGAGAGAGACAGCTGATCTACTGAAGATATTTATTGGGGAAGTAAAGCAAATGTTTTTTCTTAAAATATCACTGAGAGGTTAAAAACTCAAAAAAATCTTCTGTTGATTTGGGAAGTTCTGTCCTTTAGGAGTTCTATAGAATGTTAATGCTATTCTTTATTCTGTGATTTTAGAAAAAATAGTTCTTAGAAAAAGAATCTATTTGAAAGCTGGGCAGATGGTCCAGACCCTAAGCTGAGATACAGGGTGACAGCAAGTGCGGCGACAGACAGAAACGCAAACACGGATCTTAAAGACAAACGGGCTGAAGCAAAATATTGTCTAGAAGGAAAAAACACAACAATTCCATTTTCATATGCAGGTTTGACTGCTCAGTCAAGGAGAAGAGACTGGGGAAATATCTTAAAATTATTTGCCTGAGCAAGAACAGAAGTCGATCATTGGCAGCTCAGCTAGTGGCTTATCCATTTCCTCAGAAATCACTTATGTTAGGTCATGAAGTCAGTGTCTCTTGTTGACTGAAAAATAGAGGAAAGGAAAGCAAAGAGAAAATGTTCTATTGTGTGGGCTCTATGTAGACTATTTCCTTTCCCTGGATGCAATTGAGGGAAAAGAACGGGTTATTGTTCTTCGGCTTATCTAATCAGATATATGTATTTCCCAGATGCACGCACGAGGCTTTGTGAGATGTCTGCGATACAGGCACAGGGCCGACTTGCATATTGCATTTACATTTCCTTTGTGCGTGCCAGTTCCAGGCCTGACATGTTCACAGTGTGAATTAGAGCGTGAAAAGGTAAACCCAAATGGGTGGCTGGTGTGTCAGGCAGCTGGGGTTTTGAAGATAGTTTAATGACGGGACTATTTCAGGGGTGTGGGCAGGGTTATGGCAACCACAGAGGGCTGTGGAGGCACTGAAGGCTATGCAGGGCAGATGGCATCACCTGAGGTCTGCTAGACTCTGGGGGAAGAAAGAAAGTTGCAGGGGTCTAGTGAGAGCTGGAAGCATGAGACAGGGGCTGCCCGGCTGGAGCTGTGGTTGTGGAGGTAGGAGCCCTGCCGGCCTCCAGCCCCGAGGGGGAGAAATATCCCAGCCTTTCTATGGCAGACACAATACTGTCCCCACAAAGGTCACCCAGGTCTAGTCCCTGGAATGTGTGAATATGTCACCTTCCATGGCAAAAGGGATTTTGCAGATGTGATGAAGTAAAGGACCTGTATATGGAACATTCCCTTGCATTAGCTGAGGAGACCCAATGTAACCACAAGGATCAAAGTCAGAGAGAGAGAGATGTACTGGTGAGGACAGATGCGGAGGTGCTGGCGTGGAAGACGGAGGGAGGAGCTACCTGCCAAGGAAAGTAGGTGGCTCCAAAAGCTGGAAAAGGCAAGGAAATAAATTCTCTCCTAGAGCTTCCAGAAGGAACCAGCCCTGCTGACACCACAACCTGATTTTAACCCAGAGAAACCGATTCAGAATTCTGACCTCTAGAACTGTAAGATCATAAAGTTTGTGTTGCTTTAAGCTACTAAGTGTGTGGCCATTTGTTCCAGCAGGAAGAGAAAATGAACCCACTTTCTCTCTTCCTGGCCTCCGATCTGCTAGTGCTTCTCATTGGCGAGATCCAACAGGGAACTCGAGGGCAGGAGAGTTTGGGTGATGCAGACACAGTCCCAGGACACAGAATAGGGCAGAGAAGGGAAGAGAATGATCTGGGGAAGGAGGTGGGGCAAAAGGAGCACCAACACTGGGTGGGGTGTGTGGAGTGAGGATAGATTTTAAAATAATGAACAAATATGACAAATGAAGGTTGCTGTGTCCCCCTAAAATTCCTATGTTGAGGTCATGACCCCCAAAGTGATGGTCCTAGGAGGTGGGACCTTTGGATTCGTGCTCTAGTAAGAAGTCAGAGAGCTCCCTTCTCCCTTCCACCATGTGAGACTCAGCGGGAAGACACCGTCTCTGAACCCACCAAGACGTGGTTCTTCCCCAGACATCTAACCTGCCAGGGCCTTAATCTTGAACTTCCAGTCTTCAGACCTTGAGGAATAAAGTTCTGTTGTTTGTGAGTTACCCAGTATGTGGTATTTTGTTAGAGCAGCCTGAATAGAATAAGACCAAGGCTTTAAGAAATAATTTAAGAACAAGACCAAAAAGTCAGGTAAGAGTAAACTTGCCCATACTGAAGAAGCTGTTTTCGGAAAACATTGTTTTCTTATTTCATTTTTACACAGGTAGCCCCTTAAGATATCATTATAGAAACATAAGTGGCATCAGAGTTATTGAGTTGAATTTGCTTTTAAAAATTGCTAAGTATTTTAGAGTTGCTTTTGTATCTCGTCAGCTTCCATGCCCCCTCAGTTCTATACCCACTCTGTCTCCAGCAACTGTCATTTCCCACTTCTCTTGCCTCTGTGTGCCACTCACTAGTCCCCTTTTCTTTCAGTCCATATGGTTGCTACAGTTATCTTTTAAGGCTCACCTCTGCCTCCTTCTCTCTCCTCCTCGAATACCTACCCTCCCTCCCCGTCCATACTTCTTGAACAGAATCCAAACTCCTTGACACAGTGTGAAGATTGTCCAGGACTTCGTCCCCCACATTGCAGCTCATCCCCACATTCTCCTGGGTTTAATGTGGCCTGCTTCTCATTCCTCCACTCATCACTGGGTTCTCCCATCTTGCACCTCTGTTCTTGCCCTTGCTTATGTCAGAGATTCTTGCCATTTTCCCAGACTTTTCCCAGCCCTTCTTGTAATCATGCCCATCCTTCAAGGCTCCACTCAAATCCCCCCATGAAGGATCATTGGTCCTCCTATTCTCAGGGTCACTGCACCTTACTACGCCTCTCTTACAACACTTACTGCAGCCCTGCCTCTTGTTCTAGTTCTCTGCATTTATTCTCCCCATCACCATTTCTGCACCTACAACATTATAAACTGGAAAGAGAGATAGTACCCTCTAATAGTAGCTAACATATTGCCTTAAAAACAATAGGTAATAAAAAGTTGCTTGTAATGGGGACAAAATTTATTACTGTGTACAGTAAACATGATCAATGGAAGAGGGGCTGTCTTGGGCGGTGGGGGGAGGGGGAGCTGAGGGTGTGTGGGAGTTTGAGAGAGATAGGGCTTTGAGGTCAGGATGCTGAGGGCAGTCTGTGCCTTGCTCACTGTTGTTTTCCACCATTGACTAAGGTGCCCAACACAGGACAAGAGCCTCATAAATATTTGTTAACTGAGTGAATAAATGTTATTTACTTCATTTTGGTCAAGGCTAACCTTGAATTCATGAGAACAAGGTCATAACAAAAGTCCCTAACAAGTGTTACAATATGAAGAAGGTGAAAGTGTATAAAAGTGAAAACAACAGTCTTCTTCTTCTTGCAGTGAGAAGCAAGCTCAGAAACAGCAACGCCTCACCGGGAACCAGCTGAAGACCCAGCCGCAAGGTGGAGGCATCTCTTTTCTTTTTGGAGTAAACGAGCCTTTTCTGGCATCTCTGGCTAAGAGCAGACATTAATTTTTGTATTTACTGAGTCCTGTGAGAAGCACCAGGAAATAAATCCATATGGGACTTAGATTATACCTCCCACACTACAGCTTCAGGGCAGAGATCGCATTTGATGACATAATACTTTTTATTTCTACAATATTCTTTGTGGCACCTAGCACAGTTCTGACCAGTGCATGAGAGGGGAGGAGGGAGGGAGGAAAGGAGAGAGAGAAAGAGAAGAGAGAGAGAGAGAGGGAGAGAGAGAGAGAGAGAGAGAGAGAGAGATAGAGAAAATATGGTTGGTTGACTGATTCATGTGGAGATAAAGTAAATAAAGAAAACTGTTGCTGATGATACACCCATTAAACCATCCACAGGGGCACTGAGGACTAGGAGCCCATTTTATTAACCTTTTAATCTCTGGCTTCTATTATTCTTACTTAAGGCCAGGATTCTGAGCTTCGGGAGGAATAGAGATTTGTGAAAGGAAAGGCCACATAGCTTATAAGTGAGGTAGCCAGACACAAGTTCTCTAATCCTCAAACCAAGCACTGTTGAGGTGGAAAGAAAGGCACAAGAGTAGGTTTTCATTTAGTTCACAGTTAAAGTTTCCTTCTACATCAACAAGAAACTAATATGTTTGTAATTTATTATTAACCTTTGCTATATTGTGTAAAAGTACCCACATAATCATGTGTCACGAATACCTCTGAAGTCCAGGTTCATTCAAGCATAAGTAAGATGAGAAAGGAGGCCTGATGAAAGGTATAATGAGAATATCTATAATTGTGAATAAGTCTAGTTTGTACTTCATGTGTCTGAACTTTTCTGATCACTTCAACTACTTTCTCCTTGAATAAATGTTATTTTTATAGTGTCAGAGTTCGGGTCAGCAGAATAATGGATGTCCTTGTGCCCAATTTTGACTTGCACAAGGAGTACTAGTATGTACACAGGGCAGAAAAACTCATGTATCTGGGGTCAACTATCTTTGGTTGCAATGAAAACACAGTCTCTTTTTAATAGCTTAATTTTAAGACAGCTCTCCAGAGGATCTTTACTCATTGGCACCATATTCAATTGTACTGGCAATACATGTGTGGATTACAATAATTTTTCTATTGAGATGCTAACACTGAATAAATAGAAAGTTAGAGCAGCATTGTATCACAATCATTTTGATGCACAAAATAAACATTATCCACTTTATTTCCTTTTGCTACTTGAAGTCACATATTAATTACTTAAAATTTACAACTAGGAATGTAGCCCAGTGTCTAAAAATCTTGCTTCTGTTCAAGTTAATTCAGATTGTCCATCCATGCATGAGAACAGCTGAGCTATGAAATTGGGCTGCATGTTTTTCTGGCAATAATGAGAAGATAATATTCCTTAGGAGTAGTTAAGTGACATCACTATCGATAGGTTAATTGGAAATAAAAATGTAAAGCTTTTTTAAATCACTAGAATAAAAAGCCTTTGGTTTGTTGGAGCTCCGCAATGTACTTTTTGAACTCTCCCCACTTTGAAGTTTAGGTTAATAACTGTCTGATTAATGTAACTATGCTGCTTTCAGAATTCCACACACATCCCATGGCCAATCAACCATTTTCTAAAGAAGACTTTCCTACTTACATCTTGATCACAGTCACCCTGCTCCCTCTACTCCTTTACCAAATCTTGAAAAAATGACTCCTGAGTCTGATGAAGTGCATGGAATATTGGGTGGTGAAAAGAAATGCAATTTGATGTGAGGGCACAAGAGTTGGCTGCAGTTGGGAATATGATATATGAGACACCCTCCATGTTCAGAGCCCAGAGTACAATTTGCTGTTGCTTTTTAATAATTAATTTTTTAAATTTCTCACCTGAGGATATGCTTATTTGTTTTAGAGAGAGGGGGAAGAGGGATATATATATATATATAAATTGAACCCACAACCTTTTGGTAAATGGAATGACGCTCCAACCAACTGAGCCACATGGGCCAGGGCCCATAATTAATTATTCTGAGAAGGTAGCTAAGTTAACTTTATGATGCATCCTAACCATATTCAAATTATTTTCAGCTCCCTGTGTGAATATTTACACTTATGCTACTAAATACATACATTTAGATTTCTATCTCTATACTAACCTCCCAATTAATTACCAGCAGGTCACTGTGCAGTTGTGAACAACCCAGATGGAAACATTGATCCTCCACAGTAATTAGCACTTACTTAATACAGTTTCATGCCAGATACATTCTAGGCATGTTAAAAACATTATCTCATTTAATTCTCAAACAAACAACACAAACAGGCAAACATACTCTCTATGAGCTAGAGAAAACAAAGCAAAAGTCAAATTAATTTTGTTAAGTGCAATTCTAATTCATTTTTTACCATTGGGATCTGATTAATTGCTGAATAATGCATAGTGAGTGCCACTGGTACCAAGACATCAGGTTACTCTTGGCATGTTTAGTTAGTTTGAGCTGTCCCACACCACTGACTATACCCCTTCATTTGGGTTGGACAGGTATCTTTAATACGTTGTATGAGTGGACATTCAAGAATGACCTGGATCCACTTCATGATGCTTCATCTGTTCCTGTCTTGCTCTTCCCTGAGTGAATTTTCTGTCCTGGGCTCCTGCCTTGAACTAAGGTCCTCATCACCGCTTCCATTCTGTTTCTTGTACTTCCTAGTAATCTTTGAATGTGCCTCAGGATGGCCCCTCAAATCTGCCTTCATTTAGCTCCTTTTGGAGGCTGACCTTTCTATATTGTATCTGTACAGTCCTGCATTGCTTTTTGTATGATGTTGCCTAGTCATTTAACAAATATGAGCCTGTTGCCCCCCGTATAACTGCATATAAACATGTGAATAGAAATTCTGAAATTCACCACCATTCTTAGAAAAACAAGTCTGCAGGCTTGTCTTGATTGAGAATTCTTGCTCTCTAATCATTTTTGTTTTCCAAGGATAGCACATTAGTAATGTAATTTGTTTGTTTGTTTGAAGTGTCTCTAGTCACTATGTGTAAATGTGCAATTGATTTATTTTTCCAATAACTACTACAGCCGTACTCTTTTGATCTCTCCAATCCATTCCTATGTAGCAGTGCAATTCCATGTTTCAACACTTTTAGCTATTAAAAAAGTATAGTGCAGTTAGCATTGCAACCCTACCTTCAATTCAAAGCTCTCGCTTCTCACTGTAGACTAGGCTGAAGACTTAGGCTACTTAAGTGGTAAAAAGGTCTTGTTCTTCTTTCTCCTCAACCCCTCACTTTTCTTCCTCATGTCTCCAGTCTGCCAGAGAAGCTCTGATGGTAGGTAATGTAAGAGGGGCAACATTCAGTTGAGAGATCTAGAGCTACTGGCTGCAAGTCTGTCCTCCTCTATTATTCTCTGTGTAATAGATCGTGTGTGTGTGTGTGTTTGTGTGTGTGTGTGTGTGTGTGTGTGTGTGTGTAGGGGGTTATGAGGGGGCATATCACTTGTGCCAGGGACTGTTCAAGGTGCTGGGGTTGTGGTGGGATCAAGGAAGACAAGGTTTCTGACTTCAGGAAATTTAAATTTAGTGAACATCCAAATGCTGCTTCTCTCCTGAGGATATTTTGGGTTACTTCTTTGGGAGACCTGATATAGTTTTCCCTCTGTGTTGCAAGACATAGGGGATGCTGGTCTCTTCCTCGAAAGAAATATGAAAATATTGCAACCCTTTCCTCCACTATGGATAATATAACTTATAGCCTCTTCCAGCAGGGGTCTCTTTGGCCAGAAAATATCCCACCAAAAAGATGGCTTAAGTCCTAAATCAACTGTAGTATCTACTCAACCAATGGGAAAGGGTAGAGTGCAGGCTGCTCAGACCCACCTCTCTTTGCTTTCTGTCTTTCCTCTGTCTTTTTCTCCCTTCCCCATCTCATCAAGTGTCTCTGATTAAATTGCTCAGCCACTTTTAGAAAAGAAACAATCATCAGTCTCCCATTGGGTAGAGGGAGAGGATGGTTCAAGTATCCCCAATCTTGAAGGAGGGGAACAGAACAATTCTAATACCTCTCTCCCTCATGGGGGTTGGGGTAGGGAGAAGGGATGGTTAATGATTCACAAACTGTTTTCTCCCAATGGGAAACTCTTGCTTCTACTCTGCATCGGGAGAGTGCAGGGAAAGACAAACCAGTAGGGTTAGTTCTGTGAAACAGCAGTTCCCAGCAGGTCCCCCAAGAAAGTGGCTCATTATTGGTGATTCTCTAAACGGAATGTAAGGACCTTAGTTTTCTATCCTCGTTTCCTAGATAACTGATTCAGGCTGGGATTACATCATCATACCACCTGGAGAGAAACAGAATAAAAACAGAGTTGGATGAAGCTTGGTGATTATCTATTAATTTTACTCATTCATCCTCACTCTAGATAATTGAAAAGTGACTTCAGTGTTATTTATTCTTTAGGTCCTTATTAGCCAAGATTTAAAAAAAAATGGGTTGCTGACGAAAATGTGCATAATGTATGTTTATTATTAGAACCTATTGTTTCAGTGCAGTTTACACTTGACTTTGTGGGAACCTTTCTCAGATGAATACATCTATGATAAAATTTCATTTGTTCTTATTAAAATAATGTAATATTTAAAGTTAAGGGTTGAGAGTAATAAAACACCCATCCTTGCACTTACCAACCAGATTTTAATTAAATTAATATTGTGTAACCTTTACTTCAAACTCTTCTGCATAAAAAAGAAAATCTTAAGGATGGAATAGGAGACTCCTGCCTGCTTTCTGAATTCATTCCCCTCCCTACAAAGATAACCACTATTCTGTGGTTAACCACTATTGATGCTTTTTTCCTGTTTTTCTTACTTTTAGTACATATGTACATAACCATAAGTAATATGTAGCATTACAAGTGTTTATACTTTACATAATTAGCATTATATATGTGATTCTGTAACTTGTTTTTTTACTCAACCTTATGTTGCTAAAATTTATTCATGTAGTGGATATAGTTCATTTATTTTAACTACTATATAATACTACATTATATACACATTCTTTAGTTTAATTTTCAGTTCTATTGATGCACATTTAGGACCCCTGCCCCCAATATTTGCAATTGGAAACTATGCTGCAATAAACATTGTTGAAAATGTCTCCTGGTGCATTTGAGCAAGAACAGGATATACACATAGCAGTGGAGTGCTGATTTAAAGATGTATATCTTTAATTTTATTTGATGTTGCCAAATTGGTCTCCAAAGTGGTAGCACCAATATACTTTATCACCAACATTGAATGAGAGTTTCCAGTTCCCCACATGCTTGCCTATGTTTGGAATTTCCAGACATTTAAATTGTTGCCAGTCATATGAACGTAAAATGTTATCTTATTGTTTTAACTGGCTTTTTACTAATATTGAGCAGATGTTACTAGCCATTTGAGTTTCTTCTTTTATAAATATCTTCATCGTGTATTTTTCCATTTTTCCCCATTAGATTATCTTTTTATTAATTCATAAAAGTTCTTTATTATTTGTATGTTCAGGATAGCATGCATTTTTCTGTTTTATGTATTGCAAATACATTCTCTTAATGTGAGGCTTGTCTTTTCACTTGGTTCATGGTGTTCTGTCATAGAGACACAACATTTTAATGGAATCAGATTTATCAGTAATGTTTCTTTATGGTGGTTTGGGCTTTTTATGATTTATTTAAAAATTCTTTTCAACCCAAATGAAAAAAAAATTCTCTATATTTCTCTATATTTTCCTCTAAAAGTTGTAATAGTTTGCTTTTCACATTCAGCCTTCAATCCACCTAAAGCTGATTTTTGTTGGTTGAAGTAGAGGTTTATTTTTATCTGTATGGATAACCACTTGTCCTAGCACCAGTTATCAAGAATCTGTCCTTCTCTCTCTTCATTGTAGTTAATGCTGCCTCAACTGCATATTAAGTCTCCACACCCGTCTGTCTTTTGCTAGGCTTCCCACAGTATATATTCTTTGGTCAGCTGGACCATACCAGTGCCAGCACTCCCATCGTTTTCATTACTATCGCCTTCTACATACATCTGGAAATCTTGTAGGACTGGAAGTTTTTAGTCTCACTCTTACCATCATTTCAAATACAAATAATTTTAAACATCTTTAGGTTGCATACAGTGATTATCAGAATTATGGGTTTAAAAACAATATTTACACCAACTTTCCACTTCACTTTTAAAGTATCATAAATTATAATAAGTACCAATTACTAATTCAAACATTTTCATAGTGATTTGCAGACAAAAATTTTATTAGAAGTTAACCCATAGCTGTTTACGAGGTCTTAAGAAAAGTAAACGTAATTTTTCTAAAAATTTAAATTAATCATATAAATAAAAGTAGGATTATTTTAACCATCCTGTCATTTTCTTAGTGAAATATTTAGAAAGAAACTGATTTATAAAGGATTCACTTTTTTCTTGGCCTTACATCTTTTACAATAGTGGTTGATTTAATGCCCAGTTATCTATTCAGCCTATTCAAAAGTGGGCTTTACCCAGGGATATGCATCAGAATTACCTAGGGAGCTTTTTAAAAGCCATCCGACCCTTTTCAAATTTAGATATTCTCCACCAAAGTTGAAAAGCAATAATATATCACTAAAAAAGTAGAGCTATTGCCTCTCTAATAGAAGGACACTGGTGCCATCTATTATTGTGATCGATGTGAAGTATGAGCTTCCCTAAGAAGTATGTCATCGAGAGCTATGACACACTTCATTGTCCCATTGTTCTAACTGTTGACATGTTCTCTCAGACATTTCCAATGTAGTTCTATTGTCTAGTTTACCATTTCTAAATGTAAGGTTTATTGCCACTTGGACACCTGAGAGCTAAATGGAAAATGTACGTGCATTCGTTTCATTCCAACACATTGTGATGTGGCCAGATTAATGAATAGTGTAGCTAATTAAAAAAGACCTCACAAGTGAGTGGGAACACTAACAACCCACAGTTGAAAAAACTCTGCAATTCACTGAGTCTTACACTCTTCTAACAGTGGATGACAACATTCTGTGTAGATTCCCATGTGACACATCCGAGTTGTTTTTCTCTCTCTAGAGGACTCTCTAATTTACCTTCTGAAATTCAAAGAGCTCAGGCATGAAACGTATCTATCCCAAAGGAGCCTGCCTACTCAAAAGTATATATATATCCCTCTGGGGCCCAGGCAGGGAGCTGCCGCGTTGCACTTTGCATGCTTCCCTTCGGTGCTCCCCTAGGAGAATCCGATACTGACTGCTCCAGGTCACTAGCTCAACTCCTCATCCACATGCCAGAAGGGTCTGGCTTGTGCTTGCTCCACACCCTCGTTGAGCTGCCTGTCTTTTAAATCAGTTTGGTCCCAGACTTGAGTGACATCACACAACACTGTTGACCTCTGTCCCAGATAGGACCCAAACAATTTTGCAAGACAAATAACAAAAGCAAATTGCATCACAGGGTCACCTAAAGGGTCATAAGGATTAGTTCTAGAAAACAAGGAAGGGGTACACAAACTACACAATAATATATGTATTTTTTACCTTTTATTAAGCAATAAATTATACAAAAGAGCAGAGGTATTTTGACTGAAACAGGTGTGGGTATGGGCTGGCACTCAGGTTCCTGCTTTCTTTACCCACATCTTACTTCCTGGCTTCCGTTCCTATCCCAGGAGATTTTTGGCGTCCTGAGGATTATTTATAATCTTTTTAGATAATAAAAAGGCACCTGAAGAAGGGCCAAGTCTTATACGTCTCTGTCCTGTTCTGATACTCCCTCTGCTTTCTGGAGTTGCTCCTCTCTTTCCTCATATCTACCTTTGAAGGTACATGAGGACCCACTCAAACATCACCTGCTCCGAGGACTCTCTCCAAGACAAAATTGATCTTCCCTAGGGCAAATGATCAGTGCTTCTATTATAATTATAGGGATTGCATATCTCAGATATTCTGGGACAATCCCAGCTTCTAATATTAGATCTTAATATGTACTTGGATTCATTTACTTATCAAATCACATTTCAATTTTTGTTTTGAAAATAAGGTAACACTAATTCTAACTCTTATTGCAGTCAGCTTTATTTCTGAGTTGCTGATCTATGAAAGCATCATAAAGTATATATTCCCAAAGAGTCTGGACTGGTTATTTCATCATAATCAATAGTCATTCCTCCTCCTCCCTCACTATTTCATCATGGTCATCATCCTTCAATAAGTTACTGATGACCTAGAGCACACCATGCAGTGCTGTGCACTTGCTTTCATTAGATCACTTAATTTTTACAAAAACTCTGCAAGGTAAGTATGTATTGATCTCTATTTTGTGAGGAGGAAGCTGAGAAAACCCAGCAAGTGACTAAGCTGGGATCTGCCAAATCCAGACTCCTTTTCTCCCGCTGCTCTGCCACCCTCAGTGCTCTGCACATTCTAGAAATGCTTATTCTGGTAAATACTGAGTAAATACGTGCTCAGTTGTTCAGAATTAAAGGCATAGAAAAAGCACACATGAATATATCTAGACTGTGAATTGAAATATTTCCCTTTCATGGTTTCATGATTCAGAAAAGAACGTGTACTTAGTGTCATCTTAACTCACTCTGGTGGTGGAGAAGCTAAGTGAAGCCATTGGAATTTTCATTTCACTGGCAATCTGTGGTTAAGGAAATGGGTATCCAAAAACACAACAGATACTTCTCCGTGACTGGTGACGTCTGAGCCATGCTGGACTATCTGAACACAGGCTGGCATTGGTTCTACCAGGCTGAGGCCTATCTCTAGCTTCCTACATTAGTCCTGGGAGATGTACTATTAGGTTATTATTGACCAAAACACACAAACTGGCTGACCATTTCCAATGGTCCCTGGCTGAGCACATGAGGAATGGAGCAGAGATGCTGCTTAAGAGAACATCTGCAGAGGATGGAGTGGGGCAGAGGAGGGGCCCAGCAAGATGGAGAAAGAAGCTGCTATGCTCCTGGCTACGGTGCTATCTTCCCAGTGTTGTCAGAAGAACATGTAAGGACATGTGGGAGGTACCCGGTGGCCATGATATTCTGGCCTTCCTGGCTGCCCACTAGGTGCACAGTGTTGTGCTAAGAGAGTGGAGGATACAGAGATGATTACGATACACAATTATATATCAAGATGTTTATAATCTAACATTAAATTTTACTGTAAACTCTAATGAACTACATGCTGTGGTTAAACATCTTTTAAGATAAATCTCTACCTCATACCATATACTAAACCAGTTCCCGATAGATTACGAATTTAAATGTGAAGAGTCCAACTTTAAAACTTCAAGAAAAATGACTTTAAGACAGGAAAGGATTTCTGAAAACATAAAAATGCAAATAATAGAGAACATTGATATATTGGAGTTTATGAAAATTAAGAATTTGATTTCATCAAAAGAGATCATAAAGGAAAAGGAGCTGCCACAAACTGGAAAAGATATTTGCAATACATATAACCAACAAAAAGACAATATCCATCATGTATAAAAACCAATAAGGAAAAGACAATAATAATAGAAATGTGGGCAAGAGACATCAACTTAAGTATCACAGAAGATGAAAATGGATAAGTCAAACATAAAAAGATGTTCATTAGTAATCAGGAAGAAAATTACAGCCATAATGATATAGCATTTCATATCCACTATACTAACAGAAATTTAATATCAATTTTATATCAAATGTTGACAAGGATATAAAGCAGCAGGGACTCATATACTGCATCTAGGAGTTTACATATTGTTACAAACACTTTAGAAAAATCTCTGGCATTATTTAGTTAATTTGATGTTGCTCAAACCCAGGACCCAGCAAATCTACTCTTAGGAATAGGTTCAGAAATTTTTCCCGAGAGAAAACCTTGCACATGTGTACCAGGAGACCTTTATAAGAATGTCCCTAACAGCGATATTTCTAATAGTAAGAAAACTGGAGCCCAGCCGGCGTGGCTCAATAATTAAGCATCGACCTATGAGCCAGGATGTTATGGTTTGATTTCCGGTCAGGGCACATGCTTGGGTTGCAGGCTTAGTATTCTTCTCTTAAGGGCTCGTACACAAGCACAGTAATGCTAATAGATTGAGATGTCTCCTTTTCTTCCTGCAAGAGGCTAATATTGCTGACAGTGGCCTAAGGACCACTGGTTTAGTCGCCCTCTTGGCAGATAATTACACAAAGACCTGGGACACTGAGATGGCATCGTGTCAAGAGCTGGTGGCTGGTTCGAAATGGAAAATGAGTGCCTTGCACGTCCAACAGGCAGCTGGAAATTCGGGTTAAGCATTTAGGAGACATGTCAATACACACCTCCCCAACTGACCAAATAATGAGACAAGATTGCCTTGGTCACCGTGCTTTACACAGGATCAAGAAGAGGTGATGGCTTCCAATGTAGAGAAGTACTTATTACAAAACAGGTATCCTGTCAAGTGGAACCAGTCAGGAGTCAGACACAGTAATGACTTTTTCACCTGGAGGAGGTGGCGGCACAGTCCCACGGGCAGGTGTCAGGAAGCAGCGGGGAAAGCAGGGGTCACGGTCTGAGGATGGTATATCGCCCGAGGCAACACACTGATTGGGGCACCTCAGAGGAGGGCTGTGAAATGCCTGCAATCACGGCTGAAGAACAGAGCACGTGGCTCTCGGTATCTTCTGAATCGCTCTGCCCTGCAAACCCAATCCTGTGTGAACCAGGATCAAGGTGTATTCCACACCGTCCATTTTTCTGATTAAAATATACATGGGGTGGGAGACTGGGCCAACCGAGCGACTCTGCCCACCCACCGGAGGGCTTCAGGTGCGGGGGAGACATGGAATGACTTTTCATAAACAATGGAAAGACATTTCATACACTTCATAGAGAAGAGATTCTGATTTATTCTCAGATAAAGACTGAGAAATGATGGTTTTAGTATAAGAGAGGAAACTATGTTCACAAATCTTCCCCTCATTGAAGAGGCCAGTAGAATGTTTTTCACATCACGGCAGTGGTTTGTAACTTTCCCATTCTCTTCCTTAGGCAACTACCTCCTCCCCAAACAAACACCCTTCCCCCCCCCCCCCCCCCCCCGCCGCATCTTAGAATACTAACAATTAGAATTCCTAGCTGAGGGCTTAACAAACCAAACAATAAAAACCATGAATAATTAAAATGCAAAGATTCCCCTCACTTCTAATTTATTCCATGTCTACTCTGTCTTTCACCACCAAGATGCCGTCCTAACACTGACCCTTTGATTCCTTACCAAACCTTTAACTAGCCCTCAGGGGAAGCTGCTTTGGAAATGGTTCAAAGCTGGGCAGCCAACAGGAGGAACAGAGGAGAGGATGGAGCCCTCCCCACATGGCATAATGAGCCCGATAACTGGCAACGGAGTCTCATGCCAGCCGGCTCTGCTCCCTATGGCTCCCTTCTCTAATCAAGACAACGCTCTCCCTCAGTCCTGAAAGGAATGCGTGTAGCTCATTTAACACAGTGTTCAGGTCAGACACTGAAAAGAAAAAGGTAATGGGCTTGATCTTGGTGAGAGGGTTTTCTTTTCCTCCATAAAAGGGTTGGAACAGAACTCACACCATAAAGGAAAAACCTCATATTTGCAGACGATCTGAAGGGTGATTCAGAGTGAAGGCTGAGAGACCCGTGGCTCAGCGATGCGGGCTGTGATGACATGCAAAGGCGCTTACTTTATGCACAGATGAGCTTTCTGTGTTTGCTGAGTGTCGGCACCCGGAGGTGATGTAGCAATGATGTTCGCAGTGCAGGGGCCCTGGAGTCATCTACCCAAGCTCAGACACCTGCTGTGTTTCTCCAGGTGGACAACTTGATTCTTAAGTACTTGCTATCTTTCTTCTCTCAGGCTTTGGATTTTATCAAACTTTTTAGCTCATTTATCTGCCTTGACCTGACCGGGCTCCGTTCTGCAGCATTCTGATATTCTGCCAAAGCCTGGTTTTCCTGTCATTCGACTAATTGCACTGCCTCCCTGTATACCTTTCCCAATAGGCTCCAGCGTACCTGTCGTGTAACCCTTTATTCTGTCCTGTTTTGCATACCTCATGCTTTTGAAGTCCTTCATTATTTCCTGCTTGACCTTATCTTCCTTTATTTCCATTCTTACCTTGTCATTCATACATGATGATAGGGAGTTTATGCATGAGGAAAACAAGACTTGAAATGCCACATCGTTTAAAAAAAGTGAGAGGCACATAAGGTTTTACGTACACTCCCTCACTGCTACTACAACATTTGTAATAGTTAAATGAGCCCCAAAGAGGACAGTGCATGTCAGTGAGGCACTAGGCATAAAAAGCTTCCTGTAAGTTAGACCGAATCTGCCTCCTGTATTCATATACTCAGTTATTTATGAATCCCATGTTCTGATTCATCAGGCGCCTTTGTGGCCATGTACTTGGAGAGCATGGCAGGTGACCTGCAGAGCTGGCAAACACGCCTGCAGCATTCTGCTCTTCAGCGGTTTCTGTTCACATATTCATTCGGCAGTACCTACTTACTGCGTGCTCACCATGTACCAGGCACCGTGCTGGGCACTGGGGTACAGTGGGGAGCACAGAGCAACATCTTTCCTGATCTCATGGAGTTTATACCCTGAGAGACAGACCTCATAACATAACCACACACACAAAACTGTATAGTTAGCGCCATGAAAAAATGCTGTGAACAAGATGTGAGCCAGTGACAGGTGAGGGTGACCTGACTGGATTCTCTGGGAGGAGGTGCTGGAGCTGGACAAGGAGGAGTTAACCAGGTGAAGGGGAGAGGGAAGAGCATTTCAGAAGGAGGGAGCAACCTGTGTAAAAGCCCCATGAGCAGGAGGAAGCACGGTGAACTATCAGAGACTGCACATGGGTTGGTGTGATGATGGGAAGCAAAGGGAGCCTCAGGTGAGATGAGTGGGGGAGGGAGGCCAGAACACGCAGGGCATCAACAGTCTTGTGACGGATCTCATCTTTACCCTGAAAGAAATAGGCTGCCATGGGAGGGTTTTAAGCAATGGGCAGACAGAACAGATTTGTGTTTTGAAAAAGAACCATCTTATCTAACAGACTGGATGGGTGGGTGGGTGGAGGGAAGCAAATACAAGTTGATTAGTATTTGAAAGGTTTCATAGCTTTTTGATACACACACTTGAAACATGCATTCTGTATATGTGAGCTCAGAGTATGGAGAAGTGCAGGTCTTGGGGTGAAGAGGGGTGGGTAAGAATAGAGAAGAAAATGTAGGAATATTGAACTAGGCACTTTGCCCTTTCTGGAAAATATAATTCCCATTTTACAGATGAGTAAAATTGACTCTCTGTTAAATAACTTGCAGAATATGGTGACATGCTGTCATTCTATGAATTGCTAGGGTTCATTCAGCTGGCCAGAAGGACACTCGCTCCCTCCCCACTCAATGTGCACAGTCCTGAAGCTGCCCAGAGGAGGCCTAGTGTTTGGTTACAGAGCTATAGAGCAGCCATCTGTAAGCCTCTGGCAGGTAACTTGTCCAAGGTCAGAGCTAGATAGCCAGTGAGTCCTTGAGCCAGAATTTGCATATCAGGTCTGAGAGGCTCCTACTCTTATTACTGCACCATAGAGCCTTACAACAGAGGAAGAAACTGTGGGAAAGGAAAGGGACTGAGATAGGGAGTGGACTAGGAAGTCACTAAGACAGAGTCTTTACGTTAAGGAAGAAACTGAATTTAAGAGACAATGAAAGTATCTTAGATTAGCTGATGGAAAACAAATGAAGTGAAGTGGATCTTCAATGTGTGTCAATGACCGGAGGCTTCGAATTGAGATAGATCCACTGATGGGTGTCTTTCACTATTTTTACCCAGCTCTTTCCTGCTGAGAAATTCTGTGTGTGACAGTCTCTTGTTGCTAAGGGAGACAGCCTCACTGCTTTGCTTCTCTGGATTCAAGGGCAAATTAATTTAAGACAGAATGTCATGCCATTCAAGTTTAAAGTCAGGATAAAAGCAAGATATGAAGAGAGCTCTTCCCCAAATTCAAGTAGCTAAGCAGGTCTACACACTTATGTCCCAGAAGCAAACTCAGTCCAGTGGAAGATAAAACGGGGTTCTTCTGAGGGGTCCCCAGGAATCTGCACACTACCAAACGTGTCCCCTCCCAGAGCAGACGCCTCTTAGACCTGGCAGGAAATAACAATCAGGAAACAATTTGGGCCACCAAAATAAGTTTCCTCGGAGTCAAAACCATCTTCAAAATGTCAAGTACAGAAATGAGGCACAAGATCAAAAGTTTACACAGAATTTTCTCAGCATGCACATTTCTGAGGCATATCGAACGTTTCTGCATTAATCTCTCTAAAAGCATATCAGGGCATAAGAGAGCACTTTTGATTGGCTGTAGTGGGACCTGACCCTGCTGGTGTGGCAACTGCTTCCCCGCTCCCTGACCACAGTCATTCCCCCTCCCCTTGCTCCAGTACCTGTTTATAGCAGATAACAAAAGATGGGCAGTTGGAAACCTCACATGGCCTATAGACTTTTTTTTTTTTTACCGGCACAGCTTTTTTAAATTAAAATTTTTTTTTTCAATTTAATTCTTAAAAATACAGATTTATGCTTTTTCTTTAAAACAACAACAACAAAATTCAGAAATGCAGAAGGAGGAAGCCAGCATTCCACTGATCAGCAGTTGGCCTAGGTTAGTAGTGGCTGCTCCATTCTTCACTCATTTATGCTCCCTGCCCAGCCCTGCAGGCGTGTGAGTTTGTGACCATCCTCACCTTTGTGAGATGGTGGGCCCAAGCAGAGCTGCTACAGTGTGAAGGTGGCAAGGTGTGGTAGAGGGTGAGCAGGAGACCATGCTTCTCTCTGCCCAGAACCAGTAGTGTGGGCACCACGAGGGCTGGAAGCCTTGGGACCACCCAGAGTCAGCGCCTTGGCTGTCCTCAGGCAGGGCTGTAGCAGCAGCAAGGACTCATGCATGGCTTTGTGGGCCCCCTGGCCCACACAAAAGGGACTGGAGTTGGAGAGGAAGGAGAGGAGGGGTGCTAGAGAATGACTGCAATGGGCACATGTAGGGCACCCTCTGCATTAAAAAATGCAAAACAGAACCACCTTCTAAATAATCCACGAGTCAAAGAAAAACTTCATAGTGGAAGTTTGAATATATTTAGAATACATTTAGAATATATTTAGAACTTAAAGTAATGAACATTCTACATATCAAAACTATAGCCTTAAATTCACACATTATTACTATAAATTAAGAAAACATGTGAACTACCGCTCTAAGCATCCAACTTAAGGAGCAAGAAAAATAAGAAGAGAGTAAACCCAAAGAAAATGTAGAGAGCGAACTATTAAGTATAAAAAAAACATAAATTAATAAGAGAATACATATGTAAGCTGGTTCTTGAAAAAAATTCAAAATAGATCTCTAGCATGATTAATAAAGAAAAACAGAAAGAATACACAAACTAGGGTCAAATAAGTGAGTAACTAGACATAACTACAAATGTTTCAAACATTAAAAATGTAGAAAGATAATATAAAAACTTTGAAAAACTAAGATGAACTAGGTAAATTATTAGAAAAAAAAGAAATTCATCAGAATCAACTTAAGAAGAAATAAAAACCTGAAGAATACTCTAATTATTATAGAAAAGTAGTTAGTGGTTTAACATTTTCACACGAAAAAAACATACTAGGTCTGGATGGATTCACAGGTGTGTTCTACCAAACATTCAAAGACAATACTAACTTACATAAACTTCCAGAAAACAGTAGCAATGACAACAACAGAAAGGATTATTTTTCACTTTGTAAAGCTAGCATAATGTTAATCATTCAAGGACACTACAGGAAAAGAAAATTATAAGTCAATCTTACTCAAGAACATAAATACAAATACCCTAAAGGAGATATCAGAAAACTGAATTGAACAATGTATAAAAAAAGATATGTCATAAATAAAGAGGGCTTATCTAGGAAAATCAAGAGTGATTTAACATACAAACTCATTAATATGATGTCATATTAATTAGCATATTAGAAAAAAGATCATGTGATACTTTCTATGAATGTAGAAATAGTACATACAATTCAACATGTATTCATACAAACTTTCTATCAAACTAATAATAGAAGGGAATACTCTTAATCTGATAAAAGTTATATAAACTCATTAAACATTATGTTTAATGGTGAAATGTTAAAAGCATTCCCTTTAAGGTTAGAAATAAAACAAGAGTGCTTGCTTTGACTGCTTTTATTCAGCATCATACTGGGAGCTGAGTAAGTGCAGTAAAATAAGGAAAAATAAACAAAAGAACACGGAAGACACGGAACTCTAATTATTTACAGAAAATGTGATTATCTATGTATAAAATTCAGAGGTAGCTACAGATAAATTATTTAAATTAATAAGCAAGTTTAGTAATTATATATGACTAGAGGCCCGGTGCACAAAAATTTGTACACTGGGGGGGGGTTAGGGGGGGTCCCCCAGCCCGGCCTATGCCCTCTCGCAGTCTGGGACCCCTCGGGAGATAACGACCTGCTGGCTTAGGCCTGCTCCCGGGTGGCAGAGGGCAGGCCCAATCCCTAGGTGCAGCCCCTGGTCAGGCCCAGAGCAGGGCCGATTGGGGAGTTGGGGCGCCGCCCCCTGTCATGCACAGAGCAGGGCCCAT
>NW_005356259.1:4163361-4282874 GCF_000412655.1 Myotis brandtii
GCGGGAAATGTACAAGGATTGTTAGTTATAAAAAAGTGGAATTAGCCCAAATATCCATTGACAGGGAAA
The DNA here is from genome assembly GCF_000412655.1 of Myotis brandtii. Classification (NCBI taxonomy): domain Eukaryota; kingdom Metazoa; phylum Chordata; class Mammalia; order Chiroptera; family Vespertilionidae; genus Myotis; species Myotis brandtii. Next base: position 4,163,431 of record NW_005356259.1, read on the forward strand.
ATCTTAAATATCCATAGTTAACTATTATAGAATGTAGCATATTCATACAATGGAGTAGTTTATAGCAGTGGACATAAACTACAGCTTTATGTATCAACTTGAATGAGTCTTATGAACAGAAAGTATAAAAAGAAAACCACAGAGAAGAACATGTACAGTATGATTCATTTACATAAAGTTCACAAAGTGTGCAAGGCTAGATGATGTAGTTGAGAGGTATACACATATGTGGTAAAACTGGAAAGAATGGCAAGTATTTACTTAGGGTGATGGTCACCTCCGGGGCTGGAGAGTAGAAGGAGAATGGAATCATGGGAGATAGGTAAGGTTTTTAAAATCAGGCTACCGTTCAAGGGTGCTTGAACCACGGTTTATTTATACCTATTCCATATATTAAAAATATTCTTCCAAATGGTCTTATGTTTGATAAAGACAAAATGTAAAATAAAAATACTTTCATTTTGTAACCACAGGCTAGTCATGTTACCACAGAAGGAGAGGTGACAAACACAAAAGAAGCTGCTATCAGGGATTTATTTTTATTTAAAGATGGGTAAGCAGTGCCTTTTTTGCACATTGTTCAGTCTAACAAAATGTTTTATACAAAAGAAGCTGCTATCAGGGATTTATTTATTTTTATTTAAAGATGGGTAAGCAGTACCTTTTTTGCACATTGTTCAGTCTAACAAAATGTTTTAGGTTACCCAAGGCCCACTGCAGGCAGACTTTTGCATCATAAGTTTCAGGAAGAAAGTAACCATTTTATAAATAAACATATAATGCTAAGAAGGCATATACAATTGTTATACAGTTGTTAAGATGATGAAGTTAAAATGTTCTTTTTTCCTGCCGGCAGACTTCTGCATCATAAGTTTCCGGAAGAAAGTGAACCATTTCATAAATAAACATATAATGCTAAGTGGGCATATACAATTGTTACACAGTTGTTAAGATGATGAAGTTAAAATGTTCTTTTTTATAATATAAATGTTTTATGGAAATGAGGGATATACAGTGGTCTCCCATTATCCATGGGGACACGTTCCAAGATCCTTAGTGCATTCATGCAACTGTGGTAGTACCAAATCCTATATACTATGTCCCCCCGCCCCCCGCCCCATATATACATACTTTTTTACTTAAAGGAAGCATTTACAGTTTCTTTTTGGCATATCTGAGTTGTCAGGATCACACCTCTTGCATTTTGGGGCCATTATTAATTAAAATAAGGTTACTTGAAGCACTATGATACCTCCACTGTTGATCTGCTAATCAAGACGGCACTAAGGGACTAATGGGTGGGAGCATGTACAGCGTGGATATGCTGGACAAAGGGATGATTCTTGTCCCAGGAAGGACAAAGTGGGACATCGAGAGATTTCATCACGCTACTTAGAATGGCCTGCAATTTAAAACTTATGAATTTATTTTTCTGGAATTTTCCATTTAATATTTTCAGTCCATGTTGACTGTGAGTGACTGAAACTATGGAAAACAAAACTGCAGATAAGGGGGGTTACTGTATTATACTTTTATGAAACAGGGTTAATATATTACCTTTTTCAAGAGAAAACTCCATCTCCTTTCAGATTCTTTTACCTTGATTCTGAGATTTTTATTTTAGCACTTCGAACTACTATTCCTTCCCTCCAATGCCTCTTGATTTCCTAGATTCTCTGCTTCACTGAGCTTCACCAGTAAATTATTTTGCGTGTTCATTATTCTTTCCTGTGTTTCCTATTTATCTTCAGTTTTTAATTAGATTGTGTCCCTAAGAGCATTGTACCAGAGATTTATTCATCAGTTATGAAAATTTTATCCCTCTTGACTTTATTAGGACTCTTACAAATTTCAAAACAATCTTAAAAAAATATCCACTTATATTTTCTAATAATTTCTTATATTGTTTCATTAAATCTGAATGTCATTTGTGTTTCTCTTATACTAGCCTACTTGATGACTGAAGAAAAGCAATCAGACATGATGATTGCCCCCATTCCCGTTATTTTCTGCATTTACAGATTGTATTTTGTTTTGTCGTTCAACTTTTAATGTTGATATTGAAAAACTATCTAGTAATTAAAGTAAAAACATGCTATTCTCTACTTTTTTTTGATAAAGTGACTATTTCATGTAATTATGGTCACATGGTTTTTCTTGGTGTTTATTCTCACTGTACTATTCAACTTAAATTGTATTCCATGACATATCTTAATATCTATGTCTCTTCTCACAACCGAATACCTCACTCTTTTGTCTTAATAAAAAATATCAATTCTATCTCATGGTATATTTCTGAAGTCCTCCCATCAGTGCTATCAGGTATATATCATTCTTTCTATTTTCAACAAAGTGGATTGATGATTTAAATTTTAATACAGCAAATGTACTAGATTTGCTTATTTCGAAGGTTCTGAGTGAGGCTGAGGGTTTAGAAGGGCCCCAAAGAGTCATATTTTTAGTGAATCTTTAAATCCATTTATTTAGTTACTCTTATATGTTTCTGATACAGGGATTCTGGAACCTCTCTTTTAAATAAGCATCTAATTGAGCTTCTGAAAAAGTTTCTTATCCTCTCTTATGTATCTGAACTTTGGTTTGTAAATTCCCGACTACTATCTGATCCTGGTTTGCTATTGGCAGGTTCTCATATTTTGAAGAAATCCATTGTACCTTGTCAGGATACTTGCCTAATCTGACTCGTTTCATCAGGTAGAAAGAAAGTATTTATTTGACTAAAAAAAAAAATGACTAAACATACAGTGCTTTTCAAGGAGGAAAAAAAACAACTACGTTCTATGTGAGTATTTATTAATTGATTTGAAAGTCAAACAGTCTAATTTGCCACAGATCTTTGCTAAGATAATTTTCATTGCCTCAGCTGCCCAGAAAGACTAGTCAAGTCATTTACCTGGAACTCACTCTTGGGATATATCTAGCTGTCTATCACAAGATTCATGAATATTCTCTTGGATGCCTGGGATATCACTTGGATGTCTAAGGGCATGCTTTAAAAATACACATCTGTGCCAATGTTTTAGAATCCCCAGTGTGAGAAGGCTGCTTTTATACCCACTCTAGTCACCTCCTCTGTGCTCCCCCCACCCCCCACACTGCCTGCAACTGTACTGGTTTTCTTTGTATTCTTAGCAAAGTCTTATACTACTGAACAGGCACATACCACCACTGTCCTACAACCAAGATGGATGGAAAAGACCCAGGAAGTCTTAGTTTCAGAGACTTACATCTGACACATTAACTAAGTTTTCAAAAGTAGTATGATTTACATCCCTAAACCAAGGGCACAGTGATTCATTGTTACCGAAAGTGATTTTCCAGAATCATCCAGTATTTGCATAGTCATTTTGATTTGAGCAGTTCTACTGTGCTGGGTTTAATCTAAGATATACTGCTATTACCAGATCATTACCTGTTTCTGATTATGAAAAAGGGAAAAATAAAGTGTTTTCCAAATACATTGGGTCATGAACCATGTGTTTGTGTTTAGCGTAGGCATAGAAGAACGGTGCCTGCATATTTTAGAGGCTGGGAAGAACCTGGTGCTAGCGTCTCTTCTTGAACTCATTTTTAAAGGTTGCCTGTGAATATCTAGTTCACCTACTTTTCTCAGGAGTCTTGGAACTTTATGAACCAAGTCATAGTAGCCGTTGCTGTATAAGCTGCCTTATAAGCATCATATGTGCAGAAATTTAAAATCTATATTTATCTGGGCCCTAATGGTATTAAGTGGGAACTTTAAAATAAGATGGAAAAAGAAAAGATGAAAAATGGGCCCCTAATTAATTTCAGCGTGAAATTTCCAAATTGGTAACATATGTTATCCAGTTTATGTATTAGTTTAAAATAATCAAACCATTGATTCACGCCAATACTGGTTGTCCAGGTCCTTGTTGAAGTAATTTAAATACATCTGTGAATTTAAAGTTATTGCCAATTATAGATAAGTACTATTGAAGGTGGAAAAGATTAGCTTTAAATCATTAAATCTGATAATAAACCTGAAAATAAGATCTGAATTAATTATGTGCTATTATCAAGAACACTTATTGATCTTTATACAGATAACAAAATATTTATATAATTCTGACAGTGGATAATATGAGTACCTTTCAACTTATATAATGAAGTAACCCTTTTCCCTGACATGGATTTTGTCACCCTAGACAAATTCTCCACTCGTGCCATAAGAATTCATGAGTGAGAAAAACTTCAAACATTTGAATATCAAATGTAATCCATAAAAAGCAGAAAAAGGACTCTTTCATCCATTTCTGCTAAGCTCTCAGCCTTATTTTATTTTTTATTGGTTTTTAGAGAGAGAGGAAGGGAGAGGGAGAGAAACATCGATGTGAGAACAGAACATTGATTTGCTGCCTCCTATACTTCTCCTCCGCACACACACTGAGGATTGAGGCCTCAACCCAGGCAAGTGCCCTGACCAGGAATTGAACCAGCAACGTTTTGATGCCATGGGACGACGCCCAACCAACTGAGCCACACCAGCCCAAGCCTCAGCCTTATTTTAAAGATTGGAGATAAAATCAAGCAGTAAAAGCTCATCCATGGAATCTCTGTGACTCCCAAGTAGCTCTTTTTTTTTTTTTATAACTTAATGCTAGAAATATATGTATATTGTAATCCAAAATAAACTAACCCATATTATCTAAAACTGGGCATAATAAGTCCTTTTATATGCTTATACACAGAAAGAATAGGTGACTTTATAAAAATGACATGGAAAATGATGAAATGTTGCTTAGTTTTATAATCTTTGACAAGAAGTCAAAATACCATTTTTTTGAAAATCCAGGTAGAGGGCTCAATTTTACTATCAGCCGGATAAAGCATCTTTCATACAACTGAATACCTGCCCATGAATTCTAAATCAGTGTTTACATGGCTTTGAGGACCTCTAGCACACCATTGGAACAAGGTAAGAATCTCCTTAGACAAGCTCTAGGGGGGATTAACAAAGCCCAAGCCACACACATCCCACCTGCATCACACTGTGTATGACAGCTTCCCTCTAACTCAGCAGTTCTCAAACTTAACTTGTACCAGTCACCTGGCGGTGAATCACACAAACACAGCCGGAGGACCCCACTTGTAGAGTTTCTGATTTCATAGGTCTATGGTGTGGCTTGAGAATTTGCATTTGTAGCACATTCCCAGGTGATGCTGATACCAGGGACCACCATGAGAACCATTACTCTGGTTTGTATTTTGTAAAAGTATTTTTTTTTTACATAGAGTACTTCTATATTTAGGCTTCTATGCCTTGGAAGTATTGTATATATTGAACAGCCAGTCATTTAGACCACTTGTTAAGAAAAATTTGGCTACTGAAATCCACACAGGCCATGTCTGAAGTCCACTGGGAGTCGGGGTGGGGCTATTCTCTCTTGCAGGGTCTGGTTCACTCATGGCCTTCCTGCTGTTCTTTTCATCTTCACCGCAAAGATTAATTTTGTTTTATTTACCCACTTATGAGTTGGCTTTTCAGCATGTTTAGAAAGTACCCTTCTGTTTACAGGGAAGCTGAGAGCCAAGAAACCATGCGGAGGCCTGTTCTAAAACCACGTGTAGAGGACGCTGGTGTTGGATGGGGCGGGGGTGGAGGTGTCTCTCAAGTCAGCTTTGCTTGGGTTCAGATTCCAACTTGGATACTTCCCAGCCGTCAAAGCATTATGAAGGGAGAGAGAAAAATAGACACAATTTACATACTTTCTACTTTTGCACTGTGGGAATGAGAATCCCAGAAATGGTAGAGTTGGTGGTAGGAATAACAGATTTATTCACTTGTCCAGGAGCAATTGGTTTGTGAGGCTCAGCGGAAGAACCCAACCAAGAACCACAGCTTTTCTGTAGTAACTATAAGAGCAAGGAGGGTGGGCAAGAATGAATTCGAGATATTATTTATAATAATAACTAGTCTATTATTTGCTTACTAATCACCATTTTACAGAGAGAAAGGGAGAGAGTCTAACATTCTATATTGTTATCAAGCTTTGTTTTGTACCTTTAGATGAAAATCAGTTACCCATCAATCAGAAGCCTCAAAGTAACTACTACATTAAAAAATACGCTCTAGCCTTACACTCTAATTGAAAAATTCTCACTGCTATCATATTTATGAACAACATGTATCCAAGAAGCTTAGTCCACCTTTCTCCAAATGCTTCTGTCTGCCCGACATCAAAGCTGAAAGACCAGTCAACACACCAGAAATATTTCCAAAGAAACACAGAACCATTTGATTAATAAATGTGGAGAAAAAAGCATAAAGCTAAAAATACATTTCAAAAGATTTGCTCTCAAATGGAAATTAATCATCGAACCCTGGAAAAATATGGAGCCCTGTTTTCACTTCTTAGATTACTTTGCCCCTTTTCTTGAGTTTACTCTTTAGGAAAACTATATATGTAAAACACTATTTGTCAATTAGAAGACTATAAGCAGGAAAATGAGTGATCAAATTCTTACATAACTTTTGGTCAAACTTTAGAAAATTGGGTCATGAAATGAAAGAAAGTAAAACCTACATCATCTGTTTGCTTAATAGCATGCTTCAGCACTCTTCTAATAGCACCCAGGGTTTCTTTCAGAATTAAGCAATTTTATAAAAAGGACTGTTCTTACCCTCATCCTTCCATTCCTTATTGCTGGCCCATCTTCTGCCAATCTCAACACGTACAAATCCATTTTGTATTCCCTTCCTCCACGAATGCTGAACCCAAATCCTTTGGCTCCTTTCTCCATGTCCACGGTGAAATAATCAAAATCCTTTGGGGCCAGGAGAAAAATGGAATAAACAATCGTTTAATATCAAAGAAGCTTCTATATTCAGTCTCTCTATTTTTTCTCTCTCCTATAATGTGTTCCAAATGAGTTGGTGTTGTGAGACGCAATCTGACTTCACAGTCCAGCAAAATGCAAGACAAAGTTCCAAAGGTTTGAGCAGATCAGAACACAATTTCCTTGGTCATTGTGTAGCTTGTTTACATTGATGTTCATCAGCTTACTTGGTTCACATGTAATTACTGCATATAGGCCTGGGCAATATTCTCTCTTTGAGTGTTCTCATTCAGTGCTGTGGAGCTGTATAAATAAATGCACCAGTCCTGTGTATGTGCATACATGTATGTGTGTAAGTTAGAGGTTTGCTAATTAGAAAAATAAATTTTAATGGGGTCTTACTACAACTCTGTGCACAAACTACTGAATATCAAGTTGCAGTGCAGACAATCAATTTGTCTTTTACATAAAATGCAGTATGTCCAAGATTTCCTGACCTTCAATGTTCTTAAAATTTGGGGGAGTTAAAGGTGATCTTTAATCCTAAATAAAACACAACTAATTGAAATTGTATTTAATCTGTATCTTGCTATCTATTAGCTACCAAGCTCTGGTCTAAGTGCTTTTCATTAAAGTAGAATCCTCACCATAGCCTGCAAAGAAGACCCTCCTTTTAGGGAACTGAAGCTCAGAGGGGCTATGGAAGTCGCCATAAGGCACATCTAACATGAACAAATAATTATAAGAACCAGTGTTGTGTAGACAGGGACTGGGTGCTTGTGACAGGTTGCAGGCTGATTGATGAAGCCAGGCGTGGCCTTATGCTTATGCATAGGGGCTTGGCCCTGTACCAACAAATGGGAGGTAGGGGGCTATGTAAATAATTATGGATGCAAAATACCTCCATTGCTGACATCTGTAAAATTTTCTGCATCATCTGTATTGGAGATTCCAGATAAGAGCTTTTTTTTTTTTTTTTTTCAAATTTGACAAGACAATATATTGGGAATTAGCTAGCTAATATTAGCAGGAATTAGTTCATCCCGTTACCACTCACCCACTGATTGATTGATTGTCCTGCTTTATTCTGAAAAAGATTTATTTATTCAGAGCGCTTTGAGGATGTGGGTGTTACCCAGATGATATCATAACTAGGAATAGAACTTGGGCTGTCTATCTCAGAAGGGTGTTCTTTCCTCTGCCTCCCTTCTATTTCATTGTTTGTACTTCAGGAAGTCTTGGTCCTGGGCCTGCGATGATCTCATTGGCCGAGGTACCTGGGGCTGCCTGTAGTCTGACAGAGGGTACTGCCTGGTGTCGGGGGAGTGCTGTCTGTAGTCCAGCAGCGGAGGTTGCCTGTAGTCCAAGGGTGGGGGTTGCTGGTAGTCCCCCCCTGGCGGCTGCCTGTAGTCCAGGGGGGGCTGCCTGTAGTCCGTGAATGGAGGCTGTCGGATGTCCGGTTTCACATCTTGTCTTGCTTTTACTTCTGACCTGTAACTAAATAAATGGACATGGGATTTACTTTGGTATCTCAGTACTCTAAGGAGGTAGAATGATCAACTGACTCCTCTTGGTGATCCTTTTGCATGTTCAGAATTATGAGAAGATTAAACAGTAAGTATTATTTTTCAATCTTTAACAAATACCATCTTGTATACTTTCCATTTGGCTTCTTAAGATATCAAGGTGAAAATGATGGTTCAACCACAGCTTTGTGGAAAAGGACTTATGGATATCCCTTTTTGATTTGGCTATGCAAAAACTACAACTGCACAAATCGAGGGGACTGAATACTTAACTATGCATCCTGAAATAGCAGTCTGTCTTAACACCAGTAAACCAACTCTCTCTGTTTCTCTGTCTCTCTCTCACACATACACACCTTGGCAGACCATTACTTCATGAAAACACAATTTACATGATCTCTAAATACTCCACAAGGACATAATTCATGGCTATTTTACCCGGTTAGGTTTGTTCTTTTTCAATATATTGCAGCGGAGTGATTGTAAGGTATCCTCACCAACTACAAATCAAGTAGAAAGTCACGAGGTCATTGGTAAGAATAGAAACATGTCGTGTAGAGTTTGGATACTAGACCTCAGCCATCAGATAAGTATCAGATATCATCATGGTCATAAAGTGGAAGGAAAGGCAAAAACGTTTATGCTTAACCTTTGTCTCTTTCTTGTTTCTAGAGATTAGTTACTAATAAAATACAGAAACCAGAACTAGTTGCTTAGCACTGTTCTGTGAATCCAAACTGCTCTAAACTGAGAGGATTTCCAGTTCCAAAAGGGGACTAAAATAGCTTATACCAACCATTATGAGGTCATGAATAAGGTAAACTGAAACATTATCACCATAGTACAGAGGAATACTTAATACTGTAGTTCATTACCTATTGCCACAGAAAGTCTATAATAAGCTACTTAGGGAGAGTCATGAATAAGGTAAACTGAAAAATTATCACCCTAGTATAGAGCAGCCGTGGGCAAACTACGGCCCGCGGGCCGGATCCGGCCCATTTGAAATGAATAAAACTAAAAAAAAAAAAAAAGACCGTACCCTTTTATGTAATGATGTTTACTTTGAATTTATATTAGTTCACACAAACACTCCATCCATGCTTTTGTTCCGGCCCTCCGGTCCAGTTTAAGAACCCATTGTGGCCCTCGAGTCAAAAAGTTTGCCCACCCCTGGTATAGAGGAATACTTAATACTGTAGTTCATTACTATTGCCACAGAAAGTCTATAATAAGCTACTTAGGGATATAGGTAGATTGAAAAAATACATAAACCAGTCAGAGAAAGACAAATACCATATGATCTCAATTATATGTGGAAAAATACATTCTGTATAATAACAATTTTATATAAAATTAAGATAGAGGGTTTGAGGAATTGGGTAAATACTTAGCACCAAGGAAAAACTCATATGTGTCAGGAAAACAAGTTCAAAACCAGTCCAACTTTTACCTTTAATACTATGGCATATGTTTTTTTGTTTGTTTTACTGGATTATGGTTTCATTGATGCTGATTATACGAAATATTTTAAAAAATCACTCACAGGAACCATGTAATCTAGTATTTGGTGAGAACATACTGGAAGTATACAAAAATAGATGTACTTATTTGGGGCTTTTGGAAGGGGGTTAGTAATATAGTTAATTTATTTTCATTTATTTTCTTTTATATTGAATTCATTGGGGTGACATTGGTTAATAAAATTGTATAGGTTTCAGCTGTACAATTCTAGAAAACATCATCTATATATTATATTGTGTGTTCACCACCCCAAGTCAAGTCTCTTTCCATCACCATTTATACCCTCTTCACCCTCTTCTACCTACTCCCTTCCTTTCCCTTTGATAATCACTGTTGTCTGTGTCTATGAGGTTTTTTTTTTCTTAATCTCTTCATCTTTTCCACCCAGCCCCCAATCCCCAGTCTATAATAAGCTACTTAGGGATATAGGTAGATATCCCTAAGTAGCTGTCAGCTCTGACAGCTGTCAGTCTGTTCTCTATGAGTCTGTTTCTATTTTGTTTATTAGTTTATTTTGTTCATTAGATTCCACATATGAGTGAAATCATATGGTACTTGGCTTTCTCTGACTGGCTTGTTTCACTTAGCATGATGCTCTCCAGGTCCATCCATGCTGTAGCAAAGCATAAGATCTCCTTCTCCCTTCTCCTTCTTCTTCTCCTTCTTCTTCTCCTTCTCTTCCCCTTCCCCTTCCTCTTCCCCTTCCCTTTCCCCTTCCCCTTCCCCTTCCGCTTCCCCTTCTCCTTCTTCTATGGCTGAGTAGTACCCATTGTGTAAATGTACCACAGCTTTTATATCTACTCATCTACTGATGGGCACTTAGACTACTTCTAAATATTGGCTATTGTAAGTAACACTGCAAAGAACATTTGAGATTTTTCGGAAGTAATGTAGTTATTGTAATCCACGCTTTGAGTAGGTCCCACTTGGCACTTACCCTGCAGAAATGACATTTCTTTATTGAGTTGCACAATTTAGGCTTTGCTTTGTACCTCAGCAAGTTGTCCACTCACCTGAGTGTGCATGATGAGAAGATAATTATTTAAAATACTATTTGAATAAGATACTCATCTATGCAAATGTATGAATTACACACAAAAAAGATCTGAGTGACAGCTGTTGGTGTGTATCAGTGCCTTTCTAGAAGCAGTTTGCTTGGTGGTTTAGATGTCACACTGTTTTAAGTAATAGCACAGTCACTTATTTTCATTGTCTATGTAGCATCCTTATGAAATATCCATTATGAGTTCTATTTCCAGATGTGTCACAAGATATACTAGTAGCAAAAGAGGTGAACTGTAAGTCTCCCCAAATATGACAGAAACACTTAGAAGTAAAAACAGTTAAAATTTGTAATAGCTGTGACCCAAGCCTACACTCTAGCACTCAAACTTCCTTCCATGGTACACCAGTGCCCTATGTCAGGATGTTAGTTAAGCTGCACATTGAAGAATTCTTTCATTAAAAAATACTACACTAAATTTTTTATCAGTGTTGCTAACTTTTAAGTGAATGATATACTGGCTAGGGCAAAATTTATGTTGCTTTGAATTTATAAAACACTTATTATTTTAAGAAAAATTCAGGATTATTGTTTAAAAATAGCATCTTCAAAATTACTTATGAAAGAATGTCATTAGTTTAACTCTACATAGCTATTAATTCCATTACTAAAGAGACCAGAGATGATAAAACCAGATTGCTAGTGGTAAATTCTAGCAGAATTTTATGGTATGAACAAGGTTCAGAACAAAAAATCACTGTCCACATGGTAGGGGATCTTACGGTGGGATATGACCCCCATGTGGGCCTTTCAAGATTTTCTTCCAGCAAAGGTTCAAAGTCTATGAAAGAAGTCAATTTCCAATGCTCTTCCACTGACCTCGCTATTTAAAATGCCATCAAACATCAATTGCCCTAGCTGGGGAAACTCAACTCTGCTGTTTATACTTAGTTTTGGAATATATTTCATAAAGGCTCTTTTGTTGTTTTTAACAAATGCTTCTCCTTGAACAGTGTTTTGCTTATGTTTATATAACAACTAGTGAACATAACAACACATTGAAAGGAAATTAATTAGAAGGTGGCTGGCGGGGTGGGACTGGGCAAGACTGGCTGGACACGACCTGGAGCTAACCTTCCGCGGTTCCTGCCTGGTTGGCTGCACCTGGGGTGGCAGCGCGGTGGAGTAAGTGGGGGTCCCTCCGGCAGGTGGGGTCCCTCAGCCTGGTCTGCAGGGATCGGGCCGAAACCAGCTCTCTGACATCCCCCTAGGGGTCCCGGAGTGCGAGAGGGCACTCTGCAAAGTTGCTGTCATACAGGGTGTGGAATGCAAATGCAAGTGTGCAGTAAACCAGATTTGGGGCCAACAGTGGCCCAGCAACAACATAACCCATGGCTGAAGGTGGAATTGCGTGGCCCCGTGAGAAATCGGGTTCCCTCCTCTCTGGTTTCGGGGTGCATCACCTGAGAATTGCAGCTGCCAAGTCACGGCAGCTTGGCAGCACCTGCATTGAGAGTCTGCCCCCGGTGGTCAGTGCACGTCATAGTGATCAGTCAGATGGGCAGAGGGACACTTAGCATATTAGCCTTTTATATATATATATAATTTTGTGTTTCCTGAGCAAAACCAAAAAGGATGTGAAGGGACAGAGAAATGGGTAGAGGTGTGTAGGGTGTCAGTTGGGAGCCAAGAGTAAATAAGATAGGACAAAATAATCAGTTACTCTAACTCATAAAATAAAACTTTGCAAGTAGATTGTCATTTAACATGGGAACTGGCTCAATTTGACATGTGGGTGGGCACTTCTTGTACAAATGAACTGATAGGAAATTCATACTGTGCACTTGGCATTCAAGCTGTCTTGCAGACGTCTCCAGCCTAGAAAAAGGCAGTTTTTCCCCTGATACCACAATCATCTTTAAATGCAGCTAGAAAAATGGTTCTGGTATCTGTAAGACTGTTGAATCTCCTCATTCATATGCAAATTAGCTGCTCACTAACAATCAGAGCTAAGCCAGGAATCCTGAGTGACAGGAGTGGGCACTTTCCAAGGTTTTAATATTATTGAAGCAGAAACAGCTAAGAACTCTGGGCAAATTTTTCAGTGATTTATAAAAATTTGGGTCAGATCAATCTATTAATCCTAGAATTAGAAAATATACTATTCTGTAGTCAGGCAAAAATATATCCAAAAACCATTGTGAGCTGGTAGCAGATGGGGACCGAATAGTGGCCTCCCACTGAGCTATCACATGCCTGGAGTTATTCTGTAGTCAGGCAAAAATATATCCAAAAAACATTGTGAGCTGGTAGCAGATGAAAACCATTGTGAGCTGGTAGCAGATGGGGACGGAATAGTGGCCTCCCACTGAGCTATCACATGCCTGGAGGATTTACCCACCCCAAGGCTGGAAGCAAGAGCCCATCTCCAGCCCAGTCTGACTCTGCAGAAGTGAAGATGGAATGGTGGCTGGGAGGTAAGTCCACAGCGTCAGAAACGAGAGTCTGAGTCTGGCTCAGCAACTGCGGGAGCACTCAGATCCCTCCTCCCGAGTCTGAAATGAGTCCGGGGGAGAGCCAGTGCAATCCATCCAAACAACATCTGGTGAAAGTGAACACATCTGGGGCTTATTACTGAGGCGCCCAGGACTTACTCCTCTTCTGGATTGTCAGATTCTTACCTCGGTGCGAACTGCCTTATGGGGCTTAGTCTTTTTACTTCCGTGGAATATATTAACACCATAAACAGTTGAGGACAACATTTACTTTTCTATGAAAGCAAACGGGGGAAATCAGGATAGAACAGGGCTTTATGGAAATAACACCTGTGGCAGAGGGAAAATATTTGCTTTGCAACAGTACGAGTGATGAACCTAGAGTTCTGGGACTCAAAAACTGGGGCTCAGTTCATCTCCACCAACATGGGAGGCAGAAGATGGGAAGCGGATGCTCAGAAAACATTAGAATGACGGAAAAGACCCGTGAGGGTTTTATTTTCAGAGATGTTCCTGCGAGCTCTTCTATTTTTCTCATTCGAAAGGGGAAAACATTGGGAACATGTCTTCATCTCTCTTCAACGGCGCAACCTAATCCAGGGTACACCCAAGTCATAGTAAGAAGATAATGTGGGGCTGGGTGAAAAAGGTAAAGGGATTGAGAAAAAAACTCAAAACTCATTGATGCAAACAGCATGGTGATTACCAGAGGGAAATGAAGGAGGGGGAGGTAAAGGGGAGATAAATGGTGATAGGAGACTTGCCTTGAGATGTTGAACATACAATACAATATACAGATGATCTATTATAGAATTGTACACCTGAAATCTATAATTTTATTAACCAATGTCATCCCAATAAAATCAATTAAAAAAAGATAACATGGGTTTTATATGGCATCCTTTTTTTCTGGAAGTTCGAAGTGCCTTATTTGTCTTCATTAATAATGTGAAATGGATGAAATTAATTAGATCCTGAGTAGGAGGATATAAGGTCAAATGCGGTAAAAATGCTAATATTTATTATGCTTACAAATCCTTCAACATGTCCCCTTCTCCACCATCTTTACGCTCTGGGCCACCACCTTTATGGACACTGGCAGCCATCTCTGACTGCTTAACCTGCATTCACTCTGACCAGCCTTCAGTCTGTTCTCTCTGGGGTCTACTGAGAGATCTTGAAAAGCAAACCAAATTATTTCAGTCCTCAGCTTAAACTCCCTAAGAACATCTCAATATACTTAAGATAAAAATCTTTAGCATGCCTACAAGACCCTGTAGGGCCAGCCCCTCCCACCCTCACTGCCTTCATCTCAAACCACCCTCCTCCCCTCTGCCTCCCTACATTGGCCTCATTGCCCCCTAAGCCTGACAGCCCCCTCCTGCCAAAGGGCCTCTGTACATGCCCTTCATGCTGCCTGGGATCTCCAATGTGCTCTTCAGGGAGTTAATCTCCACTCATCTGCAAGCGCTCATCATTTCTTCAGGAAAAGTTCTCTTGCTGGGAAGGACAGGGCACTTGTATTTACTAATAAGACCCATTTATGATGTACATACAATCTCCAAATCACAGGAAAGTCCACATGGCAAGTTCTATTTCAATACAATCTCTCTCCTGCCTGTGTCCTGTCTTGTCCCCATTTCTTCCCCCCCACTCCCCCGCCACCTCTCAGAAGCAGAAAAACCAGAGGAAACGTTACCTATTTTCATGTCCCTGTAGTTGCAGTGGCTGAGGAGGAGCTGGCTGGGTGACAGGGCTGTTGGGGGTGGCTGGGCTCGGCTGGGCCAGCGGACTCTGCTGGGCCAGGGGGCTGTGCTGCTGGGCCATGGGGCTCTGCTTCTCGGAGCTGGGCGCCGAGGCGGGGCTGTTGAGCTCTGAAATGGGACCAAAGCCGCAGATGCGGTCAGGTTGACATGGATAAAGGGCAAGAGGTGACCGGAGGTGGATACTCTTTGCTTCCTCAGATGACTCAAGGCTTCGGTTATTTCAGTTTCTGTTGGGCTTTAAGACAGCAGTTTGCCCTTATCCAGTTCCAAAACCACTCCCAGAATTAGTATGCTTTTAATTGTAAGAGTTGCTGAACAAGGTTATGAACAGAGTCTCCTGTCATTTTGTCAGAAGAAAATATTACAATTTAAAAACCTGTTAAAACTATGAAAAAGAATTCAAAGGAGTAAGCTTTAAAATATGTACTATTTTTCTACTCAGAAAGAAAACATTTAGCCAATATTTTTTTGGTTGTAATGAGAAGTCTTACCAGTATACCAAAGTCTGGATAAGGAACTAACCATAATAAATGTAAGTGCTTTCTATAGTCTTCGTTCCAGTTCCTTGTTAGTCTTATTGCTTAATAACCCTCTATATTCCATGGTTCCACAGAAAGAGTAAAAACACCCCAAAAACTAAAACAAACTACCACTGGACAAAGGAGGGGAAATTAAGTTGTTAAAACTGTTTCTTGAACTTTCTTGTAATAGCATCACATTTTCAACTGAAATTATCCCTCTATGTTAGAATAAGAGCAGGACAGACATATTCCAGACTGGGAAAATGGAGAAGTCAGATTTTAGCGAGAAATCTTGCTTAGAGTTAATTCCCATTGACTATTTTATACATGTTGGTGTCTGCACCATTGAGTGATAAAAGGGAGGTGACCTATTAGCATTTCCTTACAAACCAGTCTCCCCCTTTCTTTTCTCACAGCCCCGAATTTTAAATTTCTTCCCCCCTTGTATCAGTTTCCAAACCTTGGCACTATTGACATTTTGGGCCAGATAATTCTTCGCTGTGAGGCCTGCTCTAGGCTAACAGCATCCCTGCCCTCTATCCACTGGACGCCAGTAGCATCCCTACCTCAATCATGACAATCAAAAATGTCTTCAGATATTGCTAAAAGCTCCCTAGGGGGACAAAATCACCTCAGTTGAGAACATCTGTTTAGTATTTAAAGCCAGGAAGCTGTTTGATGCCTGCTTGTCATAGTCCCAAGATGAAATCAGGTGAATGAATAAAACAGAGGGGACCGAGGTGAGTGAGTCCATCACTATGCCTCACTCTCCACGTGGGATGCTCACTCACCAGTGAGCTCCCTCCAGGGACTGAACTCTTGAACATCAGTAATGAGACAGCAGCTATAAACCAGTCATGAGCACACTATCTCCAGAAATAGTGAATTTATGGTGACCCTGAAGGCATGGCTGTGAGTCGGGGTGCTCACTACTCTTCAAGCCTCAGGAGGGAGTCCTTGTACAGAGACCTTTAAAAGGCTAAGTGGGAATTTAGAATTCTTATCAGATGAAAATTTTCTAAATGAGCCCTCTCTATACCACAAAACTTCCTCAAGCTTTTCAAAATCAATCTGACTTTGAAGAATCCTCCAGAGTGTCACTGTTAACATGAATGCATGTTGTTTTTATCTTCTGCAGATTTGTAACTCTATCACCTCTGTTGAATGGGCTCTGGCTTAATGTAACCATAAAACAGTACTCCGAGGACAACAGGGAATGGTTGAATATTCCACTGTCATGGGATTCACACTGTTTATCCATATTGTCCCATAGCTTGATCTCTGAATGAAACTGGTACTGAGCAAACAGGATATGAGTTGCAACAGAATGTGAATTTTTGCCACGGTGGGAGTAACTCTCAGCTTCCGACCCTCTGACACCGCTCTGATGGCAGTCAGGTGGCTCGGGCACTCACCCTCCTGAGGAATGATGCGAAGGGTGACACTGAGACCCGCGTCCTTGATCAGCTTCACGATGTCTGCGTGAGGCATGTTGATGATCGACTGGCCGTTCACCGCTAAGATCCGGTCTCCCACTTTGAGCTTTGCACAGCGATCTGCAGGACTCCCATCAATGATGCGTCCGATTTTATGGGGCACAGCTAAAGAAATTCCCAGCAGAAACAGGTATCAGGGGCAGTACCAATGCATGCTCTAGTTTTGAGTCCCAGCCCCACAGGGAACAATGTAGTATCAGATTTCCTTCTTGTGTCAGTATATTTGCCTTTTGAATCATAATCATGCCTGTCAAATGTGGTCCTGTGCCTACTCCTGAGATCAGAGTTTTTAAATTCAAGTGCTTTGCAGTGACAGGTCAATTCCCAACACAAGGACCAGGGCTTCTCAAACTTCGGGGTGTATCATACCACCCCAGGATTAAAAACATAGCTCTTTGGGCCTTAATATGGACTTTGTGAATCGGAACGTCCAGGCAGGAGGTAAAGATCATGAATTTTTAAATATTTCCTGCGGAGATTCCAATAGATACAGAGCTTTGAGAATCATAGGCATAAAACACGGTGCCTGTGGAGTGCACACTCTAGAGTCAACGATACACAATTTCAGGAAGATACAATAAGTGCCAGGAATTTAATTTTTATCCTTTTCTATTTTGCAGAGAGGAGAAAACAGGAAAGGCTGTGCTTCTACTGTGAAAGGTTACAGATAGCATATGATAAATATATATATTTAAATATGGGCTGTGACAGGCTGGTGAAGAAGTTATGACCAACACCCCATTCATCTACTAATCTTTAGTTTAAAGGTTGATGCAGTTTTGAAATCTTACCTCTCTCGTCTTTCTGATTTAACTTACTAAGTGGGGCTGGGATCTTGCTAACATCTGATACACAATGTATTTCATCAAATCTAAGATGCCATCGATGGTACGACACACCTTTACTTTTTATGCAAGAAAGAAAAAAGAGCCAACTCTGCCAACTAAACAATGAACATGCCATTGACTCTAAGATGCTCTCTAATTTTTAAGATACTAACCTATTAAAATGGGTGACTTTTATTCATGTAAATGTTAGGGTAGATAGCTGGGGTCAGATATCAATGGTATACAACGTGCCTATAACCTCCCTCAAGGAGCTTACAGTCTAGAAACCTGTTCCCTCTCCTTTCTTCTTTCAAGACAGGGAGCCCCAGCCAGGATATCACTGTCAAGAACTCTGTTGTGTTGCTCTCCCCATGGAAGTCAGGTATTGACTTAATCTGCATAAAAAGGTAAAGAGACACCACCCCATTCATTATGCTCCGGGGCGTCTAGTCCTTGAATTCTCAATCTTGTGTATGTGTTACAGTGAAAGGCAGAACATCAACTAATAACCACGGTAAGGAAGGACAATCAGTGAGTTAATGAACCAGCACCTTGGCCGTATTTCTATTGTGAAAGGTTACATACAGATAGCACACGGCAACACCGGCTGAACCTGCGTCTCTGAAGTGAAGCTCAGTATGTTGGAAGCTCAACCCCATTTTTATTTACCACAAGCACCAGGGGTTTTAGTTCAGAACACCTTACTTAAAGCATATTCATGATCATCTTAGAATCTATTTAATCCTAGGAGAAATGTAATAAGAACGCATTCATTTACTTATTTTTTTTCAATGACATAGGTATTGCAAGTTGTTTCATCTTCAACCATAATTAGAATGAACTTTCATTCCTGTTTCTGCCCCCTTTCATATTTAATCGGTATTTAATCGTGTCAATAAATGATCTGTTTTCCCCGACCGTAATGTGCATGTTGTTATGTGTCCAGTGACCTTTGCAAAGTTTCCTGACTTCCCCGAGTTTCTGTTTTTCAACGCGAAAATTGCAATGATATTATCGACCTCACAGGTTGATTCTGAGAATTAAATAAATGATCATATGTAAAGTGACTAGAACAGTGCCCGGCACATAAGACTTGACTTATCAGTATTAAGTTTTCTTTCCTTCTTTTTATAGCTATTATCTGTTTTATGTTTCTGATATCACTACTGAAGTGTCTTGTGCTTGTGTGTAGGCACCAGCTTGAGCTCCTTCTACACGGGATAAACCTGTGATACTGCTAAAACCAAAGCAACACGTGCTTAATACAGAGCAATAGCCCCTAAGTATCAACCAGGAAAACTGCTTCATATGGGAAATAGAGATATGTTTTGGGGATTATATAGACACTAGATGAGGCCAAGACTCCTGTTTGTTTTCCTCTGGTTTCACAAAAAGAAAAAAAAAGTTGCAGGTTTCTGTAGGAAATGCCAACTTGTTAGTTAACGTTTGTTACTCAAAGAGAAGTCAGCATAATACAGATCTCTTCATTATGCACATTGAGCCCTATTTCCACACACACACCCACACCCACACACACACACACCAGAGAGAATGCATGTTAATCCTTAAAAAATCATGTGTCATACCTGATAGCATTATCATTTGCAAGTTTATAGTGGAAACAAAACAGAGGCATAAAGTGGCTAGCAATGTGCCCATGATCATATAGGCCAACAGGACTAGGACTCCCGGGCCGCCAGATTCCATCGCCTTTGCTGTTAACAGAAGTACCGCACTGCCTTTCTTGACAGTCTTCTCCCTCCACTAGAGCACGTGCTTCATGAGCAGCTGGTGCTTTTACTTGGTGACTGCATCTTGCCTCTGAACAGAGAATCATAGACACTTCACCAGTGGCCTTGATCCAGGGGGAGTGGGAGGCAGGAACTTGGCTTGATGCGGGTCTTTGTGGCAGCTGTCTTCTAACAGGCAGGTGTGAGGAGGTGAAGAGGGGAGAGTAGGGGAGAGAAGGGGAGGGGTGGGGAGACGAGAGGAAGGGCCAGGAAAACTGGGCAGCTCCTCAGAGCCCTTTTAGTTAGGACTTTACACCACTGTGTCATTCCTTTATTTGAAGTCATTTCTTTGGGCAGTAGAAACCCTCACATTTGAAATAAAAATACAGTTTAAAGCACATACAAATGGTATTTGGGTGATTTGCTGTTTTGAATTATTCATGCCTCTGCTCCCCTCCATTACTGTAGATCACTTAGAATCTACTGCACATAAAACCCCCAATGTTTCAAAACAAAGCTCTCACACACACAATCACAAAAATCACACAATTTTATGTGCTCAACAACAATAAAAACAAAAATAGGTCATCATTTGTTAATTTCCAGGCATTGTGCTAAGCACTTATTTTAAATCCTTAGAGCAATGTGTGAAGTAGCTATAAAAGACTAATAATCATGCTTATTTTATTGTTAAGAAAACAAATAGGTATCAAAGCCAGGATTCAACCCTTGAAGTTACTCTCTTCTTTTTTGGGTATTGTGGCAGGTTGAAAGCAATTTGAATTATGAGGAGTGAGGAAATTACTTGTGAGCCTTAGCTTAGAAAAGCATGCTGCTTGAGATTTTCAGAGAGTTCATTGTAAACAGACTTATTTGCTTATTTTCTCTTAGTTTCAAGGCCATTTAGATTTTATTAGGGTAGGTAGAATAAACAACCAAATAAAAGAATGATAACGGAAATAAATTCCCTGGTACTCACATAGAATGATTGAGTGCTTACATAAAATCTGAGTGAGTACACAATTTAAAAGTGTATGTCCACAGTTGGAAGTATCCAATATAGTTATTTTAAAAAATATATTTTTATTGATTTCAGAGAGGAAGGGGAAGAGAGAGAGAGAGAGAGAGAGAGAGAGAGAGAGAGAGAGAGAGAGAGAGAGAGAGAGAGAGAGAGAGAGAGAGAGAGAGAGAGAGAGAGAGAATCAGTGATGGGCTGCCTCCTGCACGCCCCCTACTAGGGATCGAGCCCACAACTCAGGCATGTGCCCTTGACTGGGATCGAACGTGGGACCCTTCAGTCCACAGGCTGATGCTCTATCTACTGAGCCAAACCAGCCAGGGCCCTAATATAGCTTTAATAAAATTGTTTTCTATTGGCATTTACTTGAATAAAGACCGTACTTGGAATGCTTGGCAGCTGAAGACAGTCTCACTTTTCTTTTACCAGCATTTTCCTTACACATGTTAGTACACTGAATGTTATTGTACAACAAATCATTGACAAGGGGTGTGCTCAGAGAGGATTCTCTCTGAAAACAAGATGCAGTTCCATTTGCTCAGTTATAAGGTCAAGAGAGCTTACGACCTAAGTGCTTTCTGTGCATTGCTAATGGAATTACAGAGCATGGAAGAGGCCCTGACCTTGGTTTCTATTCTTGGGATGAATGGTACCCATTAATTCTCTGAGAATTGATGACTAAGGTAACTGCCCCAGTGCAGTCCATTTAGACAGCATGCCTTCCAGACATCATCTATCAGGTAGCAACATAAATCAAGTCTTTGGATCAGGCTTCTTGACACAGTGTGCTTAGGATACACAGATATTTGGGAAGAGTTGCAATATGTCATACAGCGTTAGACATACTGACATTTTGGAAGGAGACAATGTCTCACTGGTTAGAAATTTCCCTTTAATTGCAAATCACATAAGTTGTGGAAAAAGAAAGCCATATTTTTCATTCTTTATTTCTTTCTGGGTAAAACACTACTGCACATCTATACTGAAGTATGTTTTATATTTTCCTGTAGCTCAATCGACTCTTTTGGTACTGCTCAATATAGCACTTGTTTTAGTAGGACTATCAGAGACACTCAGTTGGACTGGATGCTCTCTAAGTTTGTACTAAAGGCCTGGATTCTTTGGGTCTCTAGCCACACCATTATAAGAAACAATGATCCTCCCCTTTTGCTATTGGGTTCTCTTCTGGGAGCTTAATGTGGTCTATTCAGGCTATTGGTTAACCAAAGAGTTATTGTGGAGTTCTATGTTGGGTCAGTTTCCATAAAGAAGATGGATGGTCACTCAAAGGACTTTTCTTGCCTTTTCATGAATTTTTTAGCTGAAAGTTTTAGCTATACTTGAGGGAAAGAGTAGTTGATGCCCCACTTTTTTTTTCATTTCCTTGTTTTATATATACTTCATGTCAGAGAAGGAAAAACCTGTGACTCATGTTTACATTTAATCATATCCTTGCTAATAGATCTCACACCGTGGAGTTGTATGTGGAGGAAAGCATTAGACAGGGAGAGTGGATTCTGCATCAATCATGTCAAACTTACAAATGAGAAGTTTCTAAAATGAGAATGATAAAAATAAATACTTCAAAGGCAATCAATAGCATAAACTCTTATTAGCACACAATTTCATTAATTTGTGAAGGTTAAACAACATGCCATTAGCTCCAAAAGGCAAAGGAAGTTAGTTTGGGTTTTGATTCTGTGACCTGATATGAGAAGAATTTTTTTAATTGGATGATTCCATATGGTTTTCTTAAAATAATCTGTGAAAATTATTTACTGTCTTGTTTTAAAATTGTGCGTTGGGGCAGGATTATTTACTCCATCAACAACACATTTCTGCAAAGCAGCTTCGGGGTAAGAGGCACAATGTGAGGCCCTTTACTCATCAATAAAACAACACGTGGTATTAGGCTTCAAGAAACTCACAGTCTAGTTGAGGAGGCCAGGAATAATAAAATAAAAATACTTAAGACACAAATGGCGAGTCTGTGATAAAGATCTTCTGTGCAAGAAGAAAGGAGATTACTGAGTTCTTTTGTAGACTCAGAGGCGGTAAGAAGAAGAAAGGTCAATCTGAGGAGGCGGGAGCAGTGTCCCTAGGCGGAGTAGCAGCTCACTTAGAGAAGAACTCATGGCAGTAAAGAGGGTTCTGTCAAGTCCCTGCAGGAAGAAACGAGGAGAGGATGCTTTGTAGGTGTGAGTCCCTCCTGCCCTCACAACGACAGCTTTCTTATCTGCGATTCCTGATAAGATGCCTTCCCAGCTCATCTATGGACACTGAACATCCAGGAACCACAGAATAGTGATTGTCACAAAGTGTTCCTGTCTCGTCCATCCCTGGCGAAGAATCCTGTTTTTCTGTCTTCAGAAACCCGAGCCAATTTTTAATCTGGCTTATTTTCCATCCTGCCTTCCTAGAAGTCGTGAATGAGTATGTTCTATGGTGACAAACCCATTCAGCTGGATGTCACTTCCTGGAATGTAACATAGTATCCTTCAAAAGAGGATTTCTTGGTCACCAGGGGGCGAAGGTGTGGGAAAGGAAACCGGTGTTTGGTATTTTTTGAACAATTGTGGTAAAATTAAGAAAAAGCAGACAGCATGACTGTTTTCCTCTAGCAGTCTGTGAAATTTAGCTTTCTAAAAATGAACTATCTTCTCCGAGGTTCATAGCCAAATGAGTTGCAAGACCCAAAATCGAGCAGCTGGTGTTTTAAGGACTGCATATTCCAAAAGCGCACTTTCCCCCCAGCACCCATGAGTCATTCTTTTGTGGTTGAACAGTTTCGTTCCCCTGCATTTGGTAACAGGCAGATGGTCAGAGGGAAGAGTGGGAAGAGGGACCCATCATTAGCAATTTGGGAGCCCAGCTGAACTCGTGTTTCCAAGGGCAGAAAGCACCACACAGAAAGTATTAACTATGTGACTGGAGAGAAAGACACACTCAGCCATAGCTGATCTTGTATGCTTTTATTTTGCTGAGAGTACATTGGTACTAGAAGGAAATCTCATTGCACTGGGAATGGTAATTAGCTACTACTTGTGTTCTACTCTCCTGGAACACCGGGCTGGGTTAAGATGCTTCTATTGTTTGGGAAGATTTCGTGGGCTCGTTTGTAGACACAGGGCCAGTTTCAGGGGGTGTGACCTGAGCAGTCACACAGGTCCATGCTCTCCAAAGGGCCTTGTGTTTGACTTAATGGTCTGCTGTCACCATCTTGACATTCTCAATGGCTTTTGAACAAGGACCTCGCATTTTCATTTTGCACCAGACCCAGAAAATTATGTAATTGATCTTATGTAGATAGATCCATAATCTATTTGCTCCTTGAATCACCCCATTGTTTTTAGTGTCTGCAGTAGAAGGTGTAGATGAGAATATGTATGGTCAAGCTTCTATGAAAAATTATTACAAACGGTGGTAGAGACAGAGCAAAACAATTCCTTTCCTTTGTGGCTGCATTTCTCATTCTCATACACATCACTAGAAGAGGTACTCCAAATAATTTCTGCTCAGTGTATTCTCTCTCTCTCTCACTCAGCCAATAATTTACACATCATGCCACAGATTCATAGGGAATGGGTTTCGCAGCTCAGGCTCCTTTCCGTTGGTTTTTACAAAGTGTGCTTCTCTGGGTGGAGTGGGCGGCGCTCCAGTTGAATCTGGGTATCTTTCTCTTAGGCTGCTTCCTTCTCTTTCTGATAATTTTCCATCACATGTTTCAAGAAGCTATTCTTGGCTATTAGAGTGCTTAATATATTCAATACGTACATCAGTTCTCCTGGCAAGAATCTTGCCCCTAACTTGTTTGTTCACAACAGTGCCCACTGCATGCTGGGTGACACTGCAGATTCCTCCGGTTTTGCTATGGGAACATTTGTGAGGCATTCCTTTTGAACAGTGCCCATTCTCTTGAGGTCTACAATATCACCTTTCTTGTAGATTCACATGTGTGTGGCCAAAGGAACAACTCCATGTTTTCTAAAAGGCCCAGAGAACATATAGCGGGTGCCTCTCCTTCCCTTTGTGTTAGTCATTTTTATGCATTGCTGGAAGATGGTGGTTCGGCTGAAAGAAAATTAAAGATCCTCGATTCTTCACGTTTTGATTCAGGAGGCCTAAAAATTACCTTAATTCTCTCATTCTGTTGTGAAAATTATTTTTATGTAACAAGTCACTTATTTTTGAGTCATTCACAAAGCAAATGGTCTTTTTTTCTCTCTTCACATTGACTTTAATATATACCACCACATTTCAAGGAGTTTGTGTATTCTTTTTTTTTAATATATATTTTATTGATTTTTTACAGAGAGGAAGGGAGAGAGATAGAGAGTTAGAAACATCGATGAGAGAGAAACATCGATCAGCTGCCTCCTGTACACCCCCTACTGGGGATGTGCCTGCAACCAAGGTACATGCCCTTGACCGGAATCGAACCTGGGACCTTTCAGTCCGCAGGCCGATGCTCTATCCACCGAGCCAAACCGGCTAGGGCTGTGTATTCTTTTGATATGATAATTCCCTCATAATCTGACAAAAGCCTAGATATTAGAGGGGCAGGAACCAAAGAAACTTCAGAATAGACACGATCCTCAAATCTGAAGTTAGCCAGGAGGGAATGGGTGTGGGTATGGAGAGCTGGAGAGAGAGAATGGAAAGACAGTTTCTAGACACTTCGTTTCTGGATACATAAGCCTTTATCTTCTGTAGAAATATGTCTCATTTTATTGTATATATCCCAAGAAGTCACCTTTTACCTTGCTAATTTATAGGTAGCTGACACATTCTGTTCTTTTTAATATGTTTTGGTCTGAAAGTTGCTATAGAAAATCTGGTCCCATTAAGTCAAATATCAACCCTACTCAATATTTTTGCACTTCCCCGAAAGACCCTGAAAATGATACACATTTCCATCACTCAGTAAAATCAGCAACCCAGGATTCTTCAGTCATGGAGTAGAAGATGAAATTATGTGTTGCTCAACTTGAATAATTTTAGTGAGTAAAACTGTACAGCTTTTAGCAAGCTTTGCATACAGATAGCTAAGTAGCAAGCTGATTCAGTAATAATGGGATAATTAGAGTTATTAATATTAATATATAATGAAGGGCATCTTCTCTGCAGAGCAGAAAAACAAGCTGTTTTTACAGTCACAGCATATATATGTATATGCTAATGTATATGACAAAGGTATATATATATATGTATATACTATAGTATATTTATATATATAAAAACACTGACATGTACCTATTATTTCTAAAATAATGAAAATAAAAACCGCATTCTAAATTTTAAAAAGAAACCAAATATTAGCATATTCTTAGAAATGTGCATTAAAAAATTTAAAAGATCTAGAGAAAAACAAGAAACAAAAACTTCAAAGTGAATCCCAGCATTTTTGAGGGAGATCTGATCTGGAAGACAAATAGGCCTTTGTTGTGATATACCTCTCGACAATGAGCTTAAGTCAGTGGTTCTCCACCTTCCTAATGCCGTGACCCTTTAATACAGTTCCTCATGTTGTGGTGACCCCCAATTTCATTGTTACAAATTGAACATAATTAAAGCATAGTGATGAATCACAAAAACAATATGTAATTATATATGTGTTTTCCGATGGTCTTAGGCGACCCCTGTGAAAGGGTCGTTCGACTCCCAAAGGGGTCTCGACCTACAGGTTGAGAACCGCTGCCTTAAGTGGAAGTTTTGGAGAGGGACTTAAAACAGCAACAAGCAATCCTGGGTTTGAGGTGTGGTATTCACTCCCATTTCAAATATGCAAATCTACCTTTTAAAGGGTTAGTTAATGACAAATCCAGTTCCTGAATAAGAGCTTTGCTTCATTAATAATTTATTACTGAGGGCTTATCAAATTATTATTAGAAAATACTGGATTATCCTACAAAATGAGAAAATTGCATAAAAATTTCAAAATTCATGTCATGATGTAAAAGGGGCAAGGTATAAAGAATAATAGTACTATCTCCTAGTGATTGGAAATTTATTGTGAATAAAACAATTTAATTAAAATAATATATGCACAAATTAAAAAAAGGACAATCAATATATGAAAAACCTTATAAGGAAAAATCTTAGTTTTCTAATTCTCACCACCCTCTCCAATTCTGTGACCACAGGCTAACATCTTAAATCTTTCAGCATTTCTAATTATATTCTCAGGTGGCTATTTCTCAGTTTCTCAACTGGAGTCAATATCTATGTGTCCTGCAAAAGGAGTTTCCACTTTTCTGTCTTTAAAATGCCTTCCCCACTCATGCCCATTCCTTTCTTCTTCATTAACTACCGTTTTATCGGTGTGTAAGAACGGGAGGAGATAAGCATGTTATCGTGTTAACACCATTAAATAGAAACGAAACTATCTTTTGTAAATTTAAATCAGTTGCTGAAATTAATATTTTGGTGCACTAGTTAGAATTTGGAATCTTTTTGGGGAAAAATGATCAATAATTTATGAGCTCAAACCTTAAAAGTCCTGTTGTCTCCTATAGCCTTGACTGATACACATATAAAAAATCAACTGATTTCAAGAGTTCAGAAAAATGTCATAAACTGACATTTCATCAACCCCAGGTATTGGGTTAAAACGTTCCATAAAACCACATTTCTTCTTTTCCTCTGTATCTTGCAACTGCCTTTGGAGACGTCACTCCCATCCCTGCACTTGGCCCTCAGTAATTTCTCAGCAGGCCCCATAGAAATGGCTGATAGTTAACAAGCAGGTGTTGCTGACAAGTCATGCTTCTCATTTTTATGGATGCAGTGTATTCTATCTCTGCCATCTCCTGTTTCCTTTTATAGCTTCTGAAATTGTGTTTTGTAAAAAGTCACTTGGCTAACTTCACAC
Organism: Myotis brandtii; assembly: GCF_000412655.1. Taxonomy (NCBI): domain Eukaryota; kingdom Metazoa; phylum Chordata; class Mammalia; order Chiroptera; family Vespertilionidae; genus Myotis; species Myotis brandtii. The sequence goes on from NW_005356259.1 coordinate 4,191,024, forward strand.
CATTTCCCTGTTATAATAGGTAAATGTCAAAAGCCATCAGGTGCAATATCAGCTTTCCATTGTATTCCCCTAAGTCCTCTGGTAGATAACAATTTCTTGCAATATTTTCTTAATGCAAATGAAAACAGATACTAACCCAGGCAAAGATCCCTCCCGAACCAGCTGTCCTTTTCAATATGTTATCCAGATGATTACATGAATATTTATTGGTTCTTCATTTTCTCACAGAAGCCAACGTTCCTCTAGCAGGGTATATCATGTTTTAACTTGAAATAATGCAAATTTTGCATGACTGGATAAAACTCAATATGAATAGTCCCCCAAGCACAGTGTTCAGGAGCTCAAAGATCTTGATCATATATTAACTTTGAAAACAACTTGCAGCATGACCTCCGAATGGCCAAATAAATCATGTCAGAGTTTTCTTACTTGAAAAGTGAGACCATCACTGCATATGATTTTTCTTATCCTTAGCTTTCTTATTTCCAAATATTGCACGTTTTAACTTTATCTGGAATTTTTGCTCATGTGTATTTTCTCACATCCCTTGGACTTTAAAGTAAGTATATGCTTTCATTTTTACTAAGCAGACATATGTCTCCATAATAATTTCACCTGAGATCATCATCATGAGATAATATTTATTACTCTAACATGAGAAGTGGAAAAAAAAGAAGTGTTGAAGAGCCTCAAAATGTATTTTGTTGTTCAGAGTGAAATACCAATTACACTGTAGAGGGAAGAGACCAAAAGTGAAACAGCACTTAACTGAAAAAATAAAATAAGGATGACAAAAAAGCAGCACACAAAAAGGTCCTCAGCATCATTAGTCTTTAGGGGATAAATGCCAATTAAAACCAAAGTGAGATACCACAAGACACCTCTTAGAATGGTTAAAACAAAAATAAACAAACAATAAAAAACAAAACAAAAAGCAGAGCCTGAAAGAAACAATATCCTAAGGATGTGGAGCATTTGGATTCCTCATTTATGGGACTACAGAATGGTATAGCCACCTTGGAAATTGGTATCATAAGAACCAGAAATCCCACTTCTAGGTGTTTAACCAAATGAAATTGAAACCTGTTTTCACATAAAACCTATTTAAAAAGGTTTATAGAAGTTTTATTCATAATCATCAAAATTAGGAAACAACCCAAATATTCTTCAATTAGGGAATGGGTAAAAGAAAACCACCATGGTACATCCACACAGTGGAATACTATTCAGCAATTAAGAGGAACCAAATACTGACACCTGAAAAAACATGGATAAATCTAAAATGCATTATGCTAAATGGAAGAAGCCAGACTAAATTCATAAGGCTACATACTGTATAATTCCATTTCTACAGGAAAAGGCAAAACTATAGAACAGAAAGCAAAGTCGTGCTTGCCAGGACTGGGGGTGAGTGGGGGGGTGGGGAGGGGTTGACTTCATTGTTACACAACTAAAAGTTTATCAAAACTCACAGACTATAGACCCAAAAGAGTAATATTTAGTATATTTAATTAAACCTTAAAAACGGGAGAAAAGTAAAGAAAGTCAGGGGTTAATAAAGAGGAGGTTTTGGATGGAAATACATAGAGGTCATAAAGACCTGATGTCAGATGAGTAGGAGAAAGCAGTGGGAGGGGTGTGAAAGGGTCCGGGAAGGCTTCAGAGAGGAAGGGCTGCCTAGCCTGCACTGAAAAAGATATCAGGACTTTTCCAGGTGGGCAAGTATGGGGAAGGCACCACAGCCACAGGTGAGGCGACTTGCAAAGGCACAGAACTGGAGATTAGCAGTCTGTGTCATGGGTGTGGAGTGCAATGAGCTCAGACAGTGAGACCTGGTAGCTAGGGCCAGATCATGAGAGGCCAGGCCGTGCCAGGGAGCTTGGAATTTTACAGCCAAAGGAGAAGTCTTTAGGGGATAAATAGGCACATGTCAAAAGCCATCACTAATGAATCGGGAAAGCTAAGTGATATTGTTGGTTGTTTTAGAAAGAGGACCATTGTGGCAGGTGAAGGGTGGACTGAAGGATGAGAGGGAGGGAAGAAGGCTGGAGGCAGGGCGCCTAAGGGCGGTTACAATGCTCCAGAGCTCTGCAGCCCCACTGGGGACTGAGTCTGCAACCTGGGCATGTGCCCTGACCAGGAATCAACCATGACCTCTTGGTTCATAGGTCGACGCTCCACCACTGAGCCACACCGACCAGGCACAGGGCCAAACCTTTGAGCTATGTGCTCTTCCTTGCTTATTGGACGATCCTTCTGTCACAATGAATCCATAAATATACATGTTTATGATGAACAGTTTCCGAACAGAAGGTTTGGGGCACTTCACCCTTGAAAGCAGATGGGCTCATCAGGTGCCCAACATCTGGGCATGTTTGTGGAGCAAACCTTTGCCTGGCTTATAAAAATAAGATCTGGAAGAAATCAAACTGGAAAATGAAAATGCCAAGAGCAGCCCCCGCTATTTAGTTAATATTTTTGGCATTGCATATATTGTAGAAATGCCCGGTGAGTATCACCAGAAAACGCTGACCGATTAACCTGGAGAAATGATTCCCACCACATACTGGCAATAGTTTGTTTGGGAAAACAATCCAGCTTCAATTTCAAAATCATTGCTGATCAAATGAACAAATAAAAAGGGTTTGGTGTGGAAGGAAGGACTGGGTAGAGGGACTCCCCGAGTCCTTGGCGAAAGCTGGGACTCAAAAAGAAATGCCATTTACTCCAGTTCAAATGGGAAAAATTATTCTCTAATAGCACTCTTTCAACATCGCTGAAAAATGATGATAAATAACATCACTGGGTTCACTTAACAACATGCTTTTAAAGTGGTTGTGTATATGGAACCAGCTTTTCTTATGTAGCTGATGGTTGGGAAAAAAAAGAAGAAAAAATAAAATTACAGAGAATTGAATCCAACATGAGGCCCTGAATAGATTATAAAGATAATGTGTCTTCTGAAAAGGTGACCTGCAGGCTTGCAATTGGTTTGAGCCCCCTAGGAGTGATGGGCATTTCTCACTGGTGAAGGGTGATTCTGCCTGAAGCCCGGGCCGTCTTCACAGTTGCACTCTCCCGGTACCATCCAGTGAATAACAAGAAGCTGCAGGACACAAGCCCAGAGGGAACAGCCACTGATCATCCACATCCGAGACTTTCAGACAACCGAATAGCTGAAGGTAAGAAGATATCTACACATTCACCTTCTGCGGCTGCCTGGAGAGTCTTTGAACACAATAATAAAAACCCTCTTGAAAAACGATTCCCTAGTGGGAAGAACTCATGATTTATGAGCTCCATTCAAACAATAATAAAAATGGTCCAGGATTCTTAAAAAACGCACTGTGAACACTTAGATTTTTTTTTTATAGGTCGGATTTCTCCTCTTCTTGAGAACAAATACGAATGATGGTGCTTCTCTGTAGGTTTATTTTTACAATTTAACGATCTTTAAATTTGTTAGTGCTGTGAGAATGAAATGTTTCCATGCGTCTTTCCATTTTAATAGAGGCTTCAAAGTTCAGATATCACAGTACGCAGAGTTTGATGCAAAATCTTTTCTTGTTTGCCTGTCTGTTTACTGGTGGGACCTAGTCAGTGAGGTTTAAATTTGGGAACAAAACTAATCATGCTCAGGATTGGAAAGAATGGAATTTAATCAATAGGTCCCATTCATCCTGGTTTTAGTTGGGTAGGATCCTAAAAAGAAAGAATGTGATTCAGAAGTTGTTCACTTGGAACTAAAATGGGCTGCTTTGTGAATGAAGGCTGTGAAAGGAATAAATAATTTGAAGTAATACTTTTTTTTAAGGAGCTTGGGCTGCCATCCAAACCCTCCTGTTTAGGACAATATAATTACTGCTGAGGTGGTGCTCACACAGATGGATGGCGATTCCAGGAACAGTCAGTGCCAGGATGAGGTGAATCAGAGAGCATCCTGAGGACAAGGGCTTTGCAACCCAGATGCGTCCAACGTCCTTCGGATTTCCGGGGCTTCCCAGAGGCACAGAGACGGCCCCTGAGCCCAATTTCTTAGAGAGCCCTCTCACTTAAGACTTCGCCACGCCCTGAGCTGACTATTGAATCACTGAGAACAACTGATGAGAAGTCTGTATTCCGGAACACTGCTCTAGTTCCACCTTAGCATAGTGTGATTTCCCGTGCTGGCAAGGACCAGCTTGCACAATTCCTCCCCTTAAGTCAGTGATTTTCAACTGGTGTGCTGCGGACATTTTTAAAACATGCAATACCTTACTATTTAGTCAGGGGCACGGACCTCTTTTCCCTTAGATTGTCAAATAAAAATATGACAACAGCCAAGACAATGTGAGTGCCTTGTCTTAAACCAGAAATATATAGAACATATAATAGAGTTGCATCTTATTAGTCACTTCATATAATAAGGTTGCGTCTGATTGGTTAATTCTTGGTACCAGAAATCTATATACGAGTATGGGCACCTGATTTTTAAAAATGCTGCTTTTGCCGAAACCGGTTTGGCTCGGTGGATAGAGCGTCGGCCTGCAGACTGAAAGGTCCCGGGTTCGATTCCGGTCAAGGGCATGTACCTTGGTTGCGGGCATATCCCCAGTGGGAGATGTGCAGGAGGCAGCTGGTCGATGTTTCTCTCTCATCGATGTTTCTAACTCTCTATCTCTCTCCCTTCCTCTTTGTAAAAAATCAATAAAATATATTAAAAAAAATAAAAATGCTGCTTTGGAGCAAAAAGGGTAGGTAATTACTATTTTCTTTGGTATATTAATAAAAATTATACCTATTTTTTGTCAGATAGGCAAAAAATGTAATCTATTTTTTTTTAAATATATTTTATTGATTTTTTACAGAGAGGAAGGGAGAGAGATAGAGAGTTAGAAACATCGATGGGAGAGAAACATCGATCAGCTGCCTCCTGCACATCTCCCACGGGGGATGTGCCCGCAACCCAGGTACATGCCCTTGACCGGAATCGAACCTGGGACCCTTCAGTCCGCAGGCCGACGCTCTATCCACTGAGCCAAACCGGTTTCGGCTGTAATCTATTTTTTGATGTGCGGCAGAATTTTAGTAATTAGTTTTATAATTTAATGATCTTTAAATTTGTTAGTGCTGTGAGAATGAGATGTTTCCATGTGTCTTTCCATTTTAATAGAGGCTTCAAAATTCAGGAATCAAAATACTCAGAGTTTGATGCAAAATCTTTTCTTGTTTGCCCGTCTGCTGAAATGAGATGTGCCAGAGCTGAAAATGGTTGAAAATCGCTCCCTGAGCGATCCTCGGTTGTGTTGCCTGTTCTCAGAGATCCGTCTTGCTGCCTTTGAGGGTGTAACGTCTGGGTTTAGGTGCAGGGAAAGTCAGAGCAGCACGTGTTCACACTTTCACTTTCACGAGGACAGTGCCAGGTCACTGTGTGAGGGTCCAATCCAATCCCACCAACACAAATTATGTGACAAATCCTCAAAAAGCATGCTCCCAGGAGCTGTGAGGGGTTCACAGAAATGTCACCATGTCTTGCCCTTAAGAAATTTATTTAGGGGACACGAAACATAGAGATATTAAAAGTAAAATGGCAATAATAGATAGTAATCCTATATAATAAAGAGCTAATATGCAAATGGTCATCATGCCCTCATGCCGTCACGCCGTCACACTCAGACACTCAACACTGGGGAGAGAGGAATGGGGACCAGCCAGGCTGCGGCCCAGGAGAGGGACAAGCCGCCTGCCTCGTGCTCCTGGGTGCCAGCGGCCACACCTGCGGCCCGGGAGAGGGACAAGCCACACACCCTGCAGTCCCAGGCGCCAGCGGCTGCGCCTGCAGCCCAGCCCAGGAGAGGGACAAGCCACATGCCCCGCGGTCCCAGGTGCCCGCGGTTGGAGCTGTGGCCTGGGAGAGGGACAAGCCACCCACCCCGTGGTCCCGGGTGCCTGCAGTTGGCCCGGGTGAAGTCAGCCAGGGTCCTGGGTGCCTGTGGCCAGCCGGAGGAGGGAATCCTGGGTCCTGGATGCAGGGTGAGGCAGAGGTGGTTAGGGGAGATCAGGCCAGCAGAGGAGCAGTTAGGGGCAATTAGGCAGGCAGGCAGAGGTGGTTAGGGGCAATCAGGCAGGCAGGCGAGCAATTAGGAGCCAGCGCTCCTGGATTGCAAGAGGCAGTTGGACATCCCCCGAGGGGTCCTGGATTGGAGAGGGTGTAGGCTGGGCCGAGGGACCCCTACCCTCATGCACGAATTTCATGCACTGGGCCTCAAGTAACAGACATAATAACAGATGGGAAGCCAGGGAGCAGTTGACAATTAAGGGGTTTACAGGCAAGAATTCCATATAAGAATGAATGAAAAGACTTGAGGGAGAACATGGAGGGGTCAGGCAAAGTCTAAGGGATGAAGAGATTTCTGAGCTAAGTGTGAGAGACGTTTGCTGTTTGGGCAGTAGCCTTTTCCTCACAGGGCTGCTGTGAAAATTCAACACAAGGTAAGATTCTTAGCACAGTGCCTGGGAGAAAGCTTAGTAACATTTATTACTAGGTCAGAGGAGACATTCCAAGTGGCAGAAGGCAAAACATGGACACGGGGACAGGAGAGCAAAAGTTGTCTCCGGGGGTAAGTAAGGAACCCAGCTTTGGTCGAAGGGAACTGTGGGGAGCTGTTGGTAAAGAGTGGCTGTGTCTGCATTACCCAGGGTCTTGGATGTAAGAGAGGCCTGTTTGAATTTTGCCCTGTGGATATTTTTATCAGGGTGTTTTGATCAAGGACTCATTACAGGAAGATTGAATGGTACCTAGGAAGGGCTGCCTTCCTTGATGCACATTGGATCATTAGTGACTGCACTTCACTCCCACCCCAGCCCCTGGCTACCTCCTGAAGCAGAAAGTAAGTCACTCTCCTGCATGTGAAAAGATTGGTTTGATTTAAAACATATGTAGGTCAGTACAGACTAGGAACACAATCTGATCTCTCTTGTATATGCTGATTTTCCAAAAGATTATGAAGACATTTGCTTATTTTATGGTTTTATGAGTTCTATTTAGGAGCCAGATATTTGGGGCAAAGCTGGCATTTTATGTAGTGCTGCCCCCCCCCTTTCCTTCTGTTATAAAAACACTCACATTAACGGTATGGTGAGACTCTCATGCCTCCTGAATGAGCTACTACTCTCAGCATAAAGCTCAGAGCAAAAGCACTGTGTCCTTGAAAGAATCCAAAGCAGAGATTCACTTAAGGAGTAAGGGAGTATTATGTGTCACAAGGCTGGTTCAGAATTCTGAAAGGAAACTTGCTTTTGAAAACCCACGAGAAATCAGTGAGACTCACTTCGTAATTCTCATGTTCAACTGCATGGGCGTAACTTAAGTGATTTTCTAGCAATGATTTCTGGAGTTTACAATGACTTCGAAAAGGTCAAGGTCCCAGCATCAGCATCAATTGCACCAATTACCTGTGTTTTTACGGGGATCAATGAATAAACCTCAATAGGGAGGCTTGAAGAAAACCAACTGCCCCAGCCCAAACCAGTAAAATATAAGATGAGGTGCTTATTGGTTGCCCATATTGAGGCTTTACTTTAGGGCAAAACTTTGTAACTATGGGCCATTAAAAGAAATATGCCACTAAGGGTTGGTTACAAGGTGTGGAGACAGCGACTGCATCTTGGGGAGGGCTGGGTGAGGTGTGGGGGTAGAACCCCCTGGGGAAGTTGCCTTTCTGCCTCCTGCAGCCTCATTTTTTTTATTTCTCTGTGTTATAAAAAACACTATGATTTTACAAGTGTGCCAGGAAGTGACAAAAGGAAGAAAACACTGCCTTAAATTGCTTTAAAAGGGAAGCTGGTTTAGTGCCGTTAAGTGCTTGTTTCAGATCATTTGACAGAGTTAGAGAAGAACACAAGAATTGAAAGTGTTAGGAGCCATCTTCCAAACAAGATAAAGAATGAAAGCTTAAAATAATAGCGTAAGCCAATAAAAAATATGACCCAGGCCTCAGACTTACCCAAAGCTTTTTATACCCAGACAAAACTAAACCAATAGCTTATTTTTCATGCTGAATCCTGGCATGAGATATATTAGAGCTGCAAGTGGCCATTCAGACCATTTTCCCTTATATTTTAGGATGGAAGTCACAGGAAGACCAAGTGACTTGCTCAGGGACACCACAGTGAGTGAAGTGGGCTTGTTATCCAATGCACTTCTATTTAGTTTATAGCTCCTGTATTAGGTCGACTATAGAAAAGCTCGCTTTGGTTTTAATTCGTACCTCCCCTAAGTTTAAGTGACTTTTCATTGGCTGAATGGTTGGTGATAGGAGTTTTGGTGAGAAAAAAAATCTTCATCTGCTTCACTCCTTGTTCAGTTTTACTTCATCCTTTCTTAAAAGGTCATAAAAGACCTGCTAACTACACTTTTGAATTTCTAGAATAACTTTGAACCTCCAGAGCCTATGGACATCACCAAGGACTTTGAGAGAGTCATCAGGGCATTTTACCAAAGATGATGAACTCTCTCCTAGAACACTGGATTGCCGTGGGCCCTTCAAAAAGTCAGCAATGACCAAGTCTGTGCTCCAATCTTTGTCAAAGACAGTACACACATGGAAACAAAGATTTGCAGCGCCAGCACGGAGCTGGAAGATTGTCAGAAGCCAGCAGCGTGCTGGCCAGTGATGTGTTTACAATAAAGACACAGAAACGGAGTCAATGCTGTTAGGACAATAGGAATGAAGGAAGGAAGGGTTGACGTGATTGCTCCGCTATTGCTGACTGCTGAGATTGCGGCCTGAATATGTTCTACCTCACAGCGCTTGTTGTGAGCCTGCATCTACGGGTATAAATTCCCTCACAGGCGCCAGTCTCCACTGCGTGTGTCCAAGCTGCCCATGTATGTCTACCCCATACATTTCAACATAACCTTCCTGACAAATTACAGAAAAGCAGGCGACTAAGTGTCACTTTTATGTCATCATTTGTGCCAAAGTGCTTCTTGGGAACATCTGGTGGGGGGTGGGGGAGAGCAGGAAGTACCTGTAAGGATCAGGTTACAACTGTGCAATAAAACCTAAATGTCAGAACTCAGCCTTGAGCTGGGGATACCCAAAGACCAACAACCCCACTGCCATGGCCACAGGGACATTTTTTATAGAGCAGGCATTCGACCCACTGGGATTCAGAAGGCTACCCGAGCCTTCTATCCTGTGTACAGAGACCTTTGTGAGAGTGACAACACTTTCTAAATATGCCAAAGTGTCTAGGTTTTGAGAAGCTTCCAACATGGCTTCCAATATTCTGTTTACCAATAATATGGCAATGGACATCTTTGTTTGAATCTTTTTAAGAATCAAAAAATGCAGTTTCCTGTTACAGTTTACTCTTATCCTAGGCTCTATTCTGCAAACCACTTTGTTTTCCCGTGGGTCCAATTTTAAGGTCTGAAAAAATATTTAATATTTTGGATAATGGGACAAAAACGCTCAGGAAGCTTGCCTATTCTCACTTTAAATCAAGACGGATATTCCTGCACCTGGGGTAGAAATCTTTCTGCTCCCGACAATAATTGGCCTCCTGAGTCACTGGCTTTGGAGGGTAGTGTGCTCTTTAATTACATTAATTGATTAAAGAAAATTTCCTCTTTATTTTCTGGAAAAAGAATATTTTTTTGGGGAAAAAAGTGAGGCTTTGGTAAAGAGCCCTACGAAATGGCAGGCGATAGGAAACCCAAAATCTCACCTCCCAAGTTCTCAATTTGTTAAACATCTGGCATCGCCGGCAGAGCTGGCCCCTGTGCCGAGGAAGCTATGGCAGGTGATTCTCTGTGTGCAGGGCGGGAGGTTTACATTCGGGCTCTTCATCTCACCTCTCTGATATCTTCAATAGCGGTGTTGTGTTTGCAGGAACATTCTCATAGGCACAGCTTTGAGCTTGAATTTTGATGTTTCCCATGACTTTGGTAGTTGATTACCTAGTGAATTCTGGGGAGACTTCCAGCCCTCAGCAAGGGCAGCTTCAGCAGGACTGGCTAGGCTGCCACTGTTCTGTCCCCACGGCTGACCTGGGAGGCAGGGGGGTGGGGGTTGGGGAAGACCGCGCTCCCAGAAGGCCGGCATCTGGGGAGGGGGAGCTGGCTTTCAGGGCTGTTCATCTGCTGCCCAGATTTCGCTGCTCTGGGCTCTCACTTGCTGTGCTATCTAAGACGAGTAAGCTGAAGGGATGGGAAGACAATCCACAGCAGGGATGATGATCAGGAGAGCACAACAACATATTTGGTGCCTCGAATATTCTAGGCACTCTCATGTACCCTCACAGCGACCCCATGGCACAGGTATTAAAGTCATTCTCTGTTTACAACTGAGGAAACTGAGGCCCAAAGAGCTCATGGATCTTCCTCAAGGCCACACAGCTGAGGGATGACGAGCCAGGTTTCACATCCAGGCAGCATGATTGTAGCTCCTGGCTGTTAACCGCACCACTCCCTTGCCTAAAGGTGATGGCGTGCTCACTGAAGGCATAACAGCATTCTGCCTGCCAATGGAAAGGCTTCAGCAGCCGTGAGAAAAATCATGTGTGTTCAGGATCCTTGGGCTCAGGGAAGACGCGGAGAGGAAAATGACACAAACCCTGAGAATGACCGTGACTCCTGAGAACCTGATAGCGTCACCGATGGAGAGGCGGCACAAGGAAGGCCCCTTTCCATTCAGGAGGCACTTAGCACTTCTTTTCAAAATTACAAGTTCAAAAATCATTGCAGAAGTATGAAACAGCATCGGGTCCAAGAACCTTTTAGGTGCATGTGGCTAATTATGTTCTGTAAATGCCACCCGCCATCAGTGTAATCAGTGCTCTTCCCACAGAACATGGGGCAACCTGCCTTTCACACTCCTTACATTGAAAAGAAATAAATATGAGAAAAAAGAAGCCAGGAGGCATCATGAACTCCAGAAAATATTTCCACTCTCCAGGGTGATGTAAAATAATGCCATTTTGAAAATGGTTAGAATTATTCTTTTGAGGTATAATGTCACTTGGTCGGAAGGAAAAATTCACATGTTGATTGTAAGCATTTGTACCTGTTGTTTTCCAAATCTACCTATGTATGAATTTTATTTGCAATAGAAAAAGCATTTGTGGATTCTTTATGAAATAAGTGCATGCGTGTACTCTCTCTCTCTCTCTCTCTCTCTCTCTCTCTCTCTCTCTCTCTCCCTCTCTCTCCCCTATACATTCAGCTACAATACTGTCACACTTCAAATAAAGCTGAGACCCTACGAATATGCTTAACAATTTCATTGCAGCGGTACACTTATTTTTATTCCACCTCTTTACATATCCTTCTTCAATAAGTTATATAAATGACTGGAATAGTTACAAAAGTTCTCTGTAAACATTTCCTCCAAGTATAAATTATTGGAAGACTGTTTATATAATTTATGAAAATCTTTAGTCTTGTGTCCTTTTAATCTCGGTGAAGCCATCCTACTGACAGAATTCTGCTTTTGCTCTACGCATTAAGGTTGAATTTATTTCTTCAGCTTATCACGAAGAAAAAGAGAAATGAAACTGCACTTTCACATGGATGTCATTTAGCTTCTGCACATACTCACCGAGGCTTAATGCTTCTCTAGTTTTCACTCTTGAGTTTGTCAAAGCTGAAGCTAATCAGGGCAATTCTCTCCATTTAGTTCTGGCGGTGTTTTGATAACATTAAGTTTATCATAAAAAGTTCTTATTCCTTCTAATGCTTTGATTTCTTGAGTATTGTTTAACGCTCACACCTCTCTCCCCAACCATGTGCTGGAAACAACCATAATTTATAAGAATTTTAGGCACGACATGACTCAATTATTTTTTCTCTTACTGCTCTCTATTCTGGTGTTTTTATCCACAACATTCTGGGCTAAATGACCTCAGCATTATAAACGCACAAGTGTTCCCATCGCCTCTCTGTCCTGGCTGCTGAGGAACCTCTGGGTAGGACTGCTGAAAGGAAAACCTTCAAGAACGCCTTTGTATCTACAGAGATGATTGACTGGAAGAAAAATATGACCTGTGGTTGTCACCTGTTGTGCAGAATTATGGAACCTTAGATTTGAAGGAGCCCGAGGAGGTGAAGTCTTCCATTTCTCCCGCCCGTGCTGCTACTACCCAAGGGGAAGGCGCCACTACAGGACCTACAGGGTTGTTTTAATGGCTCCCAATGGCTTTGTACTTCCACTCCTTTTTTAAAAATATGTTTTTATTTATTTAAGAGAGAGAGGAGGAAAGAGAGAGGAACATTGATGAGAGAGAACCATCAATCGGCTGCCTCTTGCACACCCCGTACTGGGGATCAAGCCTACAACCCAGGCATGTGCCCTGACTTGGAATCCAATTGCAACCTCGTGGTGCATGGGGTGATACCCAACCAACTGAGCCACACCGGCCAGGGCATGTACTCCCACTGTTGCTCCCTTCCCACAATTTCATTTTCCACAAGCAGCTGGGCTCATCTTTAAAAAACGTAAGTCAGATTTCTGTCCATTGATTAAAACCCTCCAGTGGCCCCAATGATTTAGACCACAATCCAGACTTCTGCCCATGGGCATATGAAGCCTCGCACCCTGGCTCCTACCCAGCGCTCTGGTCTCCTGCCCCCTCCCTGTCCACCCTGCCACAGCCACCGGGCTTCTGTGTGTTTCTTCAATGCTGAGCTCCTTCCCACCTCAGGGCTTCTGCTTAGACTGCTCTCCCTGATCCTCTGCCAACCTGGTTTCATCCTATCGCACAGGCGCACCCCTCCCCTCACACTTCACTCTGTTTTATTTTCTTTCCAGTTCAAAATGTAGGCGCACCCCTCCCCTCACATCAACACTCCCACTTCACTCTGTTTTATTTTCTTTCCAGTTCAAAATGAGGGAGGAGCTTTTATGGGAGTGTTGGATTGTCCTGAGCCAAAGGTCAGCAACATTTGGCTAATCAGTGTGCAGGATGCCTTCTGTGTGCCCACAGCCTGTGCCTTCCCGGCGCCGTGGTATGCCTCCCCCAGTCCTCCCACCTGCTTGTCAGCATCCCCCCCACCAGAACAAAAGACAACAAATCTCTCCTTCAAAGGCAGGCGAAGCAGCCACTTACTTATAGTGGATCCGGACTCAGGCCTGTTCAGGGAGCTGATGATGACGAAGCCGAAGCCTTCGTTCTCTTTCCGGTGAATGACCACGTCGCTGGTCTGCAGGCTGTGGGAAGCGAAGCCTTCCGGGGGAGAGGCGCTGCCACTGGGGGCAGCGTGGTTGCTGTTGGTGTAGGTGGCGTAGTCACTGCGTGGAGAGCTGTGGTGGGTTGATACGGAGCCTGGACTCCTCCCGTTCTCTGGGCAGGGCTCCCCTGCAACAACGTAGAATACAGGCGCTTGGTTATTTAACAAGGTCTCGGTGTACCAGGCACGGTTCTAGATACCAGCATTGTGACCGGGTGAGTGCCTCCTGTGTACCAGGCACGGTTCTAGATACCAGCATTGTGACCAGACTGGTTGACTGGCTTCTATTTCCCCCCAGAATTTCAGAGCCCAAACCCCTCAACTTTCCTAAGTGCTGCTCCCTGTTTGCATTTCCCCTTGTTAAGACTGCAGTCCCCCCGGACAATGTCTAGTTAGAGACAGCGGCTTCTTAGTTGCATAATAATAATTGATCACAGAAGATCATAAAACAAGTGGACAGGCTCCTCAATGGTGCTGTGAACACGAATTACTTAAAGAGCTTGTGAGAACTGTCTTTAGAGTCCACACACGGCAAGTTTTTTCAGTAGATCTAGGGAAGACCGGGCACAGGAGTCTGCATGCAGGTTCAAGGTCAGACTTTGAGAACTGCTGCTGTAGGAGTCTTGGAGGTGGGGTTAACAGCCCAGGGGATATCTTTGTAAAGTGACCTATCATCATTTTACTAAGGAGCCATGGTTTTGTTTAATTTTGTGATATTCTGTTAGCCTAGATGTGTTCACTTCCTGCAGATAGGAAACATCCTTCTTAAAGTAGTTTGCTTACTCTAGGATCTGACAATGTTACCAGGCTAAGGAGCAATGAATTTTGAATCATTAAAGGAAGTGTTGGAGGCCTGGCTCACTTACATTCTGTATTGTTAAAAAATATACTCTATTATCAATCAGATAAACCAAATCACTACTTTCACAAGAAAGCAAGCAAGCATATTCACAGAGAGAAGTGATAGACAGTTGGCAGCCAAGAGAAGCTAGTTTTTAAAATGAAAGTTGGTCTGTCATCTAGAAAGAATTTTGTCATTTTAATTTAATACCTAGGTAATGGTATCTTGATTACAAGAGCTGACGTGGCACCTAGAATACTGTAATTAGAAATAAAGCTGTTTCATCTCCATCTTACAATTTAATTAGTGTACTCACTCAAAAGACGTTATGGAACAGAGGAATATGGAAAAGAGTCACAATTAATGATTTTTTTTTGTGGGGAGGGTTGCTAGATATGGTTTCCTATTTAGAAGTCTGGAAAGTGTCTAGTTAAAAATAATTGGCAAAAGCTCCAATGAAAGCTCTTAACTTTATAAGCTGCAATTCCATTCTGAAATGGAAAAATTAGGGAAAAAGAACAGACTATAAGAAAGGTTCTGTGGAATACTATGCTGCTATAAAAAGGAAGGAATTCTTACCATTTGCAACAGCATGGATGGAACTGGAGAGCATTATGGTAAGGCAAATAAGCCAGTCAGTGAAAGAAAAATACCTCATGATCTCACTCATTTATGGATAATAAAGAACATTATAAACTGATGAACAAAAACAGATGCAGAAGCAGAGAAGCATCAAATAGACTGTTAAACTACAGCGGGAATGCTGGGAGGGTTGGGGGGGGGCAGGTAAGAGATCAACCAAAGGACGTGTATGCATGCATATAAGCATAACCAATGGACACAAGACACTGGGGGCGGGGGAGCAGGGAGGGCATGAGACGGTGGGTAGGGGAGGCCGTGGGAAGGTCAATGGGGGAAAAAAGGAGACATATGTACTACTATTTATAATACTTTAAACAATAAAATAAAAAAAAGAAAGGTTCTGTTACACAGATACTTTAAGGAAAAGAAGCTGCATCCATTCATATACCCAGATTAAAAATGGCCTTATGAAAAAGCATTTACTTCTTGTTTGTAATTACTGAATAAAATCTAGGCTGCTGCTTATTATCATTTGATAAATTTGATTTTGGGGTAAGATTTAATTAATCAGGCTTTAATAGAAGGAAACAAATGGATGCTTTTCATCTGTAAGAAATGTACTGAAGTCATAAAAGAACAAAATGTCAATGTCAAAGCCTTTCGCTCTTTTCTATCAAATTAAAACTGCCTGTAAAATGTACCCTCTCTGCTAGAAAACATCATCCAAAGACACGCAGTTATTGTCTTGGTGAAGCACATGTCCTTTATTCCTTCTGCGCGTTGGAAATAAAGTGATTAGAGATAGTCAGGAAGAAGAAAAACAAACAAATTATGATGCTGCAACATTAAATTGAAAATCTCCCCGAGTTATTGGACCAAATCAGTAACTAAATGTCATAGGCAGTGACAAGAGAGATCTCATTTTCTGGCTGTCATATTTTAGGGGGTTGAGATCTTGGTTGTCAGTAAAGCAGCAACAAAGAAAAATTATCTGCCTTTGCAATAAATGGCTGGGAGTGGCTATGCCTCAGGTTCTAGGGAGAGAAAGGAAATCATGGACTAAGTCAACGTGAGTGGTGAGTGGCCCCTGGGTAATTACATTAACAGGATACTTTTCTATTGCTGTTGGACTTCCCTGTCAACGTCTAGAACCAAGTTCTTCATCTTTAACAACATGAACACATTTAAAGCCAGGGAGTTAAGACTTCCAAAGATTGATTTTGAGGGATAGAGTTGACTCGACATCATTTTTTTCTACTCAGCTGGCTCTATGTCCAAATGAGACTCTTCTCTCCAAAAACCCTTCCTGGTGTAGGGCATGGACATCATTGTTTTAGAATATGATTGATTTTGAGGGATGGAGTTGACTTGACATCATTTTTTCTACTCAGCTGGCTCTACGTCTAAATGAGACTCTTCTCTCCAACAACCTTTCCTGGTGTAGGGCATGGACATCATTGTTTTAGAATATAATGTAGCAAAATGTCAGAGTGACTGAATGTCATGTGCATTTTTTTCAATTCACTAACTTCCTGACTCATCTTCTTGTCTCACACACAAATGAATGTACAGAATTCTGTCACTTAGTATCTACATAAGTCAGATAACCAATTTTTAGGTTAAGCTTCTGTTTTGTCCCAACCAGTTATATTGGAGATCATCATTGGCTGACTGGGAGAGGGTCTCCATTGGGGAAGGCCCTCCAGGTGAGATGTTTTGACTAGAACAGTCAGTTCTTGGCTAGCAGACCCATTTATTCCAGACCCATTTATTCCAGGTCTATAGTTGTTAGAATTAATTGTCAATGTTGTAAAATAGGCAGATTTTACAGAAATCTGGACTTCCAGTTTCTCTTGAAATTCTTGGTAGTGACTACTAGACCTGGGGTATACAGTTTGCAAGTCATCACAGTCCCAACTATTCCCCAATGTCTCTTGCAAATTCCTGAACCCATGAGATGTTTTGACTAGAACAGTCAGTTATTGGCCAGCAGACCCATTTATTCCAGGTCTATAGTTGTTAGAATTAATTGTCAATGTTGTAAAATAGGCAGATTTTACAGAAATCTGGATTTCCAGTTTCTCTTGAAATACTTGGTAGTGATTACTAGAGCTGGGGTATACAGTTTGCAAGTCATCACAGTCCTAACTATTCCCCAATGTCTCTTGCAAATTCCTGAACCCATAGAGTGAGGGGTATGCAGGGCCAGAGGGACTCATTCAACTGGAGGTTTTGTTTCTCTTCTAGATCACACAGTGGGGCCAGACTCCAGGACCCTGTCACCAAACAGACCTTGCCTGCTTCCAGGCTATCTTGGGCCTTTTTTTTAGGACTGTCCCCAGAGGATGACAGCACCCCAGAGGATGACAGCACCGTAGATGCACATGTCTTGTGTTGGAGCATGGCCAAGGCAGTGGGGTTTGTATGTGGACAGGGCGTGGACGTGGGGGTTGGAGTGTCCACATGCATGTGCACCTTCAGGGGCCTGATGGGGCAGGGCAGCCACAGGCTGTGGCCGTGCTGTCAGGAGCCGGCCTACCTGCAAGCACCTGTGTTGGTGCACTCCTGGTTTACACTCACCAAGGCAGACAGCTTATTCAAATGGGTGACATGATGGTAGACAAAGCATAAGAAAATGTATTTTGAATTGACAAAAAGTGCAGTAACTATGACCAGGGAATCCACCAGCTCCCTAAACACTGGCTAAACTTCCCACCCCGCTTTCAGGAAAGCCTTCCTTTTCTCGGCATTAGGACAGGAATTGGACGGTCCCGTAGACGTTGGAGAAGATACTGGTAGCTTTAAGGCGGACTCTAATATGCTTTGATTAAGTCATAAAACGTTCACATCAGTTCTAGATTTACACTTTAGGAAATTCCTCAGAGACACCCTTCTCTCAGACAAATAGTGTGGATTCAAAATAATGTGTCATTAGGGTAAACATCTCAAACTGAGCTACTAAAGATATAAATGTTTATCCTTTCAGTGGAATAATTAAAGGCACTCTTCTACTATCCCTGGGAAAAAAACAACTATGAGATCTGATGGCATAAGTAAGACATCTCTCAAAACCCGTTTAAGGCGCAAGATCTGTGCTAAAATTATCCGGTAAAGAAAACTGGATACATTGCTGCATATTTCCTTCCTGTACTCCACATTTTCTCATTTTTGAGGACCTAGCTTACCATTGCCCAATTGAAAATATTGCCTTTATATGTGCACTCTTTTCTGTATTTTAATTTTAATTGTACGCCTTTTTATATTTCAATATTTGGAGCAGGTTTTTGTGTTATTTTAATTTTTGCCCAGTGTAACTCACCATCTGTATCTTTCATAAGGGATGTGTTTTGTCTTGAGCATCAACTAGGAAGCCGGTGCCCAATGTCTTCTGAGGTGGGCAAGACAGTTGTACAGCTGCAGCAAGCCTACGGCTGAAGGGTATGATCTGTCTGACCTCCCTTCCTCCCAGCTTCTTCTCTATAATGTTGCTCCTTTGTGCAAAGAGTTGGCAACACGGCCCCTTCTTGCTCATCTTCTGTCTCTTCACAGCTGATTGCTTACTTTCCTTCAGCTTTCAATCATCTCGTCATATGCCAGGCTTGTACCTCCCACTGCCTTTGCTTAGGAAAGCGAAATCATAATGATAACAACCCTTGAAAAGGCATCTCCGCTGTCATTTGTAGTTGTCCCTTCTCACTGTTAAAGAAATGCCACTATGAGGCAATGCTGTCTTCCTATGTCTTTAAAAAAAATCTATTTCTAGGCATTTACTTTACTATCAAAGTATCCTTTGCTGAACTTAATCATTTTCAATACTGATGAAGCTTTCAAGGAAGAGTGGGCTGAATTAACTTGGAAACTCTCCTGGTGAGAATGAGCAGTCTGCAGCAGAACATCAAAAATTAAATGCACTTGAAATGCACTTTAAAGCCTAAATGAGTAAAATTGGTAAGAACTGCAGCAAAGAGCATCTTTACGGAAGTCACATGACCCACAAATTGCAAGAATACGTTTTTGCAGCGTTTGGCATACACTCCAATAGCTTGGGTTGATTAGAGCAAAATTTAATTTGCAATAATCAGCTGGTGGCAAGAGGAGCATGAAATTATGTTGGTGCACTGGTTTGGCACTTTGCAATGTATTTCCTTGTAAACCAGGTATCTTTTTAATTTATCTTCGGGCTACAGAACATATAGCACAGCAAACTTTTTATTGAAAATCACTCTGTGGGGAGAGAGACAGTTAAATATTAATCAAGAAAACACTGTCTTCCTTCTGGCATCTTGCCCAAGAATGAGGATAATTCAAGGTGTTTTACTTCTTTGGGTCAAGTGGTATGGCAGGAATTTCTGCAGATGAATGACACTTCTTAGCAAAGTCTCTGTGTGAGATATATAGCAGTCTCTACTGGTGAGGGCTGACAGTTCTTCTGACTTGCCCTTTTAAATGATTACCCTTGCTCCAAGTCTAGTTTCTAGAAGACGCGAATAGAAAAGGATTTTTTGTTTGACTAATAAACTTTAGCCTCTTGAATCATGCACAGCCTGTGACTAGCCAGCGGCCCTTTTTAAATTCAAATATGGTATAATAATAACACCTATGAAAGACGCCTTCTCCTTATGTTTGGAATGACATTTGCTAAAGGTTGGTTTAACGTCTTTGCATTCACCGGGGATGGAGATGGTGAGAGAGTGAAAAGGGGACTGAAAGTGGTATAAAAAATAAGTCCTAGCCAGGGAGTGAGTCTGCATCATCGCTGACTCCGTGGACTACTGGGCAGGCTGCTGTGCCTCTGGTCTCTGTCTTCTCATCTGTCACCTGAGGGAGCTGCTGTTGCTAAGGGCCCTCCTAAGTCTAGCATTCATCATTCTGTACAAGGAACAGTCAGGGGGCCGAGCAGAAAGCCAGCAGGTCACGGAGGCCGGGGGTGACAAGATAATATTGGTGCTGCTGTTCCTGTGATCTCTGGGGCCAAGCACAGGTGGTGTGGGACTATATTCCCAATGCTATTGCATGCTCAGGTTACAAGAAATAGCGTGATACTTGTAACAGACATATTCCTTAAAATATATATATCTTTTGTGGAGCTGAGATGGTGAAGAGAGAAATGGAATCACATTATGGCTCCGAGGACTGACTTTTGAAAATATCTTTGGTGGATTCTTTTCTGAAGTTGGGAAAATGGAGGTAAAGGGAATAATTACTTCTAATTTATCTGTTTCATAAGTTTGGAGTTATATGAATTGTGTTTGCTCAAAGTGACATACAGCTATATTTATGTAAATCAGGGTAATAATTTTACTGTTACTTTTTATCAGGCTCTACAATGGAAGCTAATTTTCCATCCTTGTTGCCTTATTATGTTATCAAAATGCTGTGGTTTTTGGTTTGTAAACACAATGAGGAACATTTTCAAAAGCCCTATTTTTCACTACTATAATGTTCTTATAACTAGCTTTATCAAAGAGCAAAGAGCATACACATCTTAAATTAGCTCCAGGCTTTGCTAGGAAATTTTAATGACTGCATTGAAAATGTAGGCCTCAAAGACTGCTTGGAATGGTACCAGTGGGGTGAAAATCTGCACTTTCAAAATCAGTTACATTTAGAATATCTAGGTTGTTTTTTCCTCTCATATAATATAGAAACGGATTTAAAATTTTGTTTCAAACATCTTTAGCATGTCTCACAAAAACATCGCACCACCTCACCTCCAACTCTTGCTGCTGCCTTGAGTTACATACCTCCACATAGCACCTTTCTTCTCACAGTGAGGTTGACCTGCCCGTTCCGGGCCGCGTGGTGCATAAGGTCGATGACATAGCGGTGGGTCTTGCCAGCCACTGGAATCCCATCGACATAGACGAGCTCATCTCCAGGGTGTAGGCGGCCATCTCTGTCGGCTGAGCCCATGGCAATGACGGCTCCAATCAAAATCTAAAGAAGCAGTGAGAAGAATAGGGCACGTATGTTTCAAACTTTTTATATACATATACGTATATAAAAACTTGGTGGGAGATTTTATTTCCACATTTTATCCCTTGCTCTAAACCTGATCATGTACTTGAAAAATGAGAGGCTTAAGGGGCGCCCTTCCAACTCTTCCAGGTTGCTACCTCTTTCTAGAGAAATAAAAAAAAATATACATGAAAAAAACTCTGATAAAGGTGATAAAGGTTCAAAGTATGTTTTGTTTGTTTGTTTGACTTTGAAAAGCGGAAGGTAAATAAAATGAAGCAAAACTCATAGTTGGCTTTTCCTAGCTAGGTGACTTACTTAAAAAAAATCTCAGTCAAATCTTCTCCAGATTTCCTTCCTTTAATGCTTCCTTCAAGCACTGTCCTTGGCACAAAGGACGTTCTAGTCCTGCCTGTCCCCTAAAAAGCTCTGCTGCTTAGGTGGTTATCATGCCAGGAAACGAGGAGGTACATCTGGGGAATGTGCATTTTAGTGTAATTTCCTGAACCAGGGAAGGCGATAAAAGGCATAAAGTGAGGGTTCCCACTTCCCATTAGAAGCACTCAACTTAGTGCCCATTCGTAAGGCTTTTATCTTTCGCAGAGGAAAGATAATAGTACTTAGAATTTTAATTTTTCTGTTTAACCTATAAACAATTTTTCTAACTCATGAACAAAAGACACCCTTTTTCTTTTGCCAAGTGGCTTAGGCACACAGCATCTAAAGGCAGTAGTTACCATTAGCCTGATAATGTTACAGAGCCTATATTCTAGGTTTCATTTTAAATCTTTATTAAATGGCCCCTTGCTCACAGATTGATTTCTTTCAAGTGCAAGAATTTCTTTCAAATCCCAGATCTGTGGATTCCAGCTAATTGGCAAAGTTGCTGCATTGTGACCTGCAGGCTTCATGGCCTCAGGCTGGCAGCACATTCATTCCTTCTGCTTGGACCCACTGCTCAGTGTGGCCTGTCAACATGGCAACCAGACCTTGATGCCCAGGATTCTCAGGTATATGCAAAATTATAGTCTGAAGACTTTTCTTTTTCCTTCGGTCCACAGAGGAATGAAAATTCCCCATCACTGTCACTCCTTTTCATGTATTCCTGGAGGGTGAAGTGAGGAGTAGATTTACTTCTATGTTGAATAGTAGTGCTCCGAGGAGTGGTTCATTATTGATCTCACAGGAAAGGCCTCACCTGCTGACCTTAGGTTGGCTGTGCAGGGTGGTTTTGTGTCCGCTTGCATCTGACATTCTCCATTTTCCCTTGTTGTCATGCCAACCTGAATTGATGAGTTTCTTTTTGAAGGTGTTCCAATCTATTCTTCAAAAGTCTCAACCCACTAAGGAGCTTTTCAAAGATTTGCTAAGTGCTCTGTGCAAAACCAGTTAAAATGAATGTTTATGTTTCTCCACTGCCGCGTGAAAAGCTGCACTTACCTGGGTTACCCAAAGAAAATGCTTCACCTCCAGATTTCCTGTATGCTACATGGGAGGGTTTATAGGTGGTTATAGAAAATACATGGCCTGTGAACTTCCCGGCTGGGTAATTACCAACTTGAAGCTATAGTTTTGATTCTAACTGATCAAAGCGAATCAGGAAACAGGTTACAACTGAGGGAGCCACAGCTGCAACTGGGCCCTCTACAAAGGTTGTAAAAATAAATTTCACATTGGAAAATTCCTATTTGCTGCTAAAGGAAAACAGCAAAGATATATAGATACCCTTGAAGTTATCTTCTGTGCTCTTTGTTTCACATCATCTTTTACCAGGAAAATCCCAGTCAAGCTGCTTTTCTGCGGTATTGCAATGGTATGAGGTACTCCCCTCTCTAATTAATTCATTAATCCAGCAAATCTTCATTGAGCCCAAGGACACTTTTAGGTGCCAGGAATCCAGCAGTGAACAATACACAAAAGTCCTGCCCGACAGAGCTTCCATTCTAGTGGTAGGACAATAATAAATATAATAAATGTGTGGCTATGTTATATTTAGCAGGCATGTATTATGGAAAAATACAGCAAGGTCAGGTGGTGAAAGAGTGTCAGCCACATGGCTGAGGTGGTGCTGGAGTTGATTAGAGCAGGCCTCAGTGAGAAGTGGACATTTGAGCAAAGACTGAAATTCAGTCACATTTTAAAAAAATGTGAAACTTTAATCTTCCACCTTTTAGTTTGTTGGATCAAATAGGATATATTTACTTCTAAATAAACTATGTTCAATTAATATTTCAATTGAATATCTAAATAAACTGTATGTATTCAATATAATATTTCAATATGTAATATTGTATAATTATTCTATGTATACACATTACTATATAATTACATTATATAATCCATCCTCTACCTTGTTTCAAAAAGTGTTTGCCAGCGCCATTAAACAAACTTTAGTCGAGCTGAGCATGGGGAACTGGAGAAGGCATCAGAGCTGCTTGTCCTGGGACATATGTATTAGTTACATTCGCTCATTCCGCCAGGAACCTCCACCTTTGCTGGGAAGAAGCTGGCCACATGCGCGCACTGTCACTTCTGGCTGTCAGGCGGCTTTGTTCACAGCCTTTGGCCCTTTGCACCTTCATGCATTTTATTTCACTGCGGACACAGAGCCAGCTCTATGTGTCCCTCTATTCAGGGAAAAACCCACAACGCTTTCTCTTTATTTTCAATATGCTTTATTTGAATATGTTTAGTTTCTTTCCTGTCTGCCACTGTAACTGCAGGTAACTGCAGGGACTAGATAATCTGTGATTCCTTTTTGCACTGTAATTCATATTGGCTTCCCAATGTATATACCATGTTCATTTAAGCTCTTGAAAACATGCCTCAGGGTACCTGATTGATCCCTTGTCAAAGTTTGGGGTGTATGTGAATCACCCAGTGAGTTTGTTAAAACAGACTTTTGGACCTCCCCTTGAGAGTCTGATTCTGCAGGCCTGGGGTGGAACCTGAGATTCTGCATGTTTAACAAGCTCCCAGGGGTTGCTGGATGCTTCTGGTCTGTTATCACACTTTGAGTAGCAACATTCTGAGTATTCCCACTTGGTCCAATGGCCAGAGGCTCTGTGGTCTCACGGTCATGTTCCAAGTCTGCTGAAGGACTCTCCCTCTGGTGCTCACCTCAACTCCCTGCCCGGCCACACCGGTCACTCTCCAGGTCTGCTGAGGGATGCCCCCTTGAGTGCATGGTCTGGGCTCCCTGACCCATCAGGCTACATTTTCCTTCCGGGCTTGCTGACCAAGCCTTCCCAGCCAACACTGGCCTTGCTCCTTCTGGCCTCACCGTATTCTTCAGCCTCTGCAGACCCCTAGTCCCACTCATTCGCTTTCTCAGTGTTCCTGGAGGAGTTCTTTACCCTGCCTCTATGGCTTTGGGTCTGAAGTAAGAGCTTTTATGGCAAAACAGACCAAGAAAGATTCCCACCCCCACCCCCATACACACACACATTGAAAGAACAACTAACCCATGGCATTATCTTTCCAATTGCCTTCTCTAAAAAACAAAAGAATTATAAACAACTCTACAACTCCAATTTGTTTTACAGGTTGTGAGGACACGGAACAAAGCAGAATGTTTGATATGAAATAATAGCAATTCACATTCAAGTGTCTGCTAGCCCAGTAGGTCAGGGGCAAAAATGAACACAACAAAGAAAACAAAAACAAATAACAAAGAAACAAAATGAAAGCCACCTTTGCAGGCCTTTTAATTCTTTCCTGCCCTACCTCATGCTAGTCCAATCCCAGCGGATCTGATCTGCAACAATCAGAGCCCAGGATAACTTGTTCTCTCCCCCCCACAACCCCCCACAAATGTGCCCCCGACTCCTGTACCAAGGAATGTGCCTGTCATGACCTCGCTCTTTCTTTAACAGTTCTCCTCCACACAGGCCTTTCTCCGCTGCAGTGTTCCCCAAGTCCCTCCATCGTGATGCCTTTCCATCTCTTTTCAGCTCACAGGTGGAAACCTCAGTTTTGTTCCTTTCTGGCACTTTTTCATTTCTTTCTATTTCTATTGTTATTTAACTGTGAAAAGTATTTCTTCTTGCAGGAAAAATGCCCATATGCTTTGTCTGAGCTGGAGTCCCGCTGTGCATTATTTGCCATAAGCGGTGTTGTCGTTTTTAATGTGCACCCTGAGATGTCAATACCATTGCGTCTATATGGAGGCCGAAACCCATTTGAGGTAATTTAGGAGACCTCCTGTGGTTGGGGACCAAGTCACCTCCCGTGCCTCTCCCTTTGTAGCCTGCCAGCAATTAAATGAGGCGAGCGCATTTTGTGTGCGGATTATCTTTGGACTTACAATGGAGGAAGGCAGGAAGGAAGGGCTCATGCGAGACCTTTACTGGACTCGCTCTTCCTCCTATGGTCCTTCTGAGGTGCAGTACTCTGGTCTTCAAGACATTACTTTCGGGCTTTGCTGGCTTGAGGGGGATTTAGGCTTCGACTTTATGGCTGGGCTGTCAGAATTGCAGCTTGTAGCCTGAGTGTGTCTTAAATCATTTGAATGAAAGAATAAGCCAGAATAAACCTAAATAAACACAACAAGGATAACCAGCAAGTCCATGTAATCGGAGGAGGCTTATTGTAAATACTAGATGCCTGCCCACTAAAGGTAGAAAGGTGTCCTGAGGCTGGGTGGTGACCATGGCTGCATTCACACACCTGAGCTTCCGTTAGAGCAATAGGTGCTCCATTTGGGTATCAATTCTATTGAATCTGTGCTGGGCAAAGTTCAGCCAGAACTCTCCCTTCCTGAGCTCGCTGAGACTAGGCCTTTCCTGTGACTGGCATGTAAGCCCTACTGCTTGTGGGGAGGGGGAGACCATTGAAGACAGTATTTCCTGAATGTGGTGCTAGTTTATCCCCGAAGCAGACTATGAGGCTATGGGGAAGCCCAGCAAATGTAAGAACTGTGCATTGAAAACACTGCATTGAAGTAAGCGTCACAGGGAGAATGGAAACGTTCTTGTTTTTCCCTTACATTTATGTGACAACTTAATCTTTCATTTGTATTTATATGGAAGAGAAGGAACCCAATAATATTTTCAGTGGTAGGGCCAATTAAAACCATAATCTGGCCCTGGTTGAAGAGTCCTTTGGTGCAAAGTATTCACCTTTCAATTTTTTTTTCTATCTAATCTTCTGGGAAGGGAGTTTCAGAGATAATAAACAAAATAAATAACACAGGCATTACGGAGTTTTGGGAACTGTGGCCATGCTTAGCCTAAAACGGTCCACTGCTTAGCTCCAGCCAGTTGTCATGGAGAAAGGCAAGCTCAATGTTGCCAGATGTATTTTTCAAGAGAAGGTGGAAATTTGAATTTTTAAATGTGTGAGATTAGTTGATGCATGGCAATTTTAAAGCGCTGGCAGAGCTAAACAAAGCATGCTGTAGGGCCACCAGGACACATCCCTACTTCTAAGGATTAGGTTATTTTTAATTCTACATAGCCTGCTGGATTAGAAGCCTCAAAATATGTATATTCCAGATCGTATTTATTCTGACAAGCTCAGGCGACAGTTTCGGTTTGGCTAAGAGGGCTCTCTTAAATTCCACTTAATAATCACTTATTGTGCCAGGCTTTCTGCTAGGCTTGGGAGACACAAACACCATCAAAACACAGGCCTGCCTCCAAGGAGCTCACAGATTGGTAAGGGGAAGTGTGTCCGTCAGTGCGTCCTGGGACAAACAGGGACCTCATCTTTCTGGTGGTGACCCCTTACGTTGTTAAGGTTGAGGCATTATGTTAGTTTAAGTACAATGGATTCTATGTGGATTTAACCTTACATGCTTGACAAAAGTCTCAACTATCACACAGTCTCCCACAAAATGCTATCCAAATCACCTTAGTTTTAGTTTGGACATAGTTTCGTCTTGTTTCCTTCATTTGGTATTTTCATGTTCAGCATATGGCTGTGAAATAAAGAATTTGGCCTCAGTCCAAAGAGAGGTCGGGCCTTTCCTGAAAGGTACCCCTATACCCTTGGACCAGGAGTATCTTAGTTTCCATGGTGAGCCCTTTGGGCCATACCTGAGAGTTTAGGCTAATGAGGAGGCTCATGGTGGGCACCTGATATAGGTTATGCTAAGGAGATGACTCAGGGTGGAGCCAGCCATACCAACAGTCTTAGGGTGGGAGCTGATGATGCCAGAACAACCAGCCATGTAATTAGAGGGTTGGGTCTTTGAGCCACGTGATAGCAGCCTGACATTCTAGGTTGAGCTCAACCACCTGGGCGATGATTCCATCAATCATGCGCACATAATAAAACCCCAAACTCTGGACACAAAAACTTGGGTGAGCATCCCTGGTTGGCAATCCTAGTGTATCGATGCTGGGATGGTAACACGATCCTGAGGAAGATGGAAGCTTCACATTTAGAACCCTCCCGACTTGGTCCTATGTTCCTCTTCTTTTGGATGATTCTAATTTGTTCTCATTCACTATAATAAAACTGTAATCCTAAGTATAGCACTTTCCTGAGTTCTGTGAGTTGTTCTAGTGAATTATTGAATCCGGAGAAGGCCGTGGGGACCCCCAAATTTGTAGCTGGTGTCTGAACTGAAGGTATTATCATAGAGATTCTTCCCTCAACTTTGCAGTTTAGAGAACTGAGATCTCAACCTGGAGTTTGGCTAACTGGGTAATGTTACACTTTTCATTTATGGGGCACTAAAAGGTAATAAAAAAAGAAAAGATGAAGTCCTGCTTTAAAGGAAGTTAAAATCCTACTAATTAAACTAAATGGGAAGCCTACGAACATGTTAGAGAGCAATCAGAAGCTAAGTCAGAAAGGAATCCTGGAGAGGCCAAGAGTTTAAATGTTTAGTATATGAAGGAACTGGATACTATTTTCAATTCTATTGATAGACTAAGATGAGTTATAGGACAGCCTGGTGCTTACCAGAGGGGTAGGGATTGAAGGAGACTACTAGACTTTGTGTGGTGAGCACACAATGCAACATACAGATGGTGTATTATCGAATTGTACGCCTGAAACTTATATGATGTTATTAACCAATTTTACCCCAATAAGTTTGACAAAAGAGAAAGATGAGTTATAGGGAGGAATGATTTCTCCAGAGCATCCCCAAATTTCCAATATTGTGCCAACTGAAGCTGACTTTGTGAACATCTCATGGTAATCTCTTAATTCAAATCAGGTTGAAATTCTGCAGCCTTGAGCTTGCTCTTGCTTCTGTTTATCACGGTGTTTTCTCTCCCGTGTGGTTTTGATTGAAAACACACATAATTCTGTTGTTCCAAGTCATCTCTTCACACGTATCTTCTGTCATATTGCATGTGTGTTTACCTGTGAGCTGCTGCCCAGAGAGACCAGTGGTTGGTCCAATACAATTAAGTAATTGAAATATTCAAGAAAAATTTAAACTATTCTAAGAAAGAGTAATGTCTCTTTCTTAATATAATGTGCATTAACAGTGTGTAGGCATGGAAATACTGGCATATTCTGAGAACTTAAATACGAAAAAAACCGCCCAAAACCTCAATTTTTTTATGTGCGTCCTAAAAAATTTCCTTTCAGATGTCATTCACAATGATAGTTCCTTTGATGCGCGCGCACACACACACACACACACACACACAATATAGCCCAAAGTGTGGACATAAAGAAGATTCAACTTACAGGCTGTCCAGGCTCATCTCCTCCGAGAATTCTGAAGCCAAATCCAGACTCCATCCTACGAAGATGAACATCCAGCTCCTTATAATCTGGACCTGGCATAAAGGAGATCCCATGAATACTGAATCCTGCCTCCTCCCCACCCCCCTGACGGACTGAACACACCAATGATAAAGTAATTTTGTGGATATGATTAATGCGTGGAGAATAAAAAAGGTATTGCACCGAAAAGTAGGTATTCCAAAATTAGTCAGTCTGAATTAGCAGTGACCAGCCAAGGCAGAAAGAGCACACAAATTTTCTGGGTGAAAAAAAAATGATGCCTCTATAATTCTTTATTTTTCTGAGCATTCAGATTATCCTTAAGAAGATTGGCTGTCACTTTGAGCATGTTTACTTTGACTAAATGATTATTTTAGAAGTATGAGAGAACAAATGGCAACATCTTGGAACTACCTAATGAAATTTACCTAGTAATTGACTAATATTTGTTTATAACTTGATGCATTCAGTTTAGTGTGTGTGTGGGGGGGAGGGGAGCAGAGAATGGGTTATAAAATAATGCCTAGCAAAAGTCATTTCTTTAAAAATTGTAGCAGTTAGAAAATAATAGAATTTAAACTTTTCTGTATTGAGGTTTGAGTAAAGTTTTTATTTTCTGACTGACTCCTTCAGGTTTTTTAAAATTTAGGGGTAGAAATTCACCTAGTTCTAAGTGGACTCTTAACCTTCAAACATTTTGAAATGTGGAAGCCATTAGTAGGTTCACTATTGACTTCATTAGTGTTTTCAGAGTAAACTACAAGAGGATACTTTTTTGCAGTTAGCTGAAAGAATAGAAATATACTGAAAAATAAGCTGGGAAACTCTCTCGAATGTCATTTTTTTCAACTCTATAATAAATATTCTAAAACTACAAGAAATCTTTTGACTATTTAAATATAATTTATGCTTTTCCCCATCCCCTGGACCTTTGAACCTTCCTCAGGGGAAAAGTCTCACCGAGTTGTACATACATACTTTCATGGTCACTGTTAGGATGTCAGTGGATGAGTAGCAACTTTGGGGAATACTTCATGCCATCCTTTGCTTAAAAAGTATTTAGTGATCTCTGGCCTTAATAGTTTAAAGGAGATATTAGAACTGATAGAAGCAAATATTAAGTTAAATTCTCCTTGCTTAAACAGGATGGTTTTGGAAATTGGGGTGAGATTTCAGAGAATCCTTTTGGGATAGGAAGCTATGTCTGGACCACTCAGTAGTCATAGTTGAGAGACAGACTCAACGACTAAGAAAAAACTCAAAGAAGACTAACCAATTGGATCTCCACATCCATGAGTCATCCCTTATGAACTGTATAATCATTCATATCTTAAAGATGAGGTAACTTAAGAGAATTCAATTCCTATTAAATAGCTAATTAGAGCTGGGTGATAAAAGGTAAAAAACAAACTTTGCCCTACACTATACAATTCACAATTGACTTTTGAACTCAGTTTATCCTGGGATCTATAATATCACACATGAAGTCACACACATATTGCGGTGTGTGCTAAGCTTTTGGGATTCTGGAGGCAGGTGGAGCAGCCCTGCACAATCACAGCAGAAACCTGTACGTCTCCCAAGAGAGGAAGAAAGGCCAGAGGAGAAAGGAAGATGACAGATTATGTCAAATCCCTGTTCAAACCTCTAAAAGTTGGTTGTGATATGATTGCTCCCAGCAATCTCCTCTTTCAGTTACTTTTAGCTTAGAGGACTCTAGATTATGTATACATAAAAAATTCAAAGAGAGCATGACATATTTTTGGCACTTAAAATAGTAGAGCTAGAATGTATTTAACCAGAACATTCAATCTATTCTCATAAATATTCTCATTTTTGCATCGCTGGTGAGTATGGTAAGTGGGAAATTGTTCCTCTAATGGCTTCAGCACGAATCTACATAGCATGAGGAACTGTAAGAGTATAAGAGGAGTTAATTGTGTGATTCATTTTATTTACTAAATAAAACTTTCCCCAAGCAAAAGCGGAAATTATGACAATCCCAGCAACGCAAGGGAGTTGTCTTATGTTAGAGAATGCTGTGATTCCTGGGGCACTGGAAAGCTTTTCCTAAATAAATGACTCTTTTTTTTCAGTAGAAAAATGTAGATATTAGGTAGTTAATTTTATTTAACTCTGAAGAACAGATGTGAGTGGGGCGTCCATCCTCCTCCTATTTTTTGTGCGCACATTTTGGTGACATTAGCATCTTCTGATTGTTGCTCTTTCACTTCGATTTCAAACATACGGTGATATGTGTCAACCATGTCATCTCCACCCTCTAGTTTACCAAGCAGAAGAGGGCCAGCTCATGGTACACAAGCAAGCAGAGAGAGGACAAAAGAGACCCATTAGAAAAGTGTGCCAGCAGATGTGCTTTATTTTCTATTTCTTTGTTAATTTTGAACACCGACTCAGAGCCCGCAGGGCACGGAAACTTTAGAGAAATAGTCAACTGGAAAAAAAGTTTAAATGATAGATTGTGCCTTAAAGCAGTAGTATTTTTCTTTTTTAGGGAAAATAAGAACTTTTAGAAAGATAATTTTTCTTTGGTTTATCCCTCTACCCCCCAATTTGAGCCTGCCTTTAGAAAAATAACTACAATTACGTGCGCAAGGCTGGGAGACATTACTCTTTTTCCTTCCTGCTTTGTTAGCTCTCTGGAAAGTTTATGATGTTTTTGATATTTTCCTTTAGTTGCTCTTCTGGCCTGATGTCATGTTTAAAATGATGTTATGCTTCATCTCTTCTGCTAATGTAAGAACTTAATGCAAAGAAATCCAAGGGCCAACTCTTCACTCCATTGGGATAGGATTTAACAACCACCACACCTCCCCTTGGTTGAATTGAAAACCATGCACCTAGAAGGTTGTTAGATGAAGGGGTCTGGCGGGCACCTAGTGGGACCTCAGTCACTTTGGATGTCAACCATGCCCCCACCAACATTCTTTTTTCCTCATCTACTTTCTTATTTATTCTCTTTCCATGCTCTTTTTTACCTTTTTCCTCAGCTCTTTTTATAGAACTGTCAGGGATACTCTCAAGATGAGGCAGGGGTTGCGAAGAAATGGACTAAGGAGAGACAGAATATTCTGGACATTGGTGTGCAATGGCCAGGCATGACCAGTGTTCTGCCTTAGAAGCCAGGGCCAGGGTCCTAGGGCATTATGAAATAAAGCAGCTTAAGAT
Organism: Myotis brandtii; assembly: GCF_000412655.1. Classification (NCBI taxonomy): domain Eukaryota; kingdom Metazoa; phylum Chordata; class Mammalia; order Chiroptera; family Vespertilionidae; genus Myotis; species Myotis brandtii. The sequence continues at coordinate 4,222,499 of NW_005356259.1, forward strand.
ACTCATCTAAGATACCTGACCACCATGGAAAACTATAGGAATGGAATTTACAAGTCCTGATTTATCCTGGGCTCCCACTAATATTGAAAAAGCAAACACATTCAAAAGTAGTAAATGGTGGCCACATCCAGGTATCAGGACAACTTTCCTCATAATAAAGTAGAATTTCAAAGCTGATTCTTATTTTCCACTAAGACTCCAGGAAGGTGTCAATGTTATATATACCTTGGTCTAGATTTTGAAAGATATGGCTTTGTGCACAATTTTAGGGAAAAGGATGGGTGACTAAACACAACTGATTAATTTTATGAATGATTCAAGCTTCAAAATGCAAAGAACAGCATTTTTTTATGGATTAATTTGGCACATGGGATGCTGCTGTAAACATGTCAATTAAATTTTGGTACTTGAATCCCCTTTCGTGTTTTAATTAAAGCATAAGTACCACGAGCTTATTATCAGTTTGGCACAGAGACTGAATTCATTCAATTTTTCCTTCTGGAAAGAACATTAATTTTTTGGCATTTCTTTGTAAAGAGGTCTAGGGAAGACAGTACGAGGATGGAATCAGGAATCATAGGTGGTTATTAAGTTGTCTCTGGCTGCTGGGTTTCCAATGCACTCCAAATGCAGAATGAGTTAAACAGGAATTAAATAGTTTCTATTGCTCGAGTATAACATTACCAGATAAGTAGCTAACACATTTTTGTCTTAAAAGAATCTTTTCCCTTTACTTTTTCCCTTTATTCCTTTGGTAATGTGAATATGGTGAGATATGTTTCCGCTGTAGTAGAAGACATCTCCTACTCTATTTAGTTCTCTCCCTCATCCTTCAAATAAACTCAGATGTCTCCATCCTAAATACCCGCTACTTATCTACCCATTTCTCTCTGGGAAGAGTAGTCCTTATTGGATTGTTCACTCCCTCATCTTCACTCTCTCATCTCTGACTTACTCCTGCCAGTCTGGTTTCTGCTCTTTTGGCATTACTGAACTGCTGTCTTTAAGGCCATTGATGATGTCCTAATGACCGAATTGAATGGCCATTTTCTCTTTCCTCATTCTGATTGATTTCTGTGCCTCATTCGATACACCCTTTATAACCCCTGATTTCTTTTTAAAAATTTTATAAGAGTTTATTCGAGTCAAACTGATGACATGCCAGGAAGCAAGATCTCAAATGCTTCTATCCCAATTTTTTTAAATTTCTAAACAAGGAAAATTCTCCTTCTGGAAATGATTTATACCCTTGGTTTCTGTGATATTCCATGCCCTGGCTCTCTTGTCTTTGGATGGAGCTCTCCATTCAAAGGTCCTGGCTATGAATTCATTGTTTCTCACTAACATTCTTAGTGATGACAAAATTATCCTTGTCTATCTATAGTATTCTATTGTGTATAGCCTATAGAAGTTGCCAAATAAATGTTTCTTGAATTTAATTGTTTTAAGATACCAATCTAGCAGACCCCATAAACCAGAGTATTATTCTACTCTGAAGTTATCACTTAGCTTCAAAAATACATTATTTAGGAATTCCTATTACCAACTTTGCCTCTGTACCTAAGCATTGTATGCAGCTAAAGTTAACAAAATACCTCACAATTACAATAAATATGTCTGAGTCAAAAATCATGACACAGAATTGGATAAAGGATATTTTATAAATGTGAGCAGTACTATAGGAGATTTGTTTATTTTGGATGCAGTCATAATTTTCCAGAATATTTTGATAACTTGTGTGGACATTTAATAAAATATTTGGATTGGTTATCTTTTTGAAAATCTGTCTTACATATACTCAACTACACTATAACTCTCTTTTAAGCAACTTGTATCTTTTAAAATGTAAAAATAGTATTTTGCACATACATCAAGGTAATCTAAACTATTAGGTGGCCCTTCCCTTCCTTCTTTTGTTTTTAAATAAAGTACTTTCAGAAGCTGAGATTTTTAAAGAAATGTGCCTGCTGTGGCTAGCACGCTGAGATTTAGAATCTCAAATGAAGTCCTGATTTCATTTTGCAACTGTAATTACTAGGTCTCATTTTCCCTCTAGGCATAAGATATTCTTAAAAATTATAAGGCTTTTCCCGTCAGCATATAAGAATAATCATGCTATAAAAATTTTCAGACCAAGATAAGCAAATATTTGAGGACATTATTTGAGGACAAAATGCTAAGCAATATCTTCCATATTTTCTACATATCCAAAAAAAATGACATGGAAACTTACAGAATGAAATGATCTCGAGCACATATATTCTCCAGGGGGGTGTGAGAACATGCTGAGATGGATAATGAGCTGTCATCATGGAAACACTCTAGAGATGTGTGCTGTGAGCCTACAGACCTGAAATAGTACTATTATTATAAAACGCTCTTTTCTGCAATTGTTTCAGTGTTCTGGCTTTCAATCCAGTGCTCTAATCAGCTGTTCAAAGCACTTCCTACGAATAAAAAAATCTGAATCTTCCTTTTCTTTCTTCATTTCCACAATAACATTAAATATTTTAGCCCAAACCAAATTTTGAACTATTTTCAGAATGGTTAGGTCAAAATTTTTTTCCTTTTAAGTAAATTAATTATTACTAACAGCTTTTATACTTGAAATTATAATATTCTAGTCCAACTTAAAAACTATTGAAATGTAGCATTTTATAATTGGAATGGTTAAAAAATTAAATTTATGTAGATATGTAATTGATGTGAAAATAATTTCATTCTATGTTAGCAAAATTTCTAATAAGTTCTTTGAAAATGTCTAAATTGCAAATCTCTACATATTCTAGTTTCTTATTTATATGTATTTAGACTAGGGATGTCCAATGTAAATAAAATGTAGCCAATATAAGTAATTAAAAAATTTCTAGTAGCCACATTTGAAAAAGCAAATCAAAACAGGTACAATAAAATGTAATAATATTTTTTAAACCTAATATAGTCAAAATATTATTTAAGCCTCAATCAATATAAAATAATTGAGATATACATTTCTGTATTTTTTTGTACTGTATTTGAAATCTGGTGTAGACTTGACACACATCTTACAGCATATTCAAAGTCAGAGTAGACACATTTCAAGTGCCCAATAGCCACATGTGGCTAGAAGCTACGGCATGGATCTAGTCAGTCTGGTGGCCTTCCTTGTCACCTGCTTTTTAATCTTGTCTTTAACTAAAGCATTTTATGAAATAAATGAATAAATATGACTGTTTTCTTTTTCTTTTTCCCTTGACAGTCATGTTGGCTCACCTTGATGAGACCTACTTTCTATCTTAAATGCATGCTTTTGTAGGTGGATAAAATTAGCACAGTGATTACATACTAATTAACTGATACTACTCAGAAGAATGATTTGTTACACAAAATGGAAGACGTCATTCACAGGGCTGTGAGAACTGGAGGATACTTGCCAGAGGAATCCATTCGAAAACTGGTCCTTGGTGGCACTTGTTCTGGATGGGAAAATGGGGAATTAAAATCGAAACTCATTTATGGCATTTTAAAATTCATCTTTACTTTCTTTTTGTTGATATTATATCTCACCCCCAATTTGTGCTCATGTTTAATGATTATTTTTTCCTCTAAAATCTATGGGAATTAGTGGACAGATTTACTGCTTTATGTATATGAACATGTCTATAAATGTATTTATTTTACATGCATGTAAAATAGAAAAACCCGAATTCCTTTAGATCAAAATGGAAAAAAGATTACCATTTCCAAATACTAACCTTTGATTCTCATTATAAGAATGCTTATTTGAAAGTAAAGTCAATCCAGAATCCAAAATATACACAATTAATATAGGTCTTTTAAAATCATGTTATTATATTGTGACATCGACTACGTATTATAATTAAAAGTGGAAAATTCAATCAACAATTGTGATGATTTATGTATACCCGTCCAAATATTTTGATATTTACTCTGGATGGTTGAACTTATGTATCAGTAATTGAGTTAAATTGGTTTATTTTAGCAATAGAGACCACTCATGGGAATTATGATATCTCTGCTACATATAAATTCATGAACATGAGTGTACAATATTAGAACACACTCTGAAATATATACACACACACATATGAAGCACTAATATTATGTTATTAAATTTAAAAAATTAAAATAAGACCAAATTCTGATTACTTACTAATTAAACTTTGTTTGTTTCAAATAGAGTTCTACACTATTCAACAAGGAAAATGGGAAGGGAGGCCTCTTGCGGGTGCTGATAGGGTTGGAGGCCTTTTGTGTTTGACGTGTTCCCTGCTGGACCCTGCACAGCTAGTCTCAGGCAGGATGATCAGACTTGCCAGGCAATCTGTGTTTTCACAGCAAAGGCAAATTAGTTGTCTAGCAGAATTGTTATTTTTTTTTAAATCTCCATGTTTAGTGTGACTGCTTAGGATTATAAATTGAGAAATGTACTTTCATCAAAAAGAGAGAGCAGTATCAGGAGACTGCTACCACTAAACACTTCCATTAGCTGTAAACCTGACATTTTATATTATCATAATCTCACTAGGACCTACTTGTCATCCAGCAATTACACTCGGTTTACTTCAGCCCTGATGGTCTCATATTTATTCATGAAAGTTCTTTCAGTTACATTGTCAACTTGTGCTACCAACAAAATGCTTTGACATACTAAATAACTTTCAATCAAGGACTGATTTTAGAGTTTACTTCACCCATTACTCCCCCTCCCATTGTCTTCTGTCTGATTCCAGGAGCATTAAGTTTTGAACACTGAATGAAATAAATTTATAAGCTACTGGATTGGATCCAGTTTTTAAAATACATGTGAAAAATGTGTCCCCAACCTAACTTTTATTTCACTATCTATTTATTACTTAACTCATATCATAGTAACTTTATTAAAAGGAACCTGTTAGAACTATAAATATTACCATAGTTATTTGCAAAGCTACCTGAAAATATTATCTTTGAAATTAGATTTCCAAATTAAAATCTACATGTTAAAAATGGTAAAGACAGCTTAACTGAATTTACTGATCTTCTTTATCAATATATTATAACTATAAAATGATACATAATGTGATATATTAGAAACTCCAGCTGAAAAGCAAATTTGTTACATAGATAAAACCATAATATAAATTATATTAAAGACAGCAATAACGACTTTCCCATGGGAAAAAGGTATACGAAATTAACCTTCATAGTACAGTTCAGGACATTTTAAATGATAATATTATTAATTTTTCCTAGTTTATTTATGATTCTCATGTTAAAGTCACTGGTAAAAGTGTCTTATCATTTGCAGGTCATCTTATTTTAATATTTCAATAGCACTCCAGAGGGTGTGGGTGGTCCTTTAAGGCCATTGGACACCAGCAATGTCCGGGCAGATGAGGCAGGCTTGATGTAGCAGTATTAGACCTGAGGATGTTCTCTAGGAAGGTCAGGAAGCCTTCTATAATTACTCATTAGCTGCCTGCAGCTGTGGCATCCATAAATTTATCAAAATCTTTCCAAACCTACTGATATGTCCAGTGTGACCATATTAGGTATTTAATTATAAAGGCAAAGAAGACTGGAGACAGGTAGGCTCAAGCAGAAGGCTTGTACAGGATTTGGAGCTCCGGTTGTGAGCACTGTGCATCGTGTGCCTCTACCTGGTGTCATGTGGTTGTCCCATCAGTTTCCACTTAGTGTTTCCAGTGCTGTGTGTGGGGGATAGTATTTTTATACTGCCTCCTCTTTCCAGGTGGTTCTGCTCTTAGCATGGGAGACAATGCTAACTACAACCCTTGCTCAGTAATAACAAAGAAAGAGCTGCAGAAAAACTGACGGTTTAGAAATTCAACCACCCATTTGTGATTAGCCATGAATTACATGAGCATTATAATATTGAAAAATGAAAGAATTCCACAATGAACAATGAACCACAAAAGAGCAGAATAAAAACCATAGATGTGAAAAGCACAATTGTCCATTTTTGATTGGCTACAATTTATAATTTCATGTCAAGTATAGCACTAAAATACAGTTTGCTGCTCCATTATGCTCTTTAATGGCCTGCGGTTACTTTAGATTGCCACCTTTGGTGTGAGCCTTACTGCCTGTTATGGGGTAATGCTTCCTAATTTATGGAAAGAAAAAGTGATGGTGTGAGCTCCCTTTGAAGAAATTCCAGAGGCATTTCTATTTCAAAGAGGTCATACTCTACGGCACATTATACCATATGGATCCCTGACGTTTTTATGATCTTACATCTGAATGATGTCTTACTGCAAAGGAGTATGGACACGTTGTACCTCATAAAATGTTTACTTATAATAACTAAGGTTCAATGTGAAGAGAAAAAAGTTTGTAAAACTTCAGTCATAACTCAAGTTGGGTTCATGCCAAGGTGTAGATCCGTGAGGGTAGAGTTTCAGGGAATAGGGATTGTCCTTTGCCTCTTTCTGTTTTCATCTGCTTGTCTGCTCCAGCGTCTGAGCCCACAGTGGGGAGGATGCCCAAGAAATGGCCTCATGAACTGAGGATGAGACAAACCTTGAGAATAAGCCTGGCTTAAAGAAAACTGAAGCAACAGGACAAGGTCCTCATTCCTAAATCACCTTCATTAGCATGATCAAAACTTTATTTTGTAAGATTACAAAGTCATTTTCTTTGGGAAGTGCTCTGTATTCCCTTGCTTGGCAATAAAGAGAGGAGTCATGATATCCATCTACTGCAGTTATGTAGGTATAATTTTTCCTAGGGTCAGGAAGACAGACAAAATTAAGCCCGGTTGGTCCTGTGATGATTGAGATGTTGAATCTGACTTATTCTCTGTGATAAGAATAAGAAGTCCATGACATAGTACTTGAATGCATGAAGCCTTGTTCCCTATTTCTTCTACTTAGTTTGCCACGCTCTGTATTTGTACATATGTACAATTTTCTGCATATGGGAGGAGTTGGCTGGGAGTTTGGCTACTAAGACAGGTCATCACGTAAGTATTTTACTTCAAATTAGGGGTAAAACATGTATGGGCAAAAATTCAGTCCATCAAATAAAGTAACTTGAAAGAAATTATTTATCAGAGTAGGTATTAAAATTTTATTCATGGTCTGTACACTTAGATATATGCTTTTCTTGGACAGTAATGATGTCTATTTCTTTAATAGATGATGTGGTAAAAGGAAGCCATATAATTTATCATTCAAATAAGGACAACCTGGTGAGTGAAAGGAGAGCTATTAGTAATTATGCCAGGACAACACAGGGCAGGACTGTTCTAAACAAACTGGCATGCATAGTCACTGTAGGTAGTCTCATGGGTGAGCAGGCCATTATAAAATGTTTATCACATCAGAAACATGTGGTTGTAGTGATGACGCCATCATAGAGAGAAAGAATGGCAGGAGGAGGAGAGCAGTGAGGGCTTCAAGGTTAGCAATGGTGTAAATAGTCCAACATTCAGAATGTTAGCACACAAACCAAGAAAATGCAAGCCCTTCCTCTTGTGATTGCAGAGAAAATTAAACTCCTTCTTTCATGAGATCCATGGGGAAAGGACAGAGGAGGTAGAAGTATAAAATAGCATGGCTTATGCCGTAACTCAGCGGGGACTAGTTTCCTTTGCTTTCAATTTTAAAATTGAAAAGTAATGGGGACAGCAAGAAGTCAATTATCAAGAGAGGCTAAAACCAGAGAAAAGTGACGTTTATCTAAAAGTCTTGAGTAGAGAAGGGGGTGGGAAGATTTTTGCTCTTTTCTAGGAATTGCTGGTAATGCCAGAGGGTCAATGCTTAAATAATTAACACAAAATCCCAGAAACCCCATTGGTCAAAACTTCTTTTAGGATTTTTTGGGGCGGGCATAATTCTTTTATATGGAATTATGTTGGTACAAAAAATTCTTTTTGCACAGCTTCTCCAATAAAAACTAACTAGATTTTTGATAATTAAAAGATATTTAATAAGAGACATTCTTTGGATTAAATATCAATTTTTCACATGGAATGAGAAATTATTGGTCTAATTATCTAATTGTATTGAAACTATTGTCTATATTTACTACACGATTTCGCATGTTAAAATACTGATATTATTTGCTGTGTTGTGTAATGCAGCCTCTTTCAGAAATTGTTTTCCTATGATTTTCTTTGTCTCCCAATTTCACTATGAGCTTTGTATGAGCAGAGATGCTTTCTCATGGTTGTCCTCTTGTGGGTGCCCAGCAGAGTTCTAGATACATGCTGAGTGGTCCATGCTTTCTTGTTGATTGATGTGGAGCCTGAAGGTGCCACCTCTGGTTACTGGGCCTGATGCTCTTCCAGGTGGAAGAATCTTCCTTCTTTCTTCAGTCCCACCTCCTCAAGAGAAGACCTCATGGAGATGGGAGGTGTTTGTCGCTTTCTTCTATAAGCGTGGACTTGTCATGTTCTGTTTCATGGGATACCAGTATCCTATGGTTGTCGTTGTTAGTTTAAAATCACTACATTTCCCCCTAGGAATACATTTTTATTAAGATGTCCTGTGCCTGCACATTAAAATGTCAGCATAATCTAATTATAAGCCAAATGAGGCACAGCAGCATCTACATCACTTGATAAATTTCCATCATTTGCAGGGGATGGGTGACTTGAATCCAAACACTTCTTGACAGCCGTGATACAACAAACATTTTGTAGCTCTGTACAGCAGAAGCTCGTGGGTGGAGGTGCCTCCTTTTATTCAGTTACTGCAACCCAGTTTTGAATGTGAATTCCAAAAATCTCTGTAGCTTTTGGTCTGGTTGCAAGGAGGATACCATGAGATCACTACAGGCCAGGGAAAATGTCAAAGGACTTGGTTTAGATAGCATTGATCAGGATTCCTTTCCATACTTTCCCCGGTCCCACTGATTGTTCACTCAGAAAAAAAGCCCAGGGACACAAAAATAAATAGATACAAACCTAAATATTATGCATGTGATTCAAAGGAATAAGAAGAGGAGTGGTTCACAATCAATATTTTGAATATGGGCCTTTTGTTTGGATGCATACATCTCATGATCATTAAAAAAAACACTATTTGAGTATGATGAGTTTTCCCCCATTCATTAAAAAAAATTTGGGGGGTATTTTCTAAATATTTAAACAAGAGAATGAAACTTTTCATCGTTGGAAACCGGAAGTGAATGGAGGCCAAGGGCTGGTTTGTTCTTTCAAGACATTTGCATGTCCACACGCAGAGTAGACAGATCAGCTATCCAGGGACTGGAGAAAGTGGTACCATGCTTTTGTTTTTGTTTCCTTATTCTTCAGGGTAAAGCTTCCTAACCTTGACATGGGTTCCGTGTTTCATTCACACTCCATTTAGTGTTATGAAATAACGTGATCGAAAAGGATGGGAAAGAAAATGAGCTCGCCCTCTTTTGACTTCCTAAGAATTGTGACCCTGAAAACACTGCTGTAACCTTAGAAACATTAGAGAGATTGGTGATAACAAGAAGTGTGTGTGGGGGGGCATGAGCACAGTGGCAGCAGCAGTGACATAGGAGGGGCACTGATGGTCTGATGGGGGCAGAGGGCACGAGGTGGGGAATCAGGATGTCTGTTGTTCCTGTGGCTGTGGAGCCATGGGGATAAAGTGCTCCCATAGGAAGACTGGAAAAGAAAGGGCAGGTTAAGGTAGACTGCTTTGCTTGGTTTATTACAGGTGAGGAGCAGAAAGGCAATGAACAGAAACAGCATTGCAGCGGCTAGATAAAGAAATCAGAATTCTTTCTGGGTTGAAAAGAAGGTCAAGACAATTTCGGCTTGGAAAATAAGGGACACAATAGTATTAGGGCACCATAAAAAGAAGATGGAATAAATACCAACATTGCTTTTGCCCTGGATAATAAAGCCTTGCATTGGTTTGGAAACTGCAAAAGGATGGAAGCAGATGACTAATGAAGGGACAAAAACAGGCGGAAGCATTTCTGGATGCTTCCTAAATGTAATAAAAAAACTAAACAGCCCTGGCCGTTGTGCCTCAGTTGGTTGGAGCGTCATGCCGTGCCCCAAAAGGTCACAGGTTCAGTTCCTGGTCAGGGCACATACCGAGGTTGAGGGTTCCATCTCCAGTTGGGTGTGTACAGGTGGCAACTGATTGATGTTTCTCTCTTGTATCTATGTTTTTCTCTCCCCCTCTTTCTTCCCCTCTCTCTCTCAAATTAAAGCACTAAACAAGCCATGGGCTCAGAGCGAGATTTTAATCCTGTAATGCATTTCTACCTTCCCTGTTAGAACTTCTGCTGTGCCTTGATCTCCATTTCTTTATACTCATTCTTCTTATTTCCTCAATCTTGTGAGAGCAGGGCATATTACTCATTTTTTATATCTCCCCATCGTGCCGAGAGTAAAGTATTCAATGAATACTTGGTTACTGAAGCATAAAAGGTATTAAGAACTGTCCTGAAATCTTTTCAATTTTTTTTCAGTTTAATGAACATTAATACTCTGAAATTATACCCTATACTATCTAGCTAAAAGTAACCACTTTATTCTTATTCTATCACTGCAAAGTCATTCTAACTATACAATCCTTCAAAGGCATTTCAGTTGTTTATCCAAAAGAGGAAGAATGAAATACATAGCCAAGTATTTAAAAAATTTGATGAAAATAATTGCTCAATGGCCTGCTGTCCTAACTATTTTACCCACCAACATTATTTTTACAAAGCGTTGAAGAGGAGGGGGAGAAGGTATTATGTCTACTTTCCCCCTACCAGCTGGGTGCATAATTCTTGGCTCCTGTGCTCATCAAAGAGCAAGCAGACTTGAGCTCCTCTGAGATCACACACAATTTAAAACTTGCTGTTCATGCTTCAGTGATAAAGTTGGAAGGAAGACACTGGCAGAACAGCGAATCAAAGGAAATCAGTAGACCGTAAATAAGAGCACCAGGGACCAAACCCATTCCACTAGGCTAGGCTTCTCGATCCATCTACTCATGCTCATATTATGCTGTGTCTTTCCCTCACAGATTGTACATTCGTGCCCTTCAGATTCCTGTCCTCTAACATTTGGCAGAGATGACCTGTTAGAGCTGGTGGAAAGAGGCACGAGGAATGCATATGCAATATTAAAAACTTTTGTTGTCTAATATTTATAAAGTGCAATGAAATAATTTCAGAGGACCTTCAAATAGGATGTCAAGTGCACACACGATTAATTTGTTTTATGGCTGAACTTTCAAACCGGCTCCACTGCATTAAATGAGAAGCACAAGCCTCTGGTAGAAATAACTGGCACCTGGCTCTGGGCTGCTTTTGAAACCATCCCTTTCATGTCTGTGAGATGGAAGGGTTTGGTTAACATTTGCTCCCAGCCCCAAATTCTTCAGTGCCTGCATTCTAGGCTCTGAGAAAAATGTAAACTTCAGACTCAAGATCAGATTAAACATGAAAATCCCAAGCATTTCTTATTATTTGGTGCAAACAAAACTAGCAACCTCTTACGCCCCCTTCCCCATCCCAAATACATTCCTCATTTTCCTCAGTGGCAATGGTAAATAAAATTTAACCAAAAGCTATAAGTTTTTTCTAGAGTTGACAGCTTTTTTTTTTAAAAAGAGACGTTTAGATCAGCTGGCCCTACTTTTGAGACATAATTTGAATTTCAAAACATAAAATCACCTAGAGTTGACAGCTTTTTTTTTTAGAGACATTTAGATCAGCTGGTCCTAGTTTTGAGACATAATTTGAATTTCAAAACATAAAATCACACCAGATCATTTCAGCCTCAGTATAACTCCTAGCAGGGCTTCAGCTATTATTCATGTAACCCTTGTTTTAGGTGGCTTTCACTTACGCCTACTTTCATAAATGGCTCTAGATTTCTCGTAGAGCTCATATGGGTCAGGCTTCCTGGGGTCAAAGGCCTCTGTTGAGTCAGGAAAGGAGCTCCTGTGAAGAGCGGGTGGGAAGGGCAGGTTCTGCGGTATGGCCGGGGCAGATAAACTCGTCTGAGGACTGCCTTGATTCTCCCATCGGTCCATGATCTGGAAAGCGAAAAAGAATAGAGAGAATGATGGACATATTCTTTCTTGCTGTTTCCTTTGTTATGTACAACAATCCTCACCTTTAAGTTAGACTTTCTTGCCCTGTGGACTTTTCTCCCATGAAACATTTTAAATCTTTGGTACAAGTGCCTTGAGAGAAAGGATTCTATGTCTGTACAATAAAGTACCAGTTATAAATACGAGTGGTGCCTGAATTTTGAATGCAAACTTCTATAACCTTGTCACCTGTAGGCTGGTAATTTTCAGCAAATCACTTAATCTCTCTGAGTCTGTTTTCCCCTATAAAATAAAAGTTACATCCATCTCAAGATAATTTACGTGCAGGTACTTAGAAGTATATCGAACTGTTCCTTTTCTAATATGGTCCCTATGCATGACACTATTTTTACTGAAACAGAAGAAGATAAAATAGTCTGCACGTCTTCTTTTGACAGCTATACATATCCCAACAATCTCCTATTTTTGAATATTCAATCACTTTCCTTACAGTTTATAAGTAATAATACAACCATCCGGGATTTTTGAATTGTTCAAAGTCTTCTATGAAAAAAACACACCCCCCAAAAAACCCAAAGTCTTCTATGAAGCTTCATTTACATCTGCTGGTTTCTTCCCCCAAATATGGCTGCAGTTACTGCCACCACAATTTATTAAAGGACTATGGGACACTTGCCAGTTTCCCATGTTCTTCGACACACAGTAACTTCTTTAATCCTCACCACAGCCTTGTGAGGCAGATAAAGCAGGGACTAATGGCTTTTTATCAAGGGAAAAGCCAGGTTCACTGAGATCACCTATCGGCGCAACCAACTTCACCTTCATTCAATGGTCAACTGATTCCTCATTCAAACTTACCTTCTACTTTCCTGCTTTGTGTAAAAATTAGATTAGGTTACTCTCTTGCCTAAAATTCTGCATTGGGTCAGCATGGCCCTCAGGAGAAAGGCCAAACTCCCTAATAGGAAGTTAGTGGCTCCCCATGACCCAGATTCTGATATTTTTCTTGTATCTGCTGATGGTCTCTCCTCTCATTTCCTTTGGGTTCTCTCCTGCTTGTGAACCTTTGCACACTTTCTTAATTTCTCCTTCTACCTGCAATGTTCATCAATTTTTCTGCTCTTCCAAATCCCTTCTTCATTTTATCTGGCCATTAGATTCAGATGAGGCATCTCCTCTTGTAGGAGATGTTCGCCGATCATTCCTGATCTGGTTACATGTCCCTCCTGGGTGTTCTCACAGCACTCTCTCCTACCCTCTCACCACTCATCATGCCCAACTGTAATTGCAAGTCTCCTCAAATAGATCATGTTGGGGGAAGAGCCTGCAGGGGATGCAGATTTTCTCATTGTTATATTACAACACAGAGTAAGCCAGAAAATGTTGTCAAAAAATATGGCCATTTGTTCTTTTTTCAAAACTAGTTTTGATACACACTATTTTAAGTTTGACAGAATTATAACTCTGTCCCCTACTGACAGCCCTGCTTTTGTTTTCACGCTGGTTATATTTTGGTGAGGGCTTCGATGCCAGCTCTCACCTATCAGTGATAAATATTTTAAAGATGTGAGATACCATGTACTGTACAGGTCACTGTGTAGCACAAAGGTTCCTGTGACCTGCTCACCTAACTTGGACTGTGGCAGGGGCCAGGTGAACCAGCAAATTAGGAAAGAAATGGGTTACCCAAACTCCTTTCAACAAATAAGGTTGGTAAGATTGGTGCTATGATCTAAATGTTTGTGTCTCCCCAAAATTCCTATGTTGAAATCCTAACACCCAAGGTGATGGTACTAGGACATGGGGGCTTTGGGAAGTGATTGTTCATGATGGTGGAGCCCTCATGAATGGGATTATTGTCCTTATAAAGGAAACCCCAGAGAACTCCCTAGTCCCTTCTGCCAGGGAAGGTGACAGAAGAAAGACGGCCATCTAGGAAGTGAGCTCTCACCAGACACTGAATCTGCAGGTGCCAATGACAGAAGAAAGATGGCCAGAAGTGAGCTCTCACCAGACACTGAATCTGCAGGTGCCTTGATCTTGGACTTCCCAGTCTCCAGATCTGAGAAAGAAATTTCTGTTGTATGTAAGCCACCCAGTCTTTGGTATTTTGTTGTAACAGTCTGAAGGGACTAAGACAAGTGGCTTCATTTTCATTTGTTTTCTATATGTGCCACCGACAAAGACTTCATTTGAACAAAGTTTCTGTAGCTAACAAAGATGTAAAACCCTTAGTCGAGTTCAATTCCCTAATTTTAAAAATAATCTCTAGGACTGCAGAGAGGTCTAGTAGCTGTCAGTGACAGACCCTGGGTCAGAACCATATATGACTGAATGCTTTTTTACATAATAATACATTGAAAAGAATAATTGGTAAATTTGCTTAGAGTTTTAGCTAATTATCTCCCTTTTGACCCCATTTAGTAAAACTCTTTAAATCCAAACGTCATAATTCATTTGATAGTAAAATTCATCGAGGATGCTATTCTGGGTTCTTTTGGTCATCCATTCTGGTTGTCTTTGCCATCATGGGAAGACCCACATTTGTGGTTAAAGGCATATTCTTTTTTATTTTTCACTTTGACCTTAGGCACCACTTGATGCATTCTGGCTGCGACTCCCCCCCTCTTGTCCCCAAATATAAAATATTAAACTCTAAAAAGTAAATAGATTAGAAACGTGGTCTGAGAAGCTGTAGCATCACACTTATCATCATAGAGAACTCTCTAGCTCTTTCTCCCATCTTTCAGTCAGGGCTAGCCGAGACCCACAGAAGTTTTGCTGGTATATGTATTGTTCATGTACAGTCAATGCAGCAAACATGCTTCAGGTGAAATATTAGCATTTGTAAAATAATTCTTAAAACTACAGAACAAATAATGCTTTGGGCACTGTTTGGGAAAGCTTCTGTGGCAGATTGACAAATTCTACAATTTCGTTAGCACAGAGATGGGGGAATTAGTCAAGAGTCCAGTTGTAAAGCATTCACAACATCTTGCTGGGACATTCATCAACCCTCAAGTCACTCAGCCAGGGTTCTTAAAAGACTGTAGAGCAGAAAATCACCATGCCTATGAAATTATAGAAACAGCAGACTTACAGTCCTACAACCCAACCCCCAAATTGAGTTATTAGTTGCCTGCCACACAGAAGGTCACCCCTGCTCACTGGGGCTGTGGTGCTGAGCTGACCATCTTTTGAAGGGTGCTCTCCGTTGACTTCTCCCTACTTTCTTAGACAACCTGGTCTCTGGACTTTTGCTTTCCAGCTGGGACTCTCTGTGCTCACTGTTCCTCTCAACCTTCATGAACCTAGATTCTCATCCTGTCCTCTTGCCCAGGTCATGGCCTCACTGGCTCTTCCTGGCAGTAACCTGTCTGGAGCTGTGCTAGTGGCCAGGCTTCCTCTCAATAAGGCTTCTGCTTGGGCCTTGTCCAATCCCAGTGGGGTCCATACTTAAGCTATGTATAGACATCTCACTAGAGTAAGGAAAAATGGAAACAGCTGTTTTCTATATCTGGGAGAAGACTTTTATCTCTGCTGCCCTTGGTGAATGAATGAATGCCTGACTGTATGAGACAGTGGTCACATAAATATTAGTGGACAGAGTAGACATACAGTCGATAACAGGGCATAAAACAGTAGAATGAAAAAAACCAATCATGGTGGGCTACTTTTTAAAACCCTACCTTCTGATTCTAGGGTGCACATTGGGAGGAGAGGGCTTGTGAGTAAGTGCAGGTCCTCTGCCAAACCTCATGAAATACTCTGTTTGCTTCTTGTAGAAGCTGGGGTAGTCTAAACATACCTACTCACTATTTTAGGGCAGGGCTGGGAGATGAAGGCATTTGGCTTGATTTTGTATCTGAAATACGAACTTGGATCCCTTCAAGGTAAAGAGAACAAGAGCTCACTACAATTAGTGTATTACTTGTTAGATGGGAAGTGGCTATCTTGATGTGGATTGGTTTAAGATGTGGATCAGTAGGACAGAGAGTGAGTGACACAGTACCAGGAGGAGGAGAGAGTGTATAAATCCATATACTATGTGTATATATTTATATCTTTGTTTAAATGAATACTTATTAAACTATGTTCTTTCATAAAGTGATTAAATCATTGAGTTTATGCATAAAAGGTCTGATGTATAGGATGACTGTAGTTTATACTTAGAACTCAACAAGTAGAGGCTCTGTTTTAAGCACCTTACATGGATTAACTAATATACTTCACAACTACCATGAGCGGGGTATTATTATTGTCCCCCATTGTACAGATCTAGAGCTTGAGATACTGTGAGCTTAAGCAGCACGTTGTAGGTCACAGAGCTAGAAGCAAAAATTGCACCCAGGCAGGATGCCTTGAAAGCCAATACCCTAAATCACCTACCATACTGCCCCTTATTATAGTCCTCAGTCTAAAGAACTTATGACAGTTACATAGGGGACATTAAATGTACAGCCAATCTATCTTCACTCAGCCTGGCCCTAGGACCTGAAAATCCAAGCTTTAACTCTTGTATGGGTGTATGGGTTCAGGATTAATTATAAATTGAGTTCTATAAAACCTTTTTTGGAATTATTGACTATGGATGTAATTACTTAATGACAGAAAATGCTGCAATTATGCCAAATGGTATAATTTGTATAAAAGGGATACATATAAGAAAATCACTAAATTGCATAAATTGTAGCACCATGATGAGGTTGCAAGGTTTCTTGTTACATTAGATAAAGGTGTGTATAACCACGGAGTACAGATTTAAATTTGGTGATGAAAGGAAGGAATTACTTAGATTTTGGCCAAGATAAAACAAATTTCATTTTAAACATTTTAAAATACATCTTTCAAAATCATATCATCACTAAGTGGTTTACTAAGCCCCAATAGGTCTGGTTTTTCCATCTGATATTCTCTGTGGCCAGATGAGCCAAATCCAAAACAAGGACATGCTTGGTGAGGATGCTCTGTGGCCCTGACACTGTCAGTTCCTTTTCCAGCTCTGTGGCTGCCTCATCTCTCTTTGAGAGAAGCCTTGTGCTCAGGCATATTAGGGGCTCAACAACACTTTATTTTCACATCTTCAAACCATTTTCAAGACATGTTATTTAATTAAGCCAGTTATTACACTTGAAAAGTATGCAAAATTATATTATCTCCATTTCTAAAATGAGAAAATCAAGCAGTTAAATATTCCCTCAGTAAAAAAAATAAAAGAAGCATAAAATTAACTCAAGAATTCCCTACTCACTGGCCACACTAGGGGCACTTTCTTCAGAGTTGATTACTGTCAGAGGAAAGAAAAGAAGTAGGTAGAGGATGTGATTCCCTGAGTGTTTGCTACAGCTCTCTTCCAGTCCTGGGTTTTACACATTCCAGTCAGGGTATTCTAACACATAAAATGGGATCCTGGAAAACCAGTCCAAGCTTTTGGGACTTGGACAATTACTAGTTTCAATCTAATAGCAAATAAAGATCATTTCTAATTGCATAGTCAACTTGTTAACCAAGCCTTACACAAAGATTACTGAGTCCATCAGCCTTCTACACTGGCATGATAGATCACCAGTGTCTGAAGAAGATTCAGAAGTACGCCTTTGAGTGATTGTCAGGTTTGGTCACACACACACACACACACACACACACACAGCTCTGTGTACATTAAAATGTAAATATAAATATAGAAATATATACAGAGCTAAATTTCTTCTGGAACCAATTTAATTTGCAGGTAAAGATCTTTGGGCCTGTAATTTGCATTGTTTCTAAAAATTCCATGTTATCAAGATGATAGTATTTCTGACAGGGGGGGAAAGGTTTCTAAAGTACTTTCAGTACACTTCAATGAATAGTGTTTATGCTCATTTTGTAAGTATACTTATTAAAACACAGGCAGCAATGCCTTCATAGGAAAATAAGATGAAATATTTGTATTTGTGGGGCAAATACAAGACATAGGGACACAGAAGATTTGTTTTGACATCACAGAATCTCTGAAGTCGAAGCGATTTTGAGGTCACCCAATCACCAACTCTTGCTTAATGGGATTATAATAATAACTAGAAGTAAAGGAAGAAGCATAATAATTCCAACTTACAGGCTTTGGAGATTTCCATGGAGAAAAGAAACCTGTAATAAAGAAAACAATATTTGAACTTTGAAAATATACCCTACTACCACTTATGGGTGGCATGATATTAAAATAACTGTGAGTCACTTTAAATTAGTTAACAGCAAACAATAATAACCACAAAAAATTCTAACTTTTATAGGACTGACTGTTCTCCCACTGAGATCTTCTCTAGAGCAGATATCTGTTTTATTATCCTAACACCTTAGTGTGAGCACAATGTTCTGCATGAAGAAGCAGCTCTAAGTGTTTGTTAATTGACTCAGCCATGTAACATCAAAGCCATCTTTTTTTTTCCAACTTATTGAGTCCTTTCTATTACCACAAATTGTATGGCAATTGGACTGACTCTGTGATCCAAATGACCATTAAGGTAATTAAAAGTAAAGGACAGATTAATTCCCTTTTCTTTTTTCCTTCATTATTATTTTATCATATGGTATTAGTTTAAAAAAATGGTAGTAAAAACATAATGGAAGTAGTGGTGGAGAAGGCTGCTATATATTGGCCCTAGCAAGCCAAAACATAATCTAGTGTACAAAAGTACTTTCTTTTCATATCATATCTTCCTTCTTTCAACAAGTTCACTCACTGTAATGTTAGGTGGCAAATGATAAAATGCCCAATAATAAATGAAATACTGAAACTATGTCACGTACATATAGTATGTTATCATAAAACTTGGAATGGTACAAAATGGGAATATTTGAAAACTATAACCCATTTATAGGAAATGCCTACAGAAATCTGAACATGTAATTATCTAGATGCAGAAGCAATCCAATGCAGGCAATACATAAATACTGCTAATTGCATCTCAATGCACTATTGTGAAGAACTTATGCTTCATTTTATGAAAAGAGTGAAAGTTAATAATCCACCATGTCTCTTAGCTTTCCTTGGATTTATTTATTTATTTATTTATTTTCAATCCTTACCTGAGGATATGTTTTTATTAATTTTAGAGAGAGAGGAAGGGAGAGAGAAGAACATTGATGTGAGAGAAAAACATCAATTGATTGCCTCTCCTACTCACCCTACTGGGGATCAAACCCACAACTAGGTATATGCCCTGACTGGCAATTGAAGCAGCATCCTTTAAGTGTATGGGATGATGCTCCAACCAACTCAGCTACCTGGCCAAGGCCAGAGTTAAATTTAAAATTAAAGTGTAATAGCCATCTTACTAAGGAGATTGGTAGAATTAGTTCACTTTCTCACATACTCTGTATGTTCTTACCTCTCTTTCCAACTAATGAAAAAAAAAATTCTGTTCAAAGTCTAGTTTGATTAATTTAATTACAAGGATTTAATCACATCCTTTTTGGTAATATCTTAGAGTAAAAATTATAGATAAATAAGTACATTAATCACCTTTGATTCATTCTATAAAATGACAATTAAAGCAATTTGACTACTAACTATAAAGTGAAAAGTTTTGTAATTTATTGGACAATTACACATTATTTTCTGCAAAGGATAACATTTATTTGCTGTTTCATGGAATTGCCAGTAACGGTTCTTTTGAGAAATGACACCATTTATACATCCTCACAATGCCAAAACATTCAATTATTTCTTCTACTTTCTTTGTGTTATGACCTCCCTGGAGGGCCCGACAGGTTTTGAGTGTTACTATTTTACATTTGTTCTGGGCTGGGAGTTTCTTAGACTTTGATATAGATGTATTGAAAATGGTTCCTCTATTATGGAGCTCTCATCTCCACTTAGGACATTATCTTAAAAGATGATTATTTCTTCTACAGAATATGTGTAATCATCTGAGCCCTCCTTAAGCAGTCAGGGGTTAGCAGAACTAAAATGGGCTAAAGGGACACTGGTTAAGATCAGACGAGGAGAGAGGGAGGTTTAATTTGACCAGCTGTCATCATAGGCACTTTGGTTTCCAGTCCTTTTAAGGCTGTTTCATTCCATCTAACCTCACGCCATTGGCATGACCCAGGACTCCTTCACCGCGCCCATTATGGCAGTTTTTGGAGCCCTTCTAATGCTGAGTTGTGCCGAAGAGGCTTTTTTCTGAGTCATTGTCAAAAAAAAAAAAGCTGCTTGCTATGGAGCAAGTAATTTTAGGTAGTAAGAAATTGTATCAGAATAGATACAATTTATACAATATAAATAACTTATGTGATCCTTCGTGTTTCTCTGGAGAAGCATCAGTCATGCTATAAACATTTAAATTATGATGAATAGAAAACATCTATTTCGGATATACTCAATTTGGCCTTATTAAGCCAGAAGGTCAAGTTTTCTACATGATTAAACTCCAATTTTCTGCTCAACTTCATTGGAAGAGCTACAGAAATACTGTAATAGTGTGGGTCAAACTATTATATATTATAAATGTGCAATAATTTTTGTAGGGATGGCTCCTCTAGGAGTATATTCCAATCAACATTAAAATCTCCTAAACAAAATAAAAAATTTTAAATCCTTATTTCTGCAGTTTTTCTTTTTCTGAAATCATTCTGGTTGCAGATAGGTCACAGAAGCAAGATCGGCTTGGTTTGTTGAGACAATTATTTTTGGGCTCCTCACCACCCATCTTCATAGGAAACAGGAAGAGGGATCTAGTTATCTTCTTCTTAAGCCTTTCAGAGCTAACAGTCTCTTTATAAAACTAAGTTCAGAGAAAAAGAGTTTTTAAAAACAAAAAAAATAATAGCTCTTTTATGTTTTAGTTTATTTCTGGCCTTTGTTTCCCCTACTTCTAAACTTCTTTATAGTGGCCCATGTTTTCCATACTGATCATCGATTGGTGTGTATACAAATATAAAGACATTAATCCTGATTCTTAAGACAACAAAAGTTGAGGACCCTGAGGTATAGTTATAAGCTAATTGAAACATGAGCAGAACATTAAAGGAAAAAATAAAATGGAAATATTTGGATGCAGCTAATAAGAACATTTAGATGCATTTAATAAAAAAGGATAAAATTGGCTCTGGCCAGTTTGGTGTATGATAGTCTCATAGACCAAAAGTGGGTTTAATTCCAGAGCAGGGCACATACTAGGTTACAGGTTCCATCCCTGGTCTGGGAGTGTACGGGAGGCAACTGTTCTATGTTTCTTTCTCACATCTCTCTCTCTCTCTCTCTCTTGCCTTCCCTCCCTCCCATTCTATGTTTCTTTCTCACATCGATGTCTCTCTCTCTCTCTCTCTCTCTCTCTCTCTCTCTCTCTCTTTCCCTCCCTCCCTCCCTCCCTCCCTCCCTCATCAATAAAGACATACCCTCAAGTGAGCATTTAAAATAAAAAAAGCACAAAATTGAATTAGATTTCTAAAAATCTGTCTTCTTTAGAACCCAAAATAAAACTAAAATATATTTTTAAATTGTGCACCTAAAAGCACAGTGAGATGGGTAAGGAAATAGCAGCACAATGCAAATAGACAAGAAATGCTGGTATTTAAGAACGGAGAAAACAACAATGAGTTCATGTTGAAATTTCAGTTCTACATGTCAACTAAATACAATTTTTAATAAACTATAAGAACATGGTTGCAAGATATATTATAAAGTACCCAGTTAAATTTGATTTTCAGATACTGAATAATTTTTTAGTATAAGTATGTCTTATATACTGTACTAGAGGCCCGATACACAAAATTCGTGCAAGGGTAGGCCTTCCTTCCCCTGGCTGCTGGCACCGGCTTCCCTCTGGCACCCGGGACCTGGGATTCCCTTGCAGCTCTGGCTTCGTCCGGAAGGACACCCGGAAGGATGTCTGGTCTAATTAGCATATTATGCTTTTATTATTATAGATGAGACATATTGCGATAGGAAGTACATAAACATTTTTTAAAAATATATTTTATTGATTTTTTACAGAGAGGAAGGGAGAGGGATAGAGAGTCAGAAACATCGATGAGAGAGAAACATCGATCAGCTGCCTCCTGCACACCCCCCATTGGGGATGTGCCCGCAACCAAGGTACATGCCTTGACCAGAATCGAACCTGGGACCCTTTAGTCTGCAGGACAACTCTCTATCCACTGAGCCAAACCGGTTAGGGCAACATTTTTTATCTGAAATGAATTTAACTGGAAATTCTGTATTCTAATTTGCTAAAATCTGACTACCTATTCAGGTAACATTTTATATGTCCCGGGCAATGATTTAAAAATAAAAACACTGGCCCTGGCTGGTTTGGCTGAGTGGATAGAGTGTCAGCCTGCGGACAGAAGGGTCCCGGGTTTGATTCTGGTCAAGGGCACATGCCTGGGTTGTGGGCTCAATCCCCGGTATGGGGCATGCAGGAGGCAGCTGATCGATGATTCTCTCATCATTGATGTTTCTATCTCTCTCTCCCATTCACTTCCTCTCTGAAATCAATAAAAAAAATATGTATATAAAATAAATAAAAACACCATGTCCCAGGCAACCATTTGAAAATAACAACACAATAGTAATATATCTTGCAGATAATATTCATTCAAGTCAGTAAAATAAAAAAACAAAACACAAAACAAAACCCAGAAAATATTTAATATTTCCTTTTCTTACACCCTTCCATTGTTTGATTGTCCGGAATCTTGCTTCAGAGAAACAAGAGAACATTCCCTCTGCTAACCACACCGTTGGGTTGTGCTGGTTGCCTGTTCATCAGTAGCTTTAACTAAGATCTCACTTCACAAAGGCCCATTTTCAAATTGCTGATGACTGTTCAGTAATGTTGCTTTATCCCAAGAGGAATGTTCCACAGAGTAGCTCTTTTCAGAATCTACTTCTGACACATCATATCCAAAATGAAAAAATATCAATGTATTTACAGTAGCTTTGAAGGGAGAGCCCCTTTCTAGCATGCCTTTGTGAGTTACTTGGCAAGAATTTTTATTACTATTATTTACTTACACCAGGCAACAAAATAATGAACTTCCTCAAAACCAGTCCGATTCCAATAAGGGATCAAAATGCAATGAAGAGCAATTTAATTTCAGAGTCCCGTGATGATCAACTTGGAATAACACCAAGGCGGTTTTTTGAGATTTCTAAGAGTTTCCCCAAACAGAACTAAATCTTTCAACATGCCTCTATACTCCACTTTGATGCCGTTGTAATAACCTGGCTATTATTTAACAGGGAAGGAATGAAAGGGGAAACCAGACAATACAGGCAGGCCATTTGTACAGCTTGGTCAAAAAGCTGCATTTAGCCCTCTCCAAGTCTGTTCCCGCTGATCCATGGGGGAAGGGACTGGACCAAGGCAATTTAGACGCATGCCCAGTAAAGGTCTGAATGACATGGGAAGGTGCCTACCTGTCTGCCATAGATAGACCTGGGAACAAATTAGTGGCCAGGATGTGCATGGTCACTGCAAGCATTTGAAACCTGAATATTTAAACTTCCGAACAAGGTGAGTTCACTCTCTCTTCTGTCTCCGGTGAGGCTCTCCTGTGATAGGGGAGATGCACTCTCCACTGTCTACGTGGGTCATGGCCATGTTGGGCTCCACTCAGGGCCTAATGGGCTTTAATTTGGCCTGAATGCTGAACTACACCAACTGCAACATGAAACAGAAGCTCTGGATACTGGCCTTTCTGGCCCCTCTGGAACCCCAGCTGTACCTTTTCCAGGACTGGCTGAAGGGGCAGGTACTTTGGAATATGAGAAATGTAACTCCAGGCCAATAAAATCTTCCACAACCCATCCTCCATGGGGACTTCTGAAAAGGCTTATTTCAGTGGCGCCCCCAAAACCTCCACCTTGCTCCCATGAGCGACAAGGGAGTTTAATTCTCTGGTAACATCTTGATATATTGAACTCCCATTTGCAGAATGTGAAATGGTCTCTTCCTCACCTGAAGTATTTGCTACAACCGATGACTCTGGTTTTGAAGATTATCATTACGGTTTCAAGTATTTTAGAAGGGATTCTACAACTACTACTAAAAATGATAGAGATGCAGGGGAAACGATTTCTACTTCTCTTTTTCTTGAAGTCACAGAAAAGGAATAGGAATCATGATGAAATAAAGACATTTCACTGAAGATGTCCACAACCTGGGTTATTGAAAGCTGTGTTCTGTTTTGCTTAAAAAAAGAAGGAAGACAAAACAATGTGAATGTACTTAACACTGTACACTTATATATGGCTAATATGTGCATTTTATGTTCTGTATATTTTACTACGATTAAAATATAAAGCAATAAAAAAGAAAAGGACAAAGAAGAAAGGGGGAACAGGAGTACGCGCATATCATATGAGTGTGAGAGAAATTGGAGAAAGTGAGAGAGAATTTTTTCACAGACCCCATGGGATCTTGCGGGAGGACAGGACCCTCTCCGGCACATCCACACAGATGTCCACCTCTGAAGTTATTCTTCCTTATAAAAGATTGTAAGCAAAAAAGGAAACTCCTGTTCCTACTACATTTTTAAAAGTATTTCAGGGATCGTCAGAAACTCTTCCAATAGAGGAAATTTTTTAAAAAAATTTAATTTTAAAGTTTTCCAAAGGGGAAAAAAAGCCCCAGCATTTTAGAATCTCCGGTTAGGGCTAATTTGAAGGAGAAAAATACCACTAACACGCTTTAAGTTAAAGATCTTCCCATTTTCCCACAGCCTGGCAAATTTTCCATAAAAAATTCAGCCTTTGGTAAATGTAAGCCAGCAGGGTAATGAATTAATTTCCATTAAAACTAATTCAATGTTATTAACTTTTTTTTCTGGTTTTTGACTGATTCATGTATTTCTGATTAAAATTCATTAAATGGGCTAAACCCTGCAGTTCCTATAGACAATTTGTTTAAGCTCTTTGAAATCAGTAAAAGGGCAATTCTTCTTAATGAAACTGACCTGGGCCAAGAACCAACCTTCTATGAAGCCAGCGTGGAAGATTCACTGCTGGTGGTCCCCAAACCTCCCATCACCATGCTTCCACCAAGCACAATAGTCAATTTGCAAAGAAAGTGTCAAATTGGCTGCCATTTTTGGCCTGGAGAATCTGTTTTTATGTGGCTTTCTCTGCAATGCTTTCACAATGGTTCTTTCTGCATCTTTGAAATAGAAGTGTTTTTCTTACAGACACTACCAAGTGTTTTCAAATGGCCATTTCCCCTCGCTTTGTTCCTGGTGGACAGAATAATCAGACAATTTCAAGGAATCCAGATGAGTATGTAGAAAGGATAAGCCTACACATGTTGTCCTCTGATAACTGAAGCAGGCCCGGTGGAGGGCTTGAACAGGAGTAAAGGAATGGACTGGAAGAACTGTGTCAGGGAGGCTAAAACTCCGATTGAGGTTTGCAGAAAATATTAACAACTACAAAGGCCCTTTTTTTATGGCCCGAAGAGAGAAATGCTCTGTATGTTTAGGACACCCTGTGAACAGTTGGCAAAGAAAATGTAGAAGGGTATCAGTGCTTGCAAATAAAAATTCCAATTCTGAGAGTAATATTTTTTTTATAATGACGAATGTATAATGATGAATGATGAAGTATTTTTTTTTTATTTTGGGAAAAAATCTAGAAACATATTTAAAAAAATGGTTTAGGGAGAGAGAGGGAGAGAGAGAGATAGAAACATCAATGATGAGAGGGAATCATTGATCGGCTGCCTTCCACATGTCCCCTAACTGGGGATCAAGTTTGCAACTGGAGCGTGCGTCCTGACCGGGAATCGAACCAGTGACCTCTTGAGCCACACTGGCCAGGCATAGAAACATCTTTACGTAGTTTAAGACAGGTTAGATGTTTGTTTTGGTACTTTACATCAATATTAAAGGAATATTTATTGAGTTGTGAGTGTCTCCCAAGCACCGTGAATTACAGCAAAAGTGAAACCTTTGACCTTTCCTCCCAAATCTTTTCTTCTTTGGTCCCTATTTCGATATATTTCATTTGCCCCTTCAAGTTTTTAAGACAGGAACATGAAAGCCATTCTTAAAATCCCCCCTCTCTAACTTCCTTATCACCAAATTCTTTGTATTCTATCTCCAAAACCTATTTCCAATCCACTTCTTTCCATCTCCACAGCCATCATTGTAATCCCCCCCATTTCTTGCATGAACAGAGCAACAGCAAATTTGCTGATGTCATAGAATCTGATCATGCTTAAAATCCTTTATAGATTCCCACTCCATTTAGTGTAGAACACAAAACCTATATGTCCCTACATAAATTTCCCTCCCAAATATTGTTCCCTCCCAATTACTTATTCCCAAGACACCTCATGGGTTACTCTTCTGTACGTGTCAGCTGAAAACTACTCAGGAAAGATGTCCTTGACCTTTCACTAAATCAAAGTTCTCTATTATAATTTTTCATTGCATTCCATATTTTTCTTTATATGGCACCCATCACTATTTGTAATTATATTTATGAAATCATATACATAATCACATTTGTGAAATCATTAATTTAATGGCCATCTCCCCAACTAGAGTATAAATCCCATTTGGGGAGGGATCATTTCTACTTGTTCACAATGTACTCCCAGTACTTAGCACAATGCTGACACAGTAGATACTTTAATAGACACATTTGAATGAACTAATAATAGTAGTGAAGGGCGAGGAGAGTAGAAGAGACCAACTCACAAGAGATTTAGGAAAGCTGATGAGGCATGGTGATTGCTGGGGGTGGAAGAGTAGTATCATGGCGAAGGTAAAATCTATGAAGACTTCTGTCTTAGAACGTGGATAGATGGTGGTGTCATTAGCTGAAGTAAGAAATACAGGAAAGAGGCTCCTAGAGTGAAATCTAGCAAGTTAGGTTATGGGAGAAATGACTCTGAGGTGCTTTTGGGGAGCCTGGGTTCAAATGTAGTTTAAAATACATTTTGAAGTTTGAACCAAGGTGAGTTGGGTTTCAGTCATGTAGTAGTTGACTCTATTATCTGGTAGTCAGTAGAGGTATCAGGTTAGAGATCTAAAAAGTCGGGTTAAACTTAAAATAATGAAACAAAGTTGTGTAGCATGAAAAGAAAACTCCTTAGGATGTGCAGAAGAATGAAGTGTCTGAGAAGTAACAGAGAGCCAAGTAAAGGGAAAGGTTCAAGAAGCAGTAAGGGAATATATTCATAAAACAAGGCTTTCAGTGGTTCGTCCAACAGCAGGGTCACCAGTGGCCTCAGTGGAAGTAGTTTAATTGCCACAACAGATGCAGAACTCAGATTTCAGTGGGTTTGAATGAATGGGAGGTGAAAAAGTGGAACTAAGAAATGGCTATCAGGTTGAAGAGACAATGTCACAGTGGCTATGGGGGGTATGGTATAAACCCCATGAAGGGAAGCTTTCTTTTGGTATAAGCATGCTTACATTCAGATGAGAAGGTTCCTGAACAAAGACAGTGTCTAAAGATTCAGGAGGAAAGGGGATACTTGCTGAAATTATTTCATGAGACAAGAGAAGATGGCATTTAAGACATAAGGGAAGAAGTTAATCTTTTTTTTTGTTTGTTTGTTTGTTTTGTTTCTGGCACCCATGATCGGAATCGAACCTGGGACCCTTGGGTAGAAGTTAATCTTAATTGAAAGAGAAGAGCATCCAAGTCCTTATTAAGAGGCTGGGGCACACCCATATGGGGGACTAAAAGGCAGGGTGGGACTTTACCTGGGGGCTTGATAGAAATCCCAGAGCCCAGACCCATTGAATCAGATCTGTCATTTAACCAGATCCCAGGAGGGTCACATGCACAGGTGAGAAGTACTGCTCAAAGGATATTCTATTATTTGTAGATTTCATCTTGACTGATTCTTTTTTTCAGTTTCTCGCTTTCACTTCTTTAACCTTTTCATTTCTTCAACCATCAGAATATTTACCATAAGTGAGCCATGCCTCTCCCTCTCTGCAGAAGGGTTATAGGCCAAGCTCTTGGTTCACACATCATGTCCTTTCCCCGCCTCTAGTGACTCGGACAGCACCCCCACCCCCAGTTTGTCCTCGTATTTGAGATGCCCTATGAAGAACCAACAGCTTTACTGGTGGGATTGTGTCGTGCATGTGACTGCTGTTGAGATGAATAAAGCTTGAGACCTGCTGCTCTGTAACTGCAGAACTCCTCAACTTGACCTCTATATTGTTAGTTTCTGGCAGTATTAGTTTTACTTTTTACTGATTCTAATGAACATTTTCATTTTCTGGGGTAACCCCAAACCCCCAGATTTGTTTATTATGGCCTTTTTACTTCACCAAGCTTCACTTTGCCTGGTTTTTGCTTTTCAGGCTGCTCTGCTCACTTCTGTGTTTTAAATGTTACATCTTCTCACCTCTGAGGATTCCAAGCATGTTTTCTCAGGTTCCCCCCCCCGCCCCCCCTCATTCTCTTCCTCTTAATCTTCAAGGCTAATTGTACTTGTTCCTTTCTTACATGCTTACCTATTTTATTATAGGCTCTATGCTGGCCTTAAAACTTTTTTCATTCATTGAAAATGGGAAGATTTATCCAAGTCAGGCTCCTGGCCTCTGTGACGGCCCATTGGAGTGATGTGTGAAATAATACCCAGGTTGCCCTAGCCAGTTTGGCTCAGTGGATAGAGCGTCGGCTTGCAAACTCAAAGGTCCCAGGTTTGATTCCGGTCAAGGGCACATGCCTGGGTTGTGGGCTCGATCCCCAGTGGGGGACTTGCAGCCAATCCATGATTCTCTCTCATCATGGATGTTTCTATCTCTGTCTTCCACTCTGAAATCAATAAAAATATATTAAAAAATAATAATACCCAGGTTGGCTTTCACACAGCAGTGAGTGCACGTACAGCTTACAGCCAGACACCCATTGGCAATGGTGTCGCATAGCTCTGCTGGACAGTGGGGAGATCTTCTCTTAAAACAACTTCCTAATTCTGTTTGTTTGTTTTGAGGATAATAATTCTTGTTGTAAAAAATTTGAAATGGTTTCTACATACTTTCCCCCAAGGCTTCTTTCTTATAGCTCTGCCTCCATCCATGATGCTCAATGTCATTGCATCACCTGCCCCGGAGACAATTTGTCACCACCATCTCCTCTCCATTTTCTGCTATGCTGTGGTCTGGTATCTGAGATTTCAGAATTCGTTGAAAGACGGTAGTCATGAACAAAAGTGACTGATTGTTTAGTGAGGAGGAGGTTAAACACACCTCTCACGGCCGTATACAGCAGTCCCTAAGTCTAATTGCTACAATTTGCAAATCCATGACATTTTCCTTTCCATGTCTTCTTGGCACTTTCCTGGGATGTTGCCAGAAAGCATATAGGAGATTCTTTGGCCAGATGTCATTTTAAAGAGAACTTCTTAGTAGCATAATCTGTTAATGTAAAAAATAATTGTATCTCTATTTTTCTATATGCCATATATATTATTTATAAACGAAGGACTGAAATATAGGCAGAGCTGGTACTTGTTTATTTCCTGTTTTGACTAACTTAACCAGCTACGGTTTGGAGTAATAAATCTTCATTGAAGGTTCTGGCTTCCCTGATTAGCATCACATAGGGGAGAGAAAGTGCAAATATCAGCGTAGGATTGCCCTTCAAATGTATTTTTCAATAATCAAAATCACAAGACAGAGATAAAAATAAATGTGTTTGCTTTGTGGTGGGAATCTTGGTGTGATTGAGTTTGTGAATTTCTGTGTGTCCCCCCCCCACCCCGTTTCTGATTTCCCAGGGTCTCCTGTGGGCCTTCCTAGAGAGGAAGGAAGGACAGTTTCAATGGGTATGCTGTGGAATGAAGAGCAAGCCCACATCCCAGCTGTTGGGTCACCAGGGGGAACATCATTGACTGCAGTTTGGAAATCAATGTTCTACACAACATAAAAGATGCCATTTCAGTTGTGGGTTTTCCCATAAGCAGATCCTGAGATGAGACTTGGGTGACCATAGGGCAGTGATGGCAAACCTACGACACGCGTGTCAGAGGTGACACGTGAACTCATTTTTTTGGTTGATTTTTCTTTGTTAAGTGGCATTTAAATAGATAAAATAAATATCAAAAATATAAGTCTCTGTTTTACTGTGGTTGCAAATATCAAAAAATTTCTATATGTGACACGGCACCAGAGTTAAGTTAGGGTTTTTCAAAATGCTGACACGCCGAGCTCAGAAGGTTCCCCATCACTGCCCTAGGGAGCACAAAGGAAGAATGAGAGTGAATCTGGGAAGTGAAATACTCTACTGAGCAGATAATCACTGGGAGCACCTGGGGCTCAGCCCCCTGTGGATCCTCTGGGAAACCATGGGGAACACACACCAGGCCTGCGTCCTCTGACTCTCCTCTCCCAGGGGATAGGATTGCTGCTCACTGAGTATTGCTCTCCGAGTGTTAACGCTCCCACCTTTCTGGGTTGTCCTTGCTTAAGGCCGAGGAAGCACGGGTAGTGCCAGAGACAGTTCTCAGGCAGAGACAAGAGACTGTGGTGCTCAAGGGCAGGGCTCAGCTTGCTGGAAACGTCCACAACTGCCTGTGAACTCGGGCGGCTCAGAAGATACCAAGTGGCAGAACAGGCAAGCCATATTTGTGGTGGGAGGAAAACCTAAATAAATATGCACTTAAAGTGGTTATTCTGGGGAACGGAGGATTTACATGGTGTTAAAATGGAGAGTTTTAACTCTCGTATCAGTTTTAATCCACTGGCTGACTGGAGTTTGTGCTGAGAATTCTCAAAAGGCTCAGCAGGAAATCGTGTCTTCATCAATTAACCTCTCAGACATGGAAGTGAGAGGACAGAAGGGAGGCATGTGAGCCATGTATGTGCCACGCTGCCTTAAAGTGGAGACTATTTTTTTCTTCGTCTTAGCGCTGAGTGAGACATCTTTAATGAAATATAATAAATTCTTCTACAGATTTGACCTTTGGAAATGCACAGCATGTGGGGCATCTTCGGTTGATGGGAGAATTCTCCAATTATTAATGTTATGAATAAGACTGGGGTAATCTGCACAGGCACAGTGGCTAGAATAGGCACTAGCTTTGTCATTCTGCTATGTTTCAAGTAAACATGCTAGTTTTTCTCTCTCTGATATGTAAAAAATGAAAGTCATACTATTACCTGGAAAATATAAAGAAGTCAAAGACAGACAAGCATGCAGTACTGTCAGTGCCTGATCACAGCATCAATGTTGAGACAGTGTAATTCACTGGGGGGGTTGAGGGAGGTGTGTGTGTGGGAGAATATTTGTTTTATTCTTTAAGCAAATTTCAGTTATGCGACTATGGATGTGTTAATGAACTAGGAGGAAGAAATCCTTCCACAATGTATATGCTTATTAAGTCACCACAATGTACAATTTTTCTCATTTATACCTCAATACAACAAAAAAGAAAAGACCTTGAAGGAAAAAATAAAGTCATTAAATCAAGTGGGGACAAAGGTGTAATTCATCCGTCATATTGTCTCAATGAGGAACATTTTACCGTTTACTCTGGGACATGAGTTGAACTGCTGAGTCTGAGAAGAAGCATAATATTAACTATATCTCCATGACTTGCAATTCAAATTTACTTTATGTCCTGTGGTTATCGCTTCCTAACTATTCCTCAATTCTCATCTCCAATGATGCACCTGAGTCCAAACTACCATCAGGTCTGCCTGAACCACTGCAATCAGTCTACCTACATCTGCTTGCATCTGTTCCTCACACTGCAGTCACAATGATCCTTTCCAAGCAAAAATCTATCATGTTGCTCCTATACTTAAAACCCTGTAATCAGCTTCCCAATGCTTGGGAAAATCCTTTATAGATCCTTACTCTGCCCCCCCACCCATCTTCCAATCTCACCTTGCCCTGGACTCTTCCTGCTTTGCTTTATTTACCTACTCCAGGTCAGGGACCTTATTTCAGTCCCTCCACCCTCAAGGATCCCTCTCACCATAAGGTCTTTGAACCTGCTTCCCTGCCCTCATCCCCTGGTTAAGTCCTGTTTATTATTTAGATCTTGGTCCCGGGGTCACTTCTTCAGGGAAGGCATCCTGGACTCTCTAAACCAAATCCCATGACCAGAGGCTCTGACTGCTCCACAAACCTCTCCTCAACTCTCCTCTTTCCCCTCATTTGAGTGGCTGAAGTCACTATGGTAAAGGGACAACTTCCTTTGATGACTAGTTCTCTTCCCCATGAGTCTAAAA
Source organism: Myotis brandtii (assembly GCF_000412655.1). NCBI lineage: Eukaryota > Metazoa > Chordata > Mammalia > Chiroptera > Vespertilionidae > Myotis > Myotis brandtii. Next base: position 4,254,694 of record NW_005356259.1, read on the forward strand.
GTTCCCTGATGGCAGGGATTGATCTATATTTTTGTTCATTATGGATCCTCCAACTCCTAATACAGTACCCAGTAAAAAGCAAATGCTCACTAAATATTTGTTGACTACAAGAAATGTCAAAATGCAATTTTACCAATACTCAGAATTTTAATTTCTCTCCGAGAAAAGCTTCATGCTTATTTAGCAGTTTATCATTTTAATGGCATTTGGGGTATATTGTCATATGAAATCTCTGAAGACGCAGGAAGGAATGATCACACATGTCTTGCAGAAGAAACGGAGGTTCCGACAGTGTCCTGCCTATACACATGCAAGAGTGAGGTGGCAGAACCAGGAATCAGCCCACATCCTCTCTGATTCCAAGTCTAGAGTTCATTTCCCAAAAACAGTGTGTCATAGCAGGATGACAGGTTATTATGCAATTAGCAGACTAGTTAATTGCTACGATCTTGTCTTAAAATCTTTCAGATCAGCCCCAACTGGTTTGGCTCAGTGGACAGAGCGTCAGCCTGCAGACTCAAGGGTCCCAGGTTCGATTCCAGACAAGGCCATATACCTTGGTTGGAGGCACATACCCAGTAGGGAGTGTGCAGGAGGCAGCTGATTGATGTTTCTCTCTCATTGATGTTTCTAACTCTCTATCCCTCTCCCTTCCTCTCTGTAAAAAAATCAATAAAATATATTAAAAAAACACACAATGGTTACTCCTTAGAGGTGAAAACTACTTCCATTAAAAAAAAATCTTTCAGATCAGCCTATAGACTTGCGATATCTATTTGGTGTTGCTTGATGATTTTACATTCAGTGGAACAGAAATGGCCAGCAGCAGTGACCACCTGGCCCATGACACTGGGGACTGTAGTGGTAGAGGATGAGTTATTAGATGCATCATGACCTACTATGTATTTACTTGCTCCTTAGAGACACCACCAGAAGGGGCATCGTTCCAAGATGCATTTCTACTTAGGAAGAAAATTCACTCTTTTTAATATATATATATATATTATTGATTTCAGAGAGAGAGGGAGAGGGATAGAGATTCAGAAACATCGATGAGAGAGAAACACCAATCAGCTTCCTCCTGTACACTCCCCACTGGGGATGTGCCCGCAACCAAGGTACATGCCCTTGTCCAGAATCAAAAAAAGTTACCTCTTAGTTAGAGACCCTGTGAAGTCCTACACAAGAACTGGATAATTGGAAGGGCAGGACAGACACACATCTGGGACTGAAGGAGCCAGATGTGCTGGGCAGAGAACAGAGCTCTACATAATGCTAAAGTTTTCCCAAATGTCATTGCACTATCTTATTTTATAGATGACAGAATGAAGGGAAGTCTCCTGGGCTGTCAGCAATATGCCATGCTTGGGCCCTAATACATGTATAAGTTGCTTGCATTTTGCAGCCAGAGAGGACCTTCTAGTCACTCTACCCTTCCTTTTACAGATGTAGACAAAGTGTCTCACAGAGCTGATTATTTAACCACTAGGGGAGTCTGAGCATCAGAAGTGATGTAAATCTTTCAGCGAAGGGAGTAAATCTGCTCTTAAACTCCCTTCCCACTAGCTGACCTCTAAGCTAAAAACAACAAAACAAAACATGCTTTGTTTGGGTTTGAATCTTAAGAAAATTAGTGAAGGCAGGGACCACATTTTGCACTGGCAGAACTAACTTTATTGTCGACAATTAACTCTTGGTGACCCCACAGTAAATATTTTTCAGTTGAACTGATTTTCCATTAAGTTGTCAGCTTAGTTTTGAGTAATTTCCCATTCTCTTTAAGCCACTTAAAAAAAAGAAGCCTACAAAAAAAAAGCAGGCTTTCAGGTTTCTAGCAACCTCACTAACTATCTAAAGATAAATAGGGTTTGAAAAGCTGGTTTGCTTTCTGAAGCCACATTCATTCTGTGAGGCTCATTCTCACCTTGGATTCTACACACAGCTTTCCTGGGGACTGAGAGGGCTGCACCGAGATATTTTCCTAATAGAATTAACCAGTCAGGAACTGTGATTTATGGTAAGAACCAGTGGATTACAGCCCAAAAGGCGCCTCTCCACAGCTGGCACTCAGCTCCTACTGAATCTGGTACTTCATCACAGTTGACATTTCATGCCTCCTCTGTCCTCATCCGCCTCCCACATGAGGGGGAACTGGAACATTATCTTCCTTCCTTATGGATGAAGGTCAAACTGTAGCTCCAGCCGCAGCTCCTGCTGACGGGCTGTTCTGACTAATGATGACTAATGTTTTACGGAGGAGCATGGAGAACCTGCCGAGGCTACCTCTTTAATGAGATCAGGGTTCACTTCTAAGTCCTTATTTTCTCACTTTACCCTTGTTCCCTTGGGGTCTCCTTCACTCTCATGGCTTTAGTTTCTGTCTGCATGAGAGTTTGTAGTGTTGTCTTTCTAATTTTGACCTTTACTATTTATACTCCTCAGCCCGGGGTGGCCCTTACTTCTCGCTCAATCATTTACCCACTCATTCATCTACTTATTCACCATGAAACAAATAGCTATGGAATAACCACTGCAACCCCAGCATTATCTCTCTGGACAGCTTACTTGCTAAAACAAAGGTAATACTTGATTTTGCTGAATCTGCTACACCTGCTTCTTCTGTCCTCACCCCCTTTTCTCTCCTCTCAATGACACATGCCCCCAGACTGAGCTTATTTATCCCCAGGCTTCTCCTATTGTTTAAGACTTCTAAATCTGTTTCTAAATCAGCCCATCCTTCCCCTGAGGTCTAGCCCAAGTGTCCATCAGTATCTACACTGACAGGAGTTCAACAGGGTTCATGTCTAATAATAAACGTAGTCTCTTTCCCCTAAAACCTGCTCCACCTTCAACAGTCCATTGAATCTATAAATGGCACTAGGAACCACCAGGTCCTCTAAGCTGAAAACTTGGGACTCAACCTAAAATTTTCCCCTTCACCCCCTCCAAATTCCATCCGTCCTATAGGTTCTATTGCCTTGATATCTCTGGGACTGATGTCTCCTTTCCATCCTCCCTCCTCCTATTGGATTCACAACCTCAGGACTTATTGCTTACACTACTGTAAACGACCTCTAACTGTTCACCTTTCCTCTATTCTTTGCCCTCTCTAATCATTCTCATTGATGCTAGAGAAATCTTTTCGGCATAAGTCTGAACACATCACTTCTCTTTTCATCTATTCTGGTGTCCCGTTTGCTGCAGAATGAAGTCCAAACTCCTTCCGATAGAAGCTGCTCGATGATGTGGCTGCCTGCATCTCCAGCCCTGTTGTTTATGAGATTCCACCTCACAACCTTCTCTCTGTCTATGTCCACTCCATTCACAGCTCTCAGAATACCTGGGATGTTAGACAACTCAATGCCCCGTCTTGCCAATTTCTACCAGGAATTCCTTTCCCATCTGTCTGCCTGACAACAAATTACTTTTTTGAAGTCTTAGCCCAAGTACCACCTCCTCTGTGAAATGATTTCACAACTCTTTCTCTTTGTAGAACTGACAAGTCTTGTCTCTGTCCCTCCTGGCTGTACCCCTATCGTAGTACATAGAATAAATAAGGACTCTTTTTTTTTTAAAAAAAATTAAAGATTCTAAAATTATTTTTTTGTAAAAGCATTTCAAGAATACCCAATTAAGATCCCAGTCCTACCCAAGACATCCAAGAAGCAGTTAAACACTTTTATATTGGGGACAAGAACATAAAACAAGAAAGACCACATAAAGCTGTGATTTGACTGAGAAAAAGAAAGAATGTTTAGGTCTTCTTCAGGTCTATACAGAGGGTTCGATAAGAGCAGAGTACTGCATCTCCGGTCTATACTGATTAGAATATAAGTCTCTTGAGGGCAGGGGTCATATTCTGTCTTTGCATTCGCAGTACCTACCAAAGTGGCAGATATTTAATGGATGCCTTCAAGCATTTAGTGAATGCTTACTAAACAAATAAGTAACAGGAATATTTATTATGACAGATAATTCTATAGTTTGGTATTTGTCTGTTTTAAAAAATATTTTTTATAATTATTATGGCTAATGTACTGAATTTCTCTTCAATGGAAAATCAGAACAAGGAAAACCAGCTTATATTTCCGCATGAGGCATACAGTAGCTTAAGTAACTTGACTATGAGACTATAAAAGAATAGAGTTGCAGAATTTTAGAACTAGAATGGACTGAGGCAAACCCTTTCATTTTACAGATGTATCATGAGGTCACAGAACTAATTAATACCAGACTTGGAATAAGATATTTTTGATGCATTTATTGCCCATATTAGTGAAATAACCTTTATTGAACTTCAATTGTGTGTCAGGCACTGTCTGGGGCATATATAGATATTTTACTCATGATCTCAATAGATTATTGCAGCTGCCAAGGTTATAACCCATATTGTGTATTTGGTCCACCCACCTCTCTAGTGCCACCACATATGTGTTGAACATGCACATCTCTTTCTTGGGTCACTGTGACATGTTACCATGTTGCTTCTCTGATCTTGAACATCTTCTGAATTGTGTCACAAGCTTTCCTTGGTTCTTGACCTTGACTATATCAACTCTCCTCAAAATTGTCCTCTGCCCCATCAATGGCTCTATCAGATAAAAATTTCCAGGACAGGCCAACAGTCACCTATTTCTTCTTGCTAGTCTGTTCTTCTGACCTCTTTCATGACTTTCTCATCAGATCGACAGCTGCCTGCTGGACTGATCCTTAGCCCTACTCTGCCCATTACCCAATTTCCTCATTTCCTCATGAAACATCATTATAACCCAGACACCTTTTTCTCATTCTTCCAAATCCACCAAAGGGTTTATTGTCTCAAAATTACTTAAGACTGTGAGGTCTCACAAGTGTTGAATGAAAAAACTCCACTAAATTCATTGTTTAGAGTAAAAAGATAGTTATTTAGCATGATGTTGTAGGAAGCTGAGTGTGGCCAAAATGTGGAAGATAGAATATGATTACAAATAATTTAAATGACAGTTGATATAAATTTAATTAAGTAATAAGAAATGCAAAGCATAGCTCTTTCAAAATGCCCTGGATATTCAGGAGAGGAGAGAGGTTCCTGCTGGGTATTCGCATGTTGGTATGCACCCCCTGTGTCCTCTTATACAAGTAAGTTTGTCTGAAATGTGCCCAAATCCTGAATGGTTCAATTCAAACACACCATGTGTTTTATGAAATGGCAAATAATCACTGTTGATTTCTTTTTCTCTTAGCAGCTGTTTCAACTCATATATGCAATCTATCAGTAAGTTTCCCAGCTTGCCAGCTCCACTATCTCTATAGAGAAAAATAACACAAAATAGGGAAAAGCAGAAAACTACGCATTTCCTGTATTCTTACTCTATGCTAGACAACGTGCTAAGCATTTCACATTTTGCCATTTAATCTTCACAGCAACAATGAAGTAATAGAAGATTCAGAGAGATGAAAAATAACACTCCAAGTCCCATAGTTTACTGATTGGCAGAGCTAGTATTTTAAACCTAGTTCTCAATCCAATACTCTTAATCAGTTTGTTTATTGTCTACAAACACAATATGGTCAAAAAGGGCCAATATGATACCACATCTCTTTTCGATTGTTGAAAAAAAAGAACTAATAGCAGTTTTATGTGGAGTCCAACTTTTGCAATTTCATACTTCCTAATACATGAGGCTTCTTTTGTTGTAAGACACTTATGAGCCAACATATGAAGAGGAAGAAAAGAGAATCTCCTTGGATGAGGTATATTGATACCCAAAGCATGGATGTTCCTTAAACCATAGGCGATCTGAATAGTTTACACTGATTGAAAAGTGCTTATGATAAAAAGCAAAAATCAAACCCAACCCAAGTCAAAAAGCCTACTGAAGAGATAATCAGAAGAAAAAATCTACTAAGACATGATCATGGGGAGACACCTGGAACAACAGAAATGTCTATATTTCTGCGGATCATAAATATTCTCATTATTGCCTGATGGTCAAGGAGATAAAGTAGATGGACTGCTCCTCTCCTGCCTGCTCCACAGCTGTCTCTGAGTGTGCAGGTACCACAGCTAAGGGCTTTCCTCTTTTAGGACTTGTGAGTCTTAAGCCTATATATTTTTCCTATTACCTCATACTTTCTTTAGGAAGAGCAAGAAAACATGTATGTTTTCTCATTGTGCCCTGGACTATTTGTTCTTTCACCTTTGGCAAAATGCTCTCTACTTTCAAGTCTTTTGCACTAAAAAAAAATAAGTGTGTGTCGGGGCTCTCACATGCTTGACTTATTAGTCTGGAGAAACATTCAGAAGTGTATTTTTTTAAGAGTCAGCTTTGAGATTTCTGGAGACAAAAATTGTTTTCTGAAAATACTTATAAAGAGGGAAGTCATAAGTGCTGGTACCACAACCTAATTTTGAGGAAAGGATAATTTTCAGAAGTTCTGAAACTTTAAAGAAATGTTAACAAAGGACTTAAGAATATGCTATCAAATAGCTTAAAAACATATTAACCAATAATTTAAAAACTATTAAAATATTAACCATTGTGCTAACTAATCAAAGTTCACCATTAAAATGTTGATATGGACCCAATGAGATAATTTGCTTCACCAAAACCATTTAGTGTTAATGCCACAAGTCTCTCTTTTATATAATTTATGGCCAGTACTTTATACTGCTCTTCCTTTTTTTTGCATGATGATGAGAATAGAGAAATTTATGGCATAAAAGCCAGTAGGAACCTAGTACTAAACTTGTGCATTTTTTGAATCTATAACTGGAAAGGGGCCAGATGAGTATAAAATACCACTGTTATATTCATTATCATTATTAAGTCTATTCTTATCAGAGGCACTGCTTTTTCCAGGCACTTAGGACACTATTTTAAAACAAAATTGCTCCCACATCTTTTAACCTTGCAAAGAGGCAGAACAATTGACTTGCAGAAGCAATTGCTCTCACGTACATTTAATAGCCTTTGGATTAAAATCAGGTAAAGCCCCAGATTCTCATTCTCGGCTACTGCAGAGTACACAGATTTCACTGCAAAAAGAAAAGTTTGTTCAGTTGGTATCTGTATGGTTTTGGATTGATCTGCTTCATCTGGGGCTTGGAGTACAGAAACAGTGAACAGTGTAGTTTATGCAGGAGCAAAAGAAATTACTACTCTTTCTTTAGAATAGTTAAAAGGAGAATTTTTACCTATAGATGACTTCTGAGGTGAGTTATTAATGTTGTGTGGGCCAGAAAGAAAGCTCTCCATTCATTATTCTTCATAATCATTTACATTTTGCAGAGTGAGTCATAAATTCTCTTTTTTGGCTTTTTTTTCCCCATGAAACATATTTTTAGGGAGAAAGCGTATCAGTAAATAATATACACAGTTTTCCTATTTTGTCTTATTTCAAGAGTGTCAGTTCCAAAGAGCAAAAGCATCATGGTGAGTGAGAGTTTCTGGAAATTTACTACCTTTCTTTCTTCTCGTCGCTCAGGTTCAAGCCACTATAGCTGCCAGTCACGGCCCACATGTTGTCCGGACTGCAGTCTGTCACCCCTGGCTGGGTAATAGGCCCTGTAGGTCTGACTCCTCCCCTCCTTTTCTTGGCCCACTTCCAATGTACTCAGAACCAGCTCAGCTGGCCCAGGCCCAGCTGATACAGCAAATTACCTGCCAGCTTGCACCTCTGAGCATTGCTTCCCTGGAGTCCCTTTTTGGGATATATCACTACTACTCTAATACCCAAAGCTGACTACTCACCCAGAGACCAGTCGTCAGGCCATGGTAGCCTTTCAGCTTGAATTCTTCCTTTTTTATTTTCTGAGATTTCAAGTTTTTATTTACCTACACTAGCTGGCTGGCCTGTCAGTCCATTGCTAGGAACACTATGCCTCTATATGTTATCATCAATAGAATCAACATAGTTGGCCATCTGGTGAAGGCCCTTTGTCCACTCAATTTTCTTAACATTTATAAAAACCATACTGATTAAAAATACTATTTGAGCACTTACTATGTGTCTGATTCAAAGGTTTATCTTGCTGCACTTCAGAGTTTTAGAGGTAAAGGTATTGATTCCAAAAGCGAAATAGCCTCAGCATTGGTTTGGGTAACACTGATTCAGCCAATGTCACCCCACGAAATTCAATGAAAAAATAAAAATAATAATAAATTGGGGAAAAAATCAAATTCATATTAAATGAAAACTGTCCAGAGAGAAGCCAATTTCTTCCTGTACATCCCGATCTATGAAGCATTCTGGGAGAGGGTTCATTTCACTTCTCTCCATGTGATTAAAATATTGCTAGGTAAATTACAATTCTTTTAGCCCTTCAAGTGTCCAATGCAGACCTTGGTTTCTGTAGCTCTTTGCACTTGTTGTTATAATGCACACTCCAAGGAGCCCTATTTACATGATAAGTAGTCTAAGACAAGATAGTGCTTCTTAAATTATCTTTGCAAAAAACAGTTTTTTAAAAAAGCCTCTAATCCATCAAGAGCCAACACATTTGAGAAAAATATTAGAAAATAAAAATACATGCCCCATTTAAAAAATTATTTGATTCGACAGAAATAAAATCACTTGAGTTAGTTTGCTATAATAATTTTGAGTGCTTATTCTCAATTTATTATGTCTGTTTTTGAGCACTGGTGACAACAATTTTTGGATGATAGTGGCCCATGGGCCACCCTCAGAGTAGCACCCACAGGTCAGGAACATGGATTCAATGTGAATGGTGCCCCCTAGCATTGCCAGGTGCTGAGTTTCTATCTGATCACCAGGCATTTTGACCATTTTGTAAGAGAATAACTGGAAGAAGTGTACACATATATATTAAAATGAAGGGGGCAGCAAGACCTTACAGAGACTTTGTTATGATAGGCAAATTAATTGGTTATAGACAAAATACAAGGCAGCGTTGTCCTTATTTAACCTTGATACCTGAGCCTTATACCACCTCGGAGTTGGGACTTCACATCCAAGCTTATTAGTGATCTGATGTCATTGGCGGCAAATGAGACCTTTTCCCTAACTCAGAATTTCTGGCCCAAGTCCAATTTGTGTAATTGCCCCTGACTAGATGAATGCTTCCTACCACTGAAATTATACTTCCCCTCTTAAAATACTGTGTAATAACACAGCCTGCCTTTGAATGGCTGTCATTATAAACGTTAGAGGTAACGACATTTTTCTGCAAGATAGAAGAATTTTTTAAAAAGCTTGTGTGTGTGTGTGTGTGTGTGTGTGTGTGTATGAGTCTGTGTGTGTATTCCTGGGTGAGGTTTATGAACATACGAATAGCTTCTTAAGGAAAAAAACAACAACTGTTAGCTAAAAGTATCAGGATGATACTTTTGTCAGAACAGAAATTTCACTGAATATTTACACAAGAAGGCTGTGGGACCACAGAACTGAGTCTTCTGCAAAGAAGATGCTAATGCTAATAATTGCAAGGCCTGGTAAGGCATGATGAAATGCATGGGTTTTAAAGTCAGACTTTGGTTTGATTACAGAGGGTCTGTGGGACAGCTTTATTAAAAAGAGAGACTTAAATGGTCTTTAGAGAAGTTTAGGGCAGAAGTCTTTTTAAGACTTCCACCTCTCTGCACAATTTTGGTGTTCCTATTCTTTTCTTACACATTTGGTGTAAAAAGGGCTATAAAAGTATAACTCTTTGAATATTCATTTAAAAATAAAAATAGACTTCTGAGCTCCTTTTTATCCCCTTTTCTGAATCTAATCCTACATTGTTGCCAGAGTTATTTTCCTAAAACATGTGCATCATGTAATTCCCTATGAAGCATCTACATTTGTTCCTTATTTCCCATTCGAGCAAGTCTTGCCCCTCCTGCTGGGCATGGAAAGCCCTACAGAATCTGTCTCTATTTCACTGACTCCACATTAGCTTTGATTACTTCTCAGCATGAAATTTCATTGTGATACCATTGTAATTAGATAGTTATTAATAATAGACAAGGAGCAAAGGGGGAAGCCAGACATGATAGGCATGTCATCTGGGCACCTTCACCAGAAAGATGCAACCTTGCACTCCCCAGGGAGACACCAGCCTATTCCCTGCAGATCACCGGGGGACGAGGTCCAACAAAGTGGAGATAGAGGCATGCCCAGTGAAGTTGGGGTCACATAGGGAAGGCACTTGATTGTCATTCAAACCTAGGGACAGAGATGATTGGCCAGGATGGGAGGGGACACTGCAGGCCTGCAAATATTTGGGAATACATAATCCCCTAGACAAAGGAATTTGCTCTCTTATTACTCTTGTGCTCCTGGCTGGCTCTGTACGAATGGGCTGCAGCTGGGAACACAAACCAAGCGAGCCTGATGCTGGATTGGACTATGCCCTAACATGGAACGGAAATTCTGGACACTGGCTCTGATTTTAGCCCCTAAAGGCAAGTGGGACTTCTTCCTTGGCAGGACTGAGGGAAAGGAAACCTTGGAAACTCAGGGATTTGATTCCACAGAAATGACGCTTTCTACAATATTTCATCCTCCCATGTAAGTCTCAGAAAATTCTTTTGCTTGAGCGCAAGAAATCCACCCCCACCAGCAACCAGGGGACACGAGGACCTTTCCCCTCTCTTAACAGTTGGAGTTGGGTTGCTCTCCAAAGAATTTTTCTGACTGGCTCTGGGCCTTCTCATTGGGAGGAAGGAGGGGATGGGGGAGAGAGAGAGAAACATCGATGTGAGAAAAACACATTGATTGGTTTGCCTCCTGCAGACACCCCTACTGGGACTGGGGAACCTGCAACTGAGGTACATCCCTTGACCGGGAATGTGAACCCCTCAGTCCACAGGCCGATGCTTTAACCAGTGAGCAAACTGGCTAGGGCTCACACAGGTGCTTTTAAACATGTTTAAGAAGCACCATCAGTTATTATGAATACCTAGATCAGAGGCTGGTCAACCTTGTTGGTAAAGGGCAAGATAGTAAATATTTTAGGCTTTGCAGGCTGTGTGGTCTCTGTTGCAAGGACTCAGCTCTGCTGCTGTAGCAGGAAAGCAGCCCAGACAGTACCTAAATGATTGAGTGACTGTTTCCCAAAAAATCTTACGGACATTGAAATGTGAATTTCATATAATTTCCACTTATCAAAATAGTATTCTTCTTTTGACATTTCTAAACATTTAAAAATGCAAAAATTGGATAACTAACCTATTGTGGTAACTACTTTGCAATATACACGTGTATAAAACCACAGTGTATACCTTAAACTTACATAATGTTATATGTCAATTATATTTCAATAAAGCTGAAAAAATTTAAAAGCTATTCTTAGCTCAAGAGGGCATACAAAAGCAGACGAGGGGCTGAATTTGGCTGGTGGGTCATAGTTTGCTGACCACTGACCTAGGTCATTGTTCCTACAAGTGTGCTTCCTAGACCACCTGCATCAGAATCAGTGAGAGTCGGGAGTTTATAGAAAATATAAATTTGGGATCCAGGGAAGCAGAATTTCTGAGCACATTAAGGATTCCATCAGACAGCTGTGAATCACCACCTCCAGACAGGGGCAATGCCAGAGCTGGCTCCTCAGGAATCTATTTTATAGGACTCACAACCCAAGGGGGCAACGTCAACAAGAGGGACTCCATGCTTTTAATCAGCGTTTTAGAATCTTTCAGATGCAGGAAATTTAAAACCTGGGAACTCTGAGTGTTTGCATTTAAAATCTATGTTTTTCAGAATATCAGTACTAGTAGATGCAGCAAGTCTTTATTTAACTTAAACTCAGTAAAAAATAGAAATGTATTCACGGAGAAGGAAAGAAGCTTACATTCCTTATTAAACATATTGTGTATGATACTAAAATGTAAAAAGAAACAATTGTTATATTTTTCCCTTAAATGAAAGTCTCTAGCTGAGGCCTTTGTTATCCATGGCAAATTCAGGAGAAAAGATTTATTTCATTATGAGCCAACATTTCTGAAGGGCAGATATAATGTATTTCTCAAGACTCTGGACATCCTCATTAACCTAATACACTGGGTTACAGAAGAGCATTTTCTAGGAACAAGGGTCACATGGAAGGCTGTGCCCACAGGGCACTTGAACCAATGCGTATCAATTGAGGCCGGAATATGACCCACTTGAGTAGAATAGGTTTGGTAGTTTCTGATCCACAGACCATCATGACCTGCACTTTGCAAATTATTTGCAAGCACTAAGGAAAGTGTGCCAGGGGAGCAAATGGCTCAATTCTAACATGCAACATGAGCCAAAATTATTTTTTAAAAAAATATATTTTATTGATTTTTTTACAGAGAGGAAGGGAGAGGGATAAAGAGTTAGAAACATCGATGAGCGAGAAACATCGATCAGCTGCCTCCTGCACACTCCCCACTGGGGATGTGCCCGCAACCAAGGTACATGCCCTTGACCGGAATCGAACCTGGGACCCTTCAGTCCACAGGCTGATGCTCTATCCACTGAGCCAAACCAGCTAGGGCAGAGCCAAAATTCATTAAGTGCCTCTTTTGTATCAGGCACTATGATAAGTACATTATGTCGGTTTAATCCTTACAAAAAACATAGGAGTAGCTACATCTTACAGATGAGGAAACTGAGTTTTGGAGATCTCAAGGAACATGTCCAAGACCACACAGGTCAAGTCAGGACTCAGATTTGAGCTCATGGACTGTGCTCCTAACACTGTCCGAGATTACCTCCCAGCACCATCACATTGAAAATCAACCAGGCTTTGGAGGGTTTTCTTTCACTCCAGCTGGGGAAGAAACCAGGCACTGGGCTGTGTGTAGACTCTGGACAAATGTGCTAGCTCTCGCATCAAAGAGGCCAGCGCTCTGGTGTAGCATTGTGCTAGTTCACCACGATTGTCCTTTTAGGACCCTGAGCCTGCTATGGTCAGCTCTGGATCACCCTTGCCAAGGAGGGAGATGGTGGTTTTCCTTTTATGGTAATGTTTATTTGGGAACCAGTAAGCCAGGTTCCTAATGGAAAGGGACAATGACCGAGCAGGCTCCTTAGGAATAAACACACCTATCTTACAAGACGTCCACTCAAAGGGGGAGACATCAACTGGGGCCCCTGCAGACTTTATTAGAGGTGGAGCTAGATTCTGGCAGAAGTGGACAAGGATGTGAGGCGAAAGTTGAGATTTCAGACACTAATTCATAGGATACCCACCCATTCTGGGCCAAGGAATCCAATACCTAGTGAACAAGAATCCGGGATCCACAGAACAACCATTATTTGAACATGGTTGTGTTTAATGTGTCTAAAAACTGCTATCAGAATGCATATATTAGAATTAACACATTATTTTTTTCTCTCCTTATTAATTTTTCAAGTTAGAGAATGTCTTCAAGCATGGCTCAGGGGAATAACACTGGGACTAATTAGGCCAAACACTGTGCTCATCTCCTTATGCCTGAGGGAGCGCAGATAAGTTCTCCCTAACTCTGGAGAACAGTGTTTTGAGTTAAAGTGTTTCCAGACATTTTGGAGTTAGAGTACAATGCTACGTTTGTGATATAACAATGACAATTTGAGTCTAACTTTGTGTATTATATAGAGCCATTTTTATAGCTTAATGAAATATTTTTAAAGGGCAGGCGTGGTAAGCACAATTTATGACCACTTCCTTTGGGAACAAGACTCTATTTCTCTATTAAAAATAATGTTTAGGCCTTTTATAAGAAGTGGATATACATTTGTCACTCTGATGGCTGCTTTAAAAGAGGAAGGGGGGGGGAGAGAGAGATAGAAACATCAATGATGAGAAAGAATTATTGATCAGCTGCCTCTTGCATGCCCCCTACTAGGGTCAAGCCCACAACCTGGGCATGTGCCCTGACCAGGAATTGAACTCTGACCTCCTGGTTCATAGGTCAATGCGCAACCACTGAGCACGCTGGCCAGGCTCTGATGGCTTTTTTTAATACAAAATTTTCCAAATTTCTGAAGGAAAAAAATTAAAATCTAGGTTCTCAAGCAAAAAATATAAAAAAGGGTTTCTTTATTCACTGAGACTTTCAGGGTCAGCGTGGGTAATTCATTCTTCTGAGGTTAAAAGAAAAAAGGAGGAACAATTAGGGATGAGGAACTCAGATTCTGGGCACCTTTTGATTTCTGTGAAAACCATAGAAGCAAGACTTTCCCTAGAGGTGTCTGGCTGGCTCAGAAATTGACTTGCTCACTGTTTCCTTCTGTGCCTCCCCCAGGCAGTTTTTCAGTGTGTTAAGACACAGGCCTCAAAAGGGTCATTAATTGATTTTCATAAATTCCTGCAGTTTAGAGCCCTTTGCTGAAGTGACCTTTCTTAGGCACCTTAGGGGAGGTCTTTATTAATTTGGTGTAAATCTCTTCTATTAAATTAGGAGATTCTGTCACTAGAGCAGGATCAACCATTCCATAGACCAAACTGCCTGTTTGAATAGGCAAGCTTTCATTTGAATATGGATTACCTGGTGGATGTTGTTGAAATGCAAATTATGATTCAGCAGGGCTGAGGTGGGATGCAAAATTACCAGATCCTCCACCTCACCTTGAGGGGCCGGGTGCTGCTGTCAGGCAGCAAGCTTTGCTAGGAGCAGAAAGGAAAGACATCAGGGCAAGGAGTGCAGAGCTGACCTCTCGTTATGGGAGTCATAGTATTTTTCAATGATAACACAACTACTTGGAATTTTTGGATGGAACTCTTTTGGACTTTGTGCCTGTCCCTCAAAGCAGGAAGTTTCGGCATATCTGGCCCCTGAGCACTATATGCCAGTTAAGAACCCAGTTGTTATGACAACTGATGAAGGAAAGCAGCCTTAATAACAAACAGAAATTCAAGTCACGTACTCTTGAAGTTAAATAACAACTAAGAACAGATTCTTAATGTTTTATTCCACCAGACAAGCACTGTGACATTTTATGTATCCATAAAGATTTCCTGGACAAATAGGATGACTTGTTCCACTGTATATTACTGGCACTCTCTTCAAATAGCCTTCCTCAAGTTTGCTAATTTATAACAACAAAGTCCTCCTTCCCTCTCCTCCCCTGAAGGAATCAACATGTTTCCTTTCTTCAATCTTTTCCCCTTTGTTGAACACAGACCAATTTTCCGAAGGTCCTTAGGCTGAGGAAAGCCTGTAATTTGGCTTATGTTGAGAGCCACCGTGTGGTAGAATTCCAGCTATCCTATATAATAAAGAGGTAATATGCAAATTTACCCTCACTCCGTCATGCCATCACAAGATGGCTGAGCCCACAGCAGAGGCAGGGTTCCTGTAACACAAGATGGCTGCGCCCACAGTGGAGGCGGGGTTCCCGTAATGAGCAGTAACAAGCTATCAGCAGGGACCTGAGGCTGCGTGGCGCCGGGCCGGGGCAGGGGACCTGAGGCTGTGCCCCCCACCAGGTGGGGCTTGATGGGGGACCTCAGGTCGCACCCCCTGCCCTGGCACTGGGCCGGGGGACCTGAGGCTGTGCCCCTGGCCCAGCAGGGCTTGACGGGGGACCTCAGGCCATGCCCCCCCCGCCAGGCTGGGGGACCTGAGGGCACGCCCCCCCGACGCCCCCCCTGCCCCAGAGATGGGCTTGGGGACCTGCAGCTGTGCCCCCCGCCTGGCACCAAGCTGGAGAACTTGAGGCTGAGCACCCCCGCCGCCCAGTAGGGCTTGACAGGGGACCTGAGGCTGCACCCCCTGCCTAGCACTGGGCCGGGGAATCTGAGGCTGCATCCCCCCACCTGGTGGGGCTTGATGGGGGTGGGGACAGCCGGGTCTGGATCTCGCCCAATGCGGGTGGGGCCGGCTGGGTCTGGGTCTTGTGCGATTTCGAGGTGCACGCAGGTGGGCAGAGACTTGGCTCTGGGTCCCATGGTGTGCCCCAGACCCTGACAGGAGGAAGATTTTCATATACATTTTACTAATTCTCTTTCATCTCTGACAATTCTATTATAGAGAAAGGGCAAAAAGCAATATTACAATATTTCCTCTAATTCCCTTTTAATGTGCACGAATTTCATGCACCAGGCCACTAGTTGACTAATAAGCACTCGCCTCCTTTGAGCCTGCAATGCAGTTGTTATGAATAAAACTTTAAAAGTTTTATTTCAAACTCTGATCTTGAGGTCTTTGTAAAATAGTATAACCTGAAAATTATTAATACCCTTTGGAGTAGGGGAGGATGAGACAGACTTCAGTCAGGAACCATTGCTGGGAGATGTTCCACAAGAGAAAATCCACATAGAAGAGAAAAGGGGAAAAATAATATATTTTTGAGGTATATTGTTGAAAGTACATAGCTTTAAACAAAATTGGCAAGCAGACTCGTGAATTCAATAGGCTTTTTTGACAAGAGGAAATGGGTAAACACTCCTTGCTAAACACTAAGCGATATAGATGTAGAAGCAATGTAATCTTGCTTGTATATTTTGTTAAAAGGGTGATGCTTAGCTTATGGATGAATAGAAGTTAAAAGCAAAGTGTCATTGTGTTGCTGGATTTGTATTCATTTTCAGAACTGTATTATAATTGGGCGAATAGCATAGTTTTATTACATAAGAACAGAAAACTAAATTTATTCATTTTTCAAAATATATGTGACCAATGCTGTTTGGAGCAATACATTGTCTTCTAAACTAGACAAGAACATTGTTGCATACACTCTTAACAATCAGAGATCATTTGGTCCATTTAAAGTTTATTAAAAGGCCAGGCATCTTCGGTATTCCCTTGATAAATCCTGAAGGGGGAAAATAGAAACACTAATGCTATCACTTAGAAAATCTTGGCCTGAAGAAATGACAAGAGTTTTTATAGAGCTTCCTGGGATAATGTGGTGTGTTGGGAGATCTTAACTGGAAGAAGTAACATCAGACCTGAATTCTCAAGGGGAAACAAGAGTTTGCCAAAAAATATGGAAGAGAAGGAATTTTTTTTACATAGGAAGAAATAATTTGCTATGACAATGAGGTACAAAACAACAGTTATGTGTTGCTAGGAGAGTATACTGGTAGGTTCCATGAAGGCAGCGATTTTTAATTTGTTTTGTTCACTGCTGTATCATATAACTTCATATGGTGTCTGAAACATGGTAGATGCTCAATGAATATTTGTGGAGTGAAGAATGTGAGATAAAAGGGTTGGTCTTGGTTCTCTAGAGGCCACGGAGAAGCACAGAGGTTTTAAGAAGGGAAATGAAACCTTAAAAATGGACAAGACTAAGTGGGTGGCCATGGTAGTGGTGGTGAGGTTATAGAGTTATAACCAGGTTACAATCTGGTAAATCTCAATGTTTGTGGAATGGACAAAGGAATATAATTCATTAGAGGAGTCTGAGGAGAAACAGAGAACTGGAAGACTACAGGAGACTGGTGTCCTAGAAGCCAAGGGAGGAGAGATTCTGGAAGAAATGAGAAGCATTCATTTGACAAATAGGAAGCTATTTTAACATCAGAGAGATCTTTCTCAGAAACTAGAGAGCTGTGGGTTGAGAGAGGCAAGACAGGCAAGAAAGCACAGATGTTAAGTAAATCCTATTCCTCAAGAGTAACAGTCTTAAGTGATTTAAGGAATAGGTGGGATTTATGTAGGGACATATATGATATTTCAAGAAAGTTGTCTGAGAATGAAAGAAAAGAGAAAGAGCCATGGCTGGAGGGTAATGCAGAACAAAGGAAAGATTCTTAAAGTATAAGATAAATTCCAGCAGGTTTATAGGCTAAGGGTAAGGTGCCTAAAGAAAAAGAAGTTGTAATTGTTCCCATGATAAAGAGGATTTTAGTGAAGCCGTTCTCTGAGTGGGCAGGGGTGGCTTCCTTCCAGAGCAGGGTGAAGCTGATGTCTTTGAATAGAGTACTTATAAGTTTTCCTTTGAATACAGAGGGAAAGAAGAAAGGATGAGTCTTGATACAAGCTTATTTCTGAGGCATGAGGGAGAGGAACTTATCCATAAGCACTAGGGATAATAGATATTGGATTAGCTTCAGCTAAATGTGGATTTAATGAATGCATTTTTAAAATTAATTTTTTAAAATATATTTTATTGATTTTTTTACAGAGAGAAAGGGAGAAGGATAGAGAGTTAGAAACACCGATGAGAGAGAAACATTGATCAGCTGCCTCCTGCACACCCCCTACTGGGGATGTGCCCACAACCAAGGTACATGCATGCCCTTGACTGGAATTGAACCTGGGACCCTTCAGTCCGCAGGCCGACGCTCTATCCACTGAGCCAAATCAGTTAGGGCTAATGAATGCATTTTAATGGTTATTATTATCTACTAGAGGTCTGATGCACAAAATTCGTGCAAGAGTAGGCCTTCCTTCCCCCGGCTGCCAGCACCGGCTTCCCTCTGGCACCCAGGACCTGGGCTTCCCTCTGGCACCCAGGACCTGGGCTTCCCTCTGGCACCAGAGACCCGGGCTTCCCTCCGGCCACTGGCAGGCACCCGAGACTCGGGCTTCCCTCAGAGCCCCAGCTTCATCTGGAAGGAGTCGGGTCTAATGAACATATTACGTTTTTATTATTATAGATTTGATAACATTTTTTATTTTCTTTACATAGGATTGGGGATTTCTAAGGCAACTGACAAGGTATTGTATGTAGGATTTAGCAGGCTCCCAAACTCACATTCAATTGCTGGCATATGTGGGTTGGGTTGTTTTTTTAACATAAAAAAAAATAAATAGCTAAAATGTAATATTCATCCCAAATTTATAACAATATAACTAAATTGGACTCATCTATGCTTCCTCACTAAATTTTATTCCAAATTTAAGTGGAAGTGTCATTTTGGTGCAACTTTTTCCAATCTACCAGTAGAAGATGTTTTGCAACATAAAACTGTTTCTGAACTGAAATGCATTATATTGCTCATTAAAGCGGGCTCTCCTGGAAATGTAAAACTGAATTATCCAACACACTACAAAATCCTCCACAAATGTACCACATATTGTGAAATAATGTTCATTAGGAGGAGAGGCAAGACAACACATTTTCTTTACATTTTAGGGCAAGTATCATAACTTAGATTAATATGGTACAATAACTGTAATTATTTTCATTGCACTTTTGGTAGAATTTACATTCATTAAAAGTGTATGGTTTTGTATGCTGCAATATGAAAAAATGAACGTGACTTTAGAGTGTTTTATAGCAAGATAATGCTGTGGGTGATTTCATCCATTTATTCAGCAAATAAGGGCACACGTGCAGGTGCTGTGATTCAGAAGCTTCATGGCAAGATTTTCCTTAGTTTACCATTTGGGGTTCTCTTGCACATCACTGTAACTGCACTCGCTCCACTTAACTTTCTGCTCTCGTGCATAAGTAACTAGCACGTTAGAGGCAGGCAACATTTTTGATATGACCAGCATAATTTCTTAAATATAATTTATTACACGATAGTGGCAGATAGTGAGGATTGTGACTTATTTTTTGGCTACTTAACATTTTAATATTTATAGAACCAGGGGAATTTGAAACTTACTTACTTGGTAAATATATCATACGTTGGTCATTTTTAGATTTGAGTTTATAACTTTTCTTTAAAGTCAATTAAAAGACACTATGATTCTCTCCCACCACATAAAAATAATTTGCATGAGTTGATTGAACATATTTTATGTAATGTAAACTTGGTCATCTGCCTGTAGCTTCTAAATTGCTGGCTAGAAGCATCATTGCTTCTTTCTTTCTCTCTGACATTTCTTAATATCTCAAATTCTGCTACTGACAAATTTTGTTTGAGGTTAATAAACTTTTGGGCTGCGAGTTCAAGAAAATTGCCACTGTAGATTAGGAGGGGGCAAGAAATATACTTATGGACCCCCTTTCTCCTGGGGCCTCCAACTAATGAGTGCGCAATTACAAAGAAATAAGTCCATAATTCAGAAACATTAAGAACCGTAGAGGTTTTGAGATGATATGAACATTACAGATTATTTTTAATTTAGAAATGGGGAGCTGGTGGCCAGAGGACTTAAGTGACATGCTCAAAACAGCCATGTGAATTAGAGCAGTGATATACCAGAAACCTGGTGTGCTGATTCTAGGAAGGGAGTTTTTTGTCAAAGCCTGTATGTTTTTTCTAAGTGAAGACACTATTGTCTGGCAGGTTTCACAGCCATACAAGAAGCACATTTAGTAGATTAATTTACAGGATTAGGCTGTTATTACCCATTAGATTAAAAGTAAGCTCCATTAGAACAAGGACATATTTTGTTCACCGATGTCCCCATATTAGCATGGCACCTGGCACCTTTGTGGAATGAACAAGAAGGAAGAAGCAACTTAGGAAAATATTCGGTACATGACCAAACAGAAAGGAAGGATGCTAAGGTTTGGAAGCCTAGACAGAAGAAAATCAGTAGAAACATCATTTTGTCCACTCAGTTGTATTCTTTGTCTCACACGTACATCTTTCTGATTCTTTTGTGTGACTCCCCTCCTTTCCTAATGTCTTCCACACAATAACATAATTTAACGAGCACTCATGCCAAGCTCTGAGGGAAGATGGTAAATAAAATACAGTCCTTGCTTTTGAGGGAAATTAGCTAGTATTTAAAAACCAGTAGTTTCTTTGAATTGGCACTTCTGTTTATCTCCATTAGAGCAATTGTTGATATTTATACTGGTGACTATTGGAATGTAAATGATAACATGTCGCTTCTTTGCACGTAAGGTGTCCTCAAATTAGTAAGTGGGGTAAATACAAGGTTAATACCAAATAGACAATTAACAGCTAAATCTTATTACATGTATATTGGATTTACCATCTATAATCACTGTTTCTGTCCATTCTTCCATTTATACTTAGAGATGGCCAAGAGATATATTTTTAAATAAAACAATTGCTATATTAACCTGATTATTTAATTGATGTGTGGGGGATGGGGTGAAGTGGGGGTATTCTTTGGATTAAAGAGAATATTCATTTTAAAATTTTTAATTTCTATGCTACTTGAACTTTATGATAAAGAGTTGAAAAAAATCACTTGTCTCTAGGGAACTTATGAAAGGAGAAGGATGGTACTTTTCCACTTCAGAATATATATGCAAATAAATGCACGCTACTGATCAACATATAAAAGAAGCTTTGTTTTCAAGTGACCAAAACACAGATGTTGACTTGTCCACAATTAGTTAATCAAAATTTTAAAACTGAGTTATTTTAAATGAACTTGATCACATTTACCCAAAATATATGATCCTGTTGCCAAGTCCAATGTTAAATTCTCTGTCCTCTCTTACTTAGTACACGACACAGTCATTCACATCTTCCATCTTGAAATATTTCCCCCCATAAAGCCACTAATTATCCCTCTCTCTTATTTCGCCTCCTTCCTCACAAGTCATGCTTTCTTAGTCTTTTGCTGGTCACTCTTCCTGACCTCTAAAACTGGAGGGTTTTAGTCCTCAGTCCTCAGAATGTTTCTCTTCTTTATTTATTCTCCTTACATGTTCTCATTCAGTCTCTAGCCTTAAATACCACCCACATTCTTTTGAAATATATTCAGAATTCATTTCCTGCTGCCTCTTCTTCTACCACCCTTCTCCAATCTCTCTTCATCTCTTACTTGGATTGCTGTGAAAGCCCACTCACTCGTCTGCCTATTTCCAGATGTGCCTGCTAAGAGATTATTCTCCACACAGCAGCCACAGTAAGGCTTTCCAAATGTTACATCACATCATTCCTATGTTTAAAAACTCCACAAACTTCCCATTTCACTCAAAAATAAAATCTAAAGTCCTTCCTGTGGCCCATGGCTACATAAGACTCTACATTACCTGCCTCCCTACAGCCCCAACAATGTCTCTGACCCATTTACCATTCCGTCTCTCTCTTCTCCACTCAGTCTCAACCACAGGCGCTCCTTGCTGTTACTCAACTACATCAAGCACAGTCCTGCCCTGGGCCCTTCCCTTTGCCTACAGTACTATTCCCTGGATTCCCACACAGCTTGCTCCCTTACTTTCTTTAGATCTCTGCACAGATGTCTTTCCTAACTACTCTTTTTATAAGAGAACTATCTTCCATGCCCATCATTCTCCTTTCTTTTACGTTGTTTCTCAGTTTCCTTCATTCTCAGCTCCAAGATGTATTTCTTTGTTCATTACCTAATTTCCCACTAGGAGATAAGCTTCTGGAGGCAGGACTTCGTTTTGACTACTGCCATACTTCCAGCACCTACAGCAGTGCCCAGCACAGTAGATCCTCAACAAACTCTTATTAAGTTAATGAGAATGGAGGGATAAATCCTGTTTGTCCAGGTAGAAGCCAGCAAAGCTTTCTGACATAATGTGAAACTCACTGATATTACAGTCAGCAGAAATAGATTTCAGTTCTGTTTTTGTTACTTTTGAATAGTGAGACAACGGCTCTACACCTATTTCCAGTGCTCTGTCTCTCTCACCTTCAGGGCCACCATGCATCAATTTCCCCTGTTGGTATATGTCATGTGAAATCAGTGACATTTTCCATACTTAGGATGGGTTACCTTGTCATTAATATTTATTCATATTTCTAATATGTGTGGAACCATAAATTGCCTTTCCATGTGCCAAGACATATTGAACTTGGACCAATTACTTAACTCTGAGTCTACGTTTCTTTTCTTTTTTAAAAATACATTTTTATTGATTTCTGAGAAGAAGGGGGAGAGAGAGAGAGAGAGAGAGAGAGAAACATCAATGATGAGAGAGAATCATTGATTGGCTGCTTTCTGCACATCTCCTATTGGGGATATAGCTGGCAACCTGGGCATGTGCCCTTGATTGAAATTGAACCTGGGACCCTTCAGTCCACAGACTGATGTTCTAATCGCTGAACCAAACCAGCTAGGGCAGTCTAAATTTCTTTATTCATGAAAGTTGGGTTGAGAAGTGAAATGTGAGGAGACCCTTTGAATTTTAAAATGTAAACTAATGACTTGATTGTACCTCAAAAACCTAAAATAAATCACATTACAATGTCATTATAAAAAGATTTCACCTCATGCTTTGACATAATCAGTAGTCATATAAGACATATCCAGGGTAGAGTATCTACTACATTTGTGACTCCAGCCATTCTCTATTCCCGGGCACTCAGCAATACCACATTTTCCAGACTTTCATAATTTGTAAGACCTATAATTGAGTCTTGGCTAATGAAATGTGGGAGGAAGTGATGTTGAAGTCAGATTACATAATATTGATTACGGGCTATTCATTTTGACTTTCACCTAATCTCTCTGGATAGCACTCATTTCACATAATGAGTGCTTTTTTTCTCTCTTAAAAATATTCCTGTATAAGATCTTGCTAAATATTTTTTTGAGCTAAAATCACTTTTGATGATTTCTTAAGACTTTTGTTGTGTGGTAATGCTAGTTTTAAAATTCAAAGTTCTTCTTTTAAAGTATTGTTTAAAACTTTAACCAACTGACTGCTTACATATTTCTTCAAACAAGTAGTTTCAAAAAATAAATACTAAAATATTTGGGGTAAAGTGGCATGACATATGCAACCTAGTCTTAAATGGTTCAGAAACACACACATGCATACACACACACACACACACACACACACACACATGCATACGCACTATTAAGCAAATGGAGCAAAATGCTAACAGCAATGTGGGTAAATGGTATATGGTGTTCTGTGTACTATTTTCATAATTTTTATGTGAATTTAAAACTATTTATTGTATTGATTGATTTTAGAGAGGAAAGGAGAGAGAGAGAGAGAGAGAGAGAGAGAGAGAGAGAGAGAGGGAGAGAGAGAGTTTTTTGTTGTCCCACTTATTTATGCATTCATTGATTGATCCTCATATGTGTCCTGATCAACCTTGGCATATCAGGACGATGCTTTAAATAACTGAGCTACCTGGGCAGGGCTGAAACTCTTTTAAAACAAATCTGCTTTAAGAAAAAATATTAGCATTATAAAAAAAATCAATGCTTCTCATATATTTCCTTTTAATATCTTCCCTGCAATTTAAAACTTATGATATAATGTTTTTGTCTGATAATATGCTTTTTGAAAATTTAAAGCAGAATTTTCTACATAGACACAATTCTCTGTGCCCATACTTTTTATACTTTGCCCTCAAACATAGCTCTGATGTAATTTATGCTGCCTCTCAAATACTTTAAATTTTCTTTGAGTGTAAAAGAAAGAGATGTGCATTATTGATACCAGTTTATCATATTGTTAGTATGAGAAAGGAATATCCTGATCTAGTGAAAACTTTTAAGATCATGTTTTCTAGTAACGTAAAAAAAAATTTTTAAATGCTCATCAACAGTAATTTATTGAAAGTTCTCAAATTAATAGGAGGCTTTGTTACATTTTTATATAAATAAGACCACAATACCTGACAAGGATTGATTATAGTAATTACTCTAAATCGCTTTATTCCAGACATCAAACAGACTCCTTGCCCTGGCCAGTGTGGCTCAGTTGGTTGGAGCGTCCTCCCATACACCAAGAGGTGACAGGTTCGATTCCAGTCAGGGCACATACCCAGGTTTCAGGTTTGACCCCCGGTCAGGGCACATGCATGAGGCAACTGATCAATCTCTCTCTCTCTCTCTCTCTCTCTCTCTCTCTCTCTTTCTCTCTTTCCCTTCCTCTCTCCCTCTCTCTAAAATCAATTAAACAAACAAACAAAAAACCCAGCCTTCTTGGATGGAAAGTGTAATGATTTCTTATCTTATTCCATACTAGGTTGAACACTGGCCAACAAATGATCTATACTAATAAAAGGGTAATATGCTAATTAGACCGGTGTCCTTCCAGACAAAGCCATGGTGGCGGGGCCGAGGCAGAGGCGGTTAGGGGTGATCAGGCCAGGAGGGAAGGGCAGTTGGGGGTGAGCAAGTCAGTGGCGGGGGAGGGTAGTTAGGGGCAAACAGGCCGGCAGGGGGGCAGTTGGGGGAGAGCAGGCCAGCATGCAGAGTGGTTAGGGGCGATCAGGCAGGCAGGCAGGTGAGCGGTTAGGAGCCAACAGTCCTGGATTCCGAGAGGGATGTCCGACTGCTGGTTTAGGCCCGATCCCACAGAGATCGGGCCTAAACCAGCAGTCAGACATCCCCTGAGGGGTCCCAGACTGGAGAGGGTGCAGGCTGGGCTTAGGGACACCCCCCTGTGCACAAATTTTGTGCACTGGGCCACTAGTTTATATATAAATTTGTATATTTCTTGAGCCATTACAATAGAAAAATAGTCAACCTAATCAAGAAATAGTAGCAATAAGAAATGAGAATAATATAAATACTCTAAGTTAAAGTGGAAAATAAAAGAAAAAAATAGAAAACACTTGATTTAATTATATTTAAATACATTTAAAATCATGACTAAAATAGAAAATTATGTAAGGTAATATAAATTATAAAATTAAACTGAGGCAAGACAGAAACTCTAAGAAGATTAATTACTATGAAAAAAATTGAGAAAAGTTATAAAAATCTCTCCCCCACCAACCAAACCCCAAATACCAATCACTTTGCCTTCTCCCTTCCTACTTGCATTCCTCTGATTTGTTTTATATAATACATTTAACTGTTATTTCTTGAACACTATGGATTAATATTGGAGAATATGGAAATTTCTGTCTTAATCCTGGCTTATACCATCTCATTTTACACAGTTAAGTATAATGCTAGCTTTTTATTTGACATGAATATTTATCAGGTTAAGTAAATATCCCACAATTCCTAGTTAATTATGAATCTTTGTCAAAAATGTATAATGAATTTTATCAAAAACTAGAAAAAAGGTATCTATGGACATGATTATTATTTTATACTTTGACTATCACTTTGATGAATAGCATTAAGAGATTTATAATTGAACTACCCTTTCATTCCATAAACCATATTATGCTTATAAAGTTCTTATTCTAATTTCATATGTAATTTTATATCAACATTAATATTTGACATTGGTCTAAAGTTTTTCTTTTTCAGGTTCTGTTTTATTTTTTACTATCAGGCTTTACTATTGAAGTTACAGTAGATGTTATAAAAGCAATCAATATTTTTTCTTCTCTCTCTGCTTTAACATAGCATTGCAGTTATCCTTCCTTGAAGGTATAATATAACACACTTTTGAAATTATCTAACTCTGGAGGGTTGGGTTGGGTTTGAGGTTTGGTTGTACAAGAGCAACAAGAGAGCGAATTCCTTTGTTTAGGGCATTATCTATTCTTAATAAATACACAAATGGGTGAAATGTTGAATAGGCATGTCACCAAAGAAGATATATGAATGCTAATAAACACACGAAAAGGTTAGAGAAATATAAATTAAAACCATAAAGAGCATCACTATGTGCCCATTAGAATGACTATAATCAGAAAGACTGTGGGTACCAAGTGTGGGAAACAATGGGCAGAAATTGGAAACCTCATACATTGCTAGTGGATATGTAAAAAGATATGGTCATTCTGGAAAACATTCTGGCAATATCATAACAATTTAAATACATACTTGTCATATAACCCAGCAGTACCATTTCTAGGTATCTACCCAGAAAAAATGAAAATATATGTGCACACAAACATTTCTATCCAAATGTTCATAGCAACATTATTCATAAATGCCCCAAACTGAAAACAACCATCTATTGGTGAATGGATTAAAATAATTGGCATATCCATACAATGGAATACTACTCCAGCAATAAAAAAAAGAAATAAACTAATCCTAAATGCATCAACATGGGTAATCTTAACAGCACTATGCTAAGTAAAAGACTACATACAGCAATCCCACTTCTGGAAGCATACCCTAAGAAACCCGAAACACCAATCAGAAAGAATACATGCACCCCTATGTTCATAGCAGCATAATTTACAATAGCTAAGATCTGGAAACAACACAAGTGCTTATCATCAGATGAGTGGATTGAGAAGTTGTGGTCCATTTACACCATGGATTACTATGCAGCTATAAAAATGACGGATCTCTTACCCTTTGTGACAGCATGGATGGACCTGGAGAGTATTATGCTATGTGAAATAAGCCAGTTAAAGAAAGACAAATATCACATGATCTAACTTATATGTGGAATCCAATGAACAAAATAAACTGATGAAAAAAATAGGTCCAGAGGCATAGAAGCATAGAACAGAATGACAGATTTCAGAGGGGAGGTGCGTGGAGGGAATGGGAAGAGATTAACCAAATGACATATATGCATATATGCACAGGCCATGGACACAGAAAATAGGTTGGGGAAGGCCTGGGGAGGGGGATAAGGAGGGAGAAAATGGGGGACTTCTGTAATACTGTCAACAATAAAAATAAAGACTACATACTGTATGATTCCATTTATATAAAAAATGTAGAAAGACAAAACTGTTCAGAAAGCATATTAGCGATAATATGGGACTCGGTGAAATTGGGGTGATGGATGACCTAAGGATTATGGTGACTATTACACAACTATATTATTTTAGCAAAATTTACTCCTTATACACTTACAATTGGTGAATTTTATGGTGTATAAATTGAACCACAATGGTGTGTATTAACAGTAAATACACTCTAGTAACCAAGATTTTAGAGCAAGACATATATATGTGTAATATTATCCCATTTATATTGAACATACTGTATTTATTCAAGTATTTGCTAGTTAAGAGTACAAAATTTCTGTATATATACAAAAAACACGTTAGCCTCTGGAGGGAAAAACACTGAAAGTCTGAGAAAGGAGAGAGTTACTTTTCACTTGATACCTTCTGACATTATTTGCTTAAAAAAATTAAACCATGTACATTATTGCTTTTTAAATAAAAACATCCTAGTAAATAATTAAAACAAACAACCATGATCCTGTTGTAAGGACTCAGGCCCGTGAACCCGCTCTTGAAGATCGACTTATCTGAATGAGGCCTAAGCACTTATAAGTAGCCTCTACTAATATAATCAAAGTGCATTTCATCAAAAACCGTGGTGCTAATTCCTCTTAATTTCAGAGAGATGAGTGTAAATTGTAGGAATTTGGGAAACAAGAGGTTTTTTACTAGAAGTACTGTATTTTAAGCATCACAGTTTTTTACTAGAAGTACTGTATTTTAAGCATCACAGTTTTTTACTAGAATTACTGTATTTTAAGCATCACATCCTGCAATTCTACACTAGCCACAAAATAAAAGCCATTTCCTCATGCCCAAACACAAATGCAAACAAAATGGAATATTTGAGTATTGAAAGGCAGGGGCGGGGTTGGGG
>NW_005356259.1:4282943-4290622 GCF_000412655.1 Myotis brandtii
AGGTGATTGAAGGCACAAAACAAATGTTTTCAGTAAAGGTACTAATTGAAAAAATATAAATAAAATACATTACATAATAATATGTAATATATAATAAATATATATAAACACGTTCAAAATGCAGTTTTCCTATCACCCATGCCTTTAAAAAGTCATTATATATAAAATGTTTCCAAACTTTTTTCTATGAATCATACAGTGTATACTGCATATCGACTTTCAGTTACACTTTTTAATATCAAGAACCTGTTACAAAGATGTGATTTTCAATTGCATATTATGAAGGTATGACTATTAAATTAAGAATATTTATTTTACTCTTAATGAGCAATGAGAGAAATGAAAATACACTGTCAATATTTAACTAATTATGAAGAACTGTTTTGTGATAATGTCTTAAGAAGGTAAAATTTAATATGTAGGATTGTTCTGCTAGCATATTATTTTCCTTTTTAAATTTAGGAGCGTAATACTTTGCATGGTGTTGCTCACAAATGCTCAGTACTTGGTGCCTTTTTTTCATACAAGGGAGCAACAAGGAAAAACTTCCTCGAAGGGGAAACACCTGCGGAGAAGGCCAAATAAATCATAAAAGGCGCTTCTTTCTGCCTGGCCGACTTCATTTGTATTTCAAACTGCCAGGGCTTTCGTGCAGTTTCTAGTGCTTTACTAGGCAATCGCATATGTTTGCCACACGTGTGTTCTTCACGCATGAGTTCCTCACAGTACTGCTCCTTCTGACCCAGCCGTCCCTGCTGCAGCTTCGGTGCTAACTTAGAATCAACACACGTTTAATGAGCACCTATTGTGGACCATCCAATACTAAAAACACTACCATAGGTTAGGTAGGGTTATTCCAGCATAACAGATGAGACATCTGGTTAAGTGGAAAACCAGGTCTTAGCCTGAATGCTTTCACTTATACTGTTTTCAAGTATCCTCTCTCTCTGTTGCCTCTCCTTCTTTCTCTCCCTTGTTTCGTAGATAATCAAGAGCAAAGTAGTAGAGATATGCTTAGCCGATCCCTTCCCCACAAAGTAGAAGAGAAAAACATCCAGAGTTCAGGGTTTCCACCACACTCCTCACTGCTCCCACCTAGAATAGGGCAGCCCGGCACTTCAGCCCTAACCCTGTTCCATAATGTCCTGCTCAGGTCCTGAAGGCACTATGTGCAATTACTGCTGAAGCAGCCCCTATAGTAGTGGAGGAAGTGTCCTGAGCAATGCTGTTCACAGCTCTGACAGATTTTCTACAGAGACACAGCTCCCAGTGTCTTTATGGGGATTATCAAGACTCTACAAGGGCTTAGAAGGGGTTGAACCAGCTTCCATGTGCAAGCTTGGAATCCTAAGCACAAATCAGAGCTTTGATTCCACTGGAAAAATCAGTTTTTTAAAAAATTAAGTCAATGGGAAACCAGTTTGAGGTCTCTACAACTGATACATTAACAAATTTGTGGACTATAATCCACTTATACTTGGGATTCAATGTTTACCTTCCAAGTTCACAGCACTATAAATTTGTAAGACTTGAAAGCACTATTTTTGTTGTGTTTAATATAAAATAGGGAAAGCTGTAGTCTCAAAATTAAAAAAAACACAGCTTCCTAAACTCATGTTTTTCTGTTACTCTTTTTTTACCTTTATTTTTAAAAGTATGATTCATTCGACTCCAGAGAAACTTCCACCAATGCAATATGATTGTGAAGGTCTTACTATTTTACTGCATACTTAATCGCTGAGCCAGTTTTATCTTACCTCCTCGATGGATAATCAAAGAAGTCTCGCTTCCAATGGGACAGTCCTTAAGGATATCCACTACTTCTGTATGGCTCAGGTTCTGTACATTCTGCTGGTTGATCTCAACAATGAGGTCGCCTTCGCACAGGCCAGGGCATCCCTGAATATCAAGTATTTGTTTCACCCGCTGTCCGGTCGGACTGTCGGCAATAGTGAAGCCAAAGCCCTGGGCACCTTTCACAATGGTTAAGGTCATGAGTTCAGCTTGGGTGGCCCCAGATGAAGCCATAGACACATTGTCGTCATGGACAGGCGGTGGATACGTGCCATCGAGCTGCCCATCTGCTGGCATGGAGTGCAAAGAATGAGGCGGCCGATCTGTTATGTCTGGAACCGACTGTGAGGTCCGAGAAATGTATTCCAAATACGTTTCATAGTTATGTCTGCCATTGACCATGACTGGAGGTGGCCTCTCCATTATTGCAAGGGGTGGCACCAGGCTGTTCGCAGGATCTTCAGGGTCAAAGGGCAAAGGGTAGCCACGACACAACACCAGGCTGACACTCTGACCAATAGGAACCGACTGGAAAAGTTTGACGACGTCTGCATGGGTGTGTCCAAGGACACAAACTTCATTAATATAGACAATGACATCACCTGCAAGAAAAAAAGAAAGAGATTGACCATGTGAGGTAAGTCCAATTAATGTTGGCATAGAGAAATGGAATTATGTATGAGATTAGTGAAAGTGGTGCTGTTTTTCAGTAAGCAGTGAGGAAGTCCATTAGAACCGAGTTTAAATGTACTGTAGGTGACTCAAGATTACAACAGGTCTGCCAACACATGTACTGATCACATGCTGAAAAAAAAATGCTATATGGGTTGTTTTTGAAGTTCAGAAACAACTTCATATTCAGAAAGAAACTGTCAAAAAGAAAAGTTGGGAAGAATTTGTACCTTGAAGAAGCAGTCAGTCTATGCTTCCTTTTTCATCTTCATTTTCATCTTCACTGTATTTCAGTTAATAACATTTTCAAACTATTGAGAAGTGGTGGGCATAAGTTTTGGATGAAACCTTTGAAGCCCCAGTACACGGTTTTATTTTTGGTATCACTTGTCTGAGTCAGCTGCCTTTTTATCTTTTTTATAGAAGAGGAAAATATTTTGCCCATTTACATTTTTTATCTAGAGCAGGTGTAATTGCAAAGGTTCCAGGCATACATGGGAATAGGTCAAGAGCACAGTTATTGGAATCAGGGATCTGGGTCCATATCCTGGCTCTACTGCTTAGCAGATATGTAACATTGGGCAAATGACTTACCGGCTTCAGCCACAGTTCCTGATTTGTAAAGTTGTTGCGAGGAGGAAATGAGATAATGCAGAAAAAAGTGCCTGGTACAGTGCCTGATGCATTGTGAGTGCACAATACATGTGGAACATTATTAATGCAATTATTGCTAAAAATAGGAGGAAGGAGATTTGGGACTCTGGCTTTCAAACAGGGAGCTGCCCTAGACTCATCCTCTCCTCTTACAATGTTGATATTTCTGTAGATCTTTTCAAAAAAGGCATTTGTCCTCTCTCCCAATGAATTAACACAGAATTACAGTAGCTTACTGGTTACAAGTTAACTTTATGATATAAGAAATGCCCCAAATGCAAATTACTCATTATAAAATATATTCAAACAAATATTACTTTTCCTTAAAATGCAGAAAGGTATGAGATAATTATTTTTTTTAATTCAATTATGGGTGAAGAACTTTATTTTTTGAGAACTGGTTTATCATGGATTAATATTTTTATCCTCATAAACCATAATGTTTGAGAATTGAACTTGCAAATTGAGATTGTGCCTGACTATGCTGAGGAGTATGTGACAAATGAAAAGACGTGTTTTCACAGATTATCACATAAGTAACTCAACAGACATGAGTTTATCAGGATCATTCCGAGATGGGTAGTAGAAATGGTGAGGGATTTCATTCTAAGACATCCTTGCCCATCAAAATTGCAAACACCAAAAATGAAAAAGAGTTGAACTTTCAGAATTCAATAATTTTCTGGCTTTTCTTAAGCGTCTGATATAAAATGATTTCTCTACTAACTACACTTAAATAATTCTGTGAATAAAACCCTCCTGAGTAAAATGCCCTCAACAATATAGACTTGGTTAACACTCTTTCCGAATGCTTAAAAACCCAAAGATAAGGAGACATAAAAGTCTATCAAACATGCTCAGGGATCCAGGTTAGGTCTGTTTCTAGAAAAAGTCACAGACTATGCAACTTCACTCTTCCCTTATGTCCGTCAGGAAGGGTGCTGGTGCAAGGGCTGGGACACTGGACCAGGCAGGAATCTGGACTGAACTGGGATGGACGGCCTCCATCAAGATTCCTCACTAGACAGGGGCAGCTGGGGATCATTTTCAACAGGTTCTGGTCATCCCAGTGAAGTAACTGATCCAGAAAAGTTTTTTCCTTCTGCCTTTTCTATTTTGAAAGTTATCATATATTTTACACATTAAGAGGTTGAAAGAATAATAAATACTTGTGTGTGGCCTCCCTACCATCAAGCAGAACATTGCTCATATTAGTTGAAGAGACCAGGGTAGCACCCCTTTCCCACTTGTATCCCCTTCCTGCTCTCTCCAAAGGTAACCATTGTCCTGAGGTTTGTTCACATGTACTTTATGTTTTTATGACATATCGAGGTGCCCATAAATAATATTCCTAAGTAATATTTAATCCCTGAATAATAATAGCCCTAAAATACGATTTTGCATCTCTTAAACCTTTTGTAAATGATATACATATTAATCTTCTGTAATTTCCCTCAAAATATATTTGCGATATTTATCTATTTTGATACCTGTACCTCAGATTCATTCATTTTCATTGCAATGTGGTATCTATTGAATGACTACATCACTATTAATATTCATTCATTCTTCTGTTAGGGGACTCTGGGGTTCTGGTGACTATTTGGTTAAGATAACTCTGCTATGAACCTCTTTCCCTGGTCCTTGTGCACATATAGAGGGTTTTTCTGAGTTTGAACTTTGGCATAAAACTGCTGGGCATAAACCACATGCATCATCTTTGTTAGACAATGGCAAATGGCTGACAAAATAGGTCAAATTAATTTACACTCCCATCAAAATTTTTATTACTTCCCAACTGACACAGTACTTGGCATTTTCAAACTTAACTTTTGCTAATCTAATGAGTGTGACCATGGTTTTAATTTGCATCTCCACATTGCTAGTGAGGTGAGCAGCTTTTCATATGTTTTTTGGTCATTTGTGTTTTCTTTGTATTATATCTCATTTCTCCTATTTGGATAGTTTTTGTTGTTGTTGATTTGTTAGTTTTTTAACACAGCGACTATTTTTCTGTCAATCTCCATTTTTAATCTTCATGGTGTGGTAGACATTACATGGGTTAAGGAGTCAAAGGCCTTTGGTCTGATTACCAGCTCCACACTTACTAGCTGTGTGGCTTTCAAAACTAACTTAAATCCTCTGTGACTCGGGTTCTTCAGAAGTAATGAGGAACAATAACAATGGCAACTTACTGATCTAAGGGAAACAACAAATGAGATTATGCAGGTGAGAGGGTTTGTAAACTATAAATTGTTATGCAAAGGATGATTGCTATTTCAGTAATCACTATCTTTCCTTGGTTACTTGCTTCTATAAAACCAGGAGAGTCCCACCAAGATATTCCCACCATAGTCATAATCAAGGATGAGTATTTGTTTCTGAGTGAGCAAGTCAAAGGCAGGAGGGTAACAAATGACACTTTCCTCTAAGGTTCTCCTTCACTTTAATCACTGTTAATAAACTCCCAGTCCCCAAGCACACTTTATCCTTCCCTCTGCTATGCCAGAAATTCCTCAAGGTTCCCTGCCAGGTTTAAAGGGTAGTTATTTGAATTATAGTGATTAATGTTACCTATTTTTGAGTTTTAATGTAATCTTGCTATTTAGAAACAGAATAAGAGAACTACTTGTGGTTCTAATAAGACTGCCTTTTATAATTTATGGATATTTTCCACTTGGTGCAATTTTTCAAGTCATCAAGCAAGCGAGTGATAAAGAGCCTTGCAACAATCTCTTTGTGGAGTTACACAGATTTCTGAATGTAAAAGATGGGTGGTCCGTTATCAGAGTTAAAACTAACAACTTGACTGCATTCAACTGCTCACTTTAAAAAATATATAGATGCCTAGACATGCGTCATGCCAAAATTGTTGTAGGTGGGGATGTAAGCAAACATTTGCTTGTTCAGATAGAACTGATTGGGGAGGATATTTATAGACTGTGCTGGATGAATGTCATTTACATGTTGTGAAATAAAAATATGAGCCACCTGGTATATGTCATTCGATGGTGCCAGGACAAGTCCTGGGACAGTCTGGGCTAAGAGCACAAAGGGACGAATTGGAAAGGAATCATTTGATCTATCTTTCAATTTATCCTGTTATAAGTGGGAATTAAAATATCTCCCCTCTTTCCTCTTTCACAGAATGAGAATGAGATCATGTTTGTGAAAACTTTTAATTTTGCCAAGGAAAGGCTCTCCATTAAAATGAGATGGGGCAGCCCCGGCTGATTTGGCTCAGTGGATAGCGTGTCAGCCTGCAGACTGAAGGGCCCCGGGTTTGATCCCGGTCAGGGCACATACCCGGGTTGTGGGCTCGATCCCCAGTGTGGGGTGTGCAGAAGGCAGCCGATTAATGATTCTCTCTCATCATTGATGTTTCTCTCTCTCCCTCTTCCTTCCTCTCTGAAATCAATAAAAATATATTTAAAAAAATAAAAGATGAGGCATTTCTTTTGAAAGCCAAGCACACATTTTCATTGCCGCATTGCCTGCAAGGTTACATTGTTTCCTATATGGCCATTCAGTTTGGGCCATCTTAAGGCCAGATGGTTTCAGGGCTGCTGACATCAAGCTTATTGGTTAAATTTGGTGTGACTGATGAGCTGGGAATCCCCATAGGCTGGTCTCATAATGACCCGATTTCCATTTCTGGGCAGGAGTAAGGAAATGAGACTGAATCTGATGGAGCAGAAGGTTTAAAACGGCCTGACCTGACTCTATGGGAATATTTTCTAAGATAATTGGTTTCTTTCTTAGTTATGGAAATAAAAGTATAATATTGGATACCTCTTGGGTACTTCATCATGTTGGATAAAACAGGGCCCTCTTAAAGCATTGCTTAAAATGGATTTATTTTTATGCCTCTTTTCTCTGCTTCCTCATATTCGAGTCACTGTGGTCTGCAGAATCTTCACCACAGCTTCTCCCATTGACCACTTGCGGTCTGTCTTCCTTGGCTACCACCTTGGACCAGACAAGAATGATTTACTTCACACTTCACTCTCATCCTATAGTCCCCTCGAGTAAGTTCAGACTATTCAACCTTTAGACCTACTGTGTAACACTCTTTGCCAAAAGTCTTTCCAACTTCTTTTTGTCTTCACCACCCAATAAGTTACCATTCTTATAAATACCGAATCTTTACTAGTCACAATTTACAGCTGGCTACTTGCCTTTTAGTTGAGTTCTGCTGTTCCTCCACCCTCAAGTGCACTTCTTTACTGTGTGTAACTTTGTCCCAACCAGATAATCTCTTTCCTTACCTCTTCAAAGATATCTTCGGTCATTCCTACTCAGACTGTTCCTATCTGCTGTTTGTGACTACAAATTTCTCTCAGACCTTATTCCTTTGTGGGAGTTTTCTACCTGTTCCAAGTTTTCTCCACAAAACGTACAGAATATCACTACTATGTTGAGAACTCTTTATTTAGGTATTTTGGATAAATTCCTATTGAATAAAGGATAGAGAGATTTAGACAGAGGAAGACTAGAATATATGTCATAGCTAAATTTACTGCATTTAGTGTTTCTAACTTTTATTATGGCCAATTCAT
>NW_005356259.1:4290668-4330840 GCF_000412655.1 Myotis brandtii
TGATTTTAGAGAGGAAGGGAGAGGGAGAGAGATAGAAACATCAATGATGAGAGAGAACCATTGATCAGCTGCCTCCTGTAGGCCTCACACTGAGGATCAAGCCCCCAAATCAGGTATGTGCCCTGATAGGGAATCAAACTCCTGGTTCATAGGTCAACGCTCAACCACTGAGCTATGCTGGCTGGGCAAGTTATATAGATTTTTTGCTAAAAGAAACAAAATTCTCACAGACTATTTCCATCCTACTAATTACATGCACTTTACATTGAAAAATTACTAATTTTAATTTCCTCTCCAGCTAATAAGACTTGATGGACTTTTATTTTTTGAAGCTTGTATTAGTTTGTGTTTTTTAATAAAATAATAATAATATATATATTATTTTAGTATAATAGGCAATTTTATTATAATATTGAATATTAATTTTCACTGTATTCTACAACCCCTGAAAACATAATAATACTTGATGTTTACTTTTGGGGGTGTGCTATACATCACTTCAATTAAAAGGTATAAGACACAGGACAAAATGCCT
The DNA here is from genome assembly GCF_000412655.1 of Myotis brandtii. Taxonomy (NCBI): domain Eukaryota; kingdom Metazoa; phylum Chordata; class Mammalia; order Chiroptera; family Vespertilionidae; genus Myotis; species Myotis brandtii. Next base: position 4,291,204 of record NW_005356259.1, read on the forward strand.
TCATCAGAAACATTTTAGTTTATTAATTCTTATGTGCTATATTAGAAATGACATTGTAAATGAAAATGAGGTGAATTGGGCTGTAGTACTAAAATGAGGTTCAGATAATGTTTTAACCATTTTTCCCTAGATTATGAGACAAACTGTGGCATGATGGAGAGAGTGCTGATGTAGGTGTCAGGAGATTTATGTTCTTATGCCAAGTATGCTGATAATTAGTGCTGTCAACACATCTCTGGGCCTTATTCCTCATTTATTCATTGATTTATTCATTCAAGATTTATTATACTCAACTGCTACTGAGTCAGGCACTATGTTATGAAAAGAAGAGGTTCGACCCAGATAGCCCCTAAGGTATTGTCTTCACTCTGACATTCTAGGGCAGTGGTCGGCAAACTGCGGCTCGCGAGCCACATGCGGCTCTTTGGCCCCTTGAGTGTGGCTCTTCATAAGCCTTAGGAGCACCCTAATTAAGTTAATAACAATGTACCTACCTATATAGTTTAAGTTTAAAAAATTTGACTCTGAAAAGAAATTTCAATAGTTGTACTGTTGATATTCGGCTCTGTTGACTAATGAGTTTGCCGACCACTGTTCTAGGGCAAAGGCTCTCTTAGACATCTCTTCGTTTGGTTCCTTTCTTTCTTTTCCTACTTCCACCATCTGAGGACACGACCTTGCCACCTACTATTCACACGTCTGCAACAGTCTTAGCTGGTCTTCCAGATGCCATAGCAGAAAAGACTAGGGAAGGAGAGGGGAGCCTAGCAAATGGCATAAACCAACAACCCCATGGGACTATTGGGTTCCCTAGTCTCACTCCATTGACATTGCTAATAAACCCCCCTCCTCGTCAGGACTGGCTGAGGAACCAGGCGTGTCAGGGCATCAGTGCCAATGGCTCTGAAGTGCTGGACATTGCCTTACACCTGCTTCCCTGTCAGTTCATCCTCCATACCATACTCTCTAATGCTCTTTCTACTAAGTCCTTCAGTGCCTGCTCACAGAGAGGGAATCGAGTCCAAATTCTCTCTGAGCATAGAAGGCTGTCAGTCTACATTTTCAGCATCTCCTGTCTCTCCCCAACCTACTCTGCTTGGGTTGGTAAGCTCTGGGCCGTGCCCCTAACACATGCGATGTTCTTTCCAGCTTCCTGTTTCTCCTCTTCCTTTGTCCCCATTACAACCACCCTGAGGCCAGCTTCATATTTGTGACCATCTTTCTGACCACCTCCTATTGCTGAGCGTTAATTACTTCTTGTACGTTACTCTTCCTGATGGCTCAATCCTTCAATCCATTTAACCACATTAACAGCTCCGGGAATTTCTCTGACCATAGTGACTACCATTTTAACATATTAAATATTTACCTGGCATTTACAAACTCCATCTCTCTAATCCTTACAAAATCCACAGGAGACGGGCATTGCTATCTGTACTTTATACATGTGGAAACCGAGCCACGGAGAAGTTAACTTCTCTAGAGGCACATTGATAATTAGGTGAGATTCAGGAACTGAACCCAAGACTTCACCATGAATCTTAAAAACTTCAAACACTCCAGGACTTACTTTGACTTGGGGCCTCTTTTGTGTTCCTCAAATCATATGAGTCAGAATGCTGGGTAAAATGCCTTTAATTCCTGAATATGAATATCGGGAGATGAACTGCAGTATATTTTTAATTAGCTAAATTAATGGAGGGAAGCAGTGAAGCAAATAATTGCAAACAGGGGAATGCATTACAATGTCCCAGCCCACTTTCTGCAGTCCTCCAAAATACACTGTTTGGCAGAGGCTTCGAGAATGCTGAGGTAGAGAGATGACAGGGTACTGGACCCCACAAAACTCTGTAACTATCATGAAACATAAGCTCAGGTATAAATTATTTCAATAGTTGTGTGACCTTGGCTAAGCCATTTAACTTTTCTTGGTCTAGTTTCCTTTCATGTAAAATGGAGAAGTCAGAAAGGTCATTTCTAAGGTACAGCTAGCAGAGTTACTACATCTGGCGAGAATGTGGAAAGCTCTCCTTCTGCATTCATACAAGGCATCGGGCAATTTCCGTGATGCAATTAAACAGGTAAGTGACGGCACTCTGGGACTTCACCCCAAGGTTCCTTGATTTTCTGTAAAAGCAGCCAGTTCCTCCAACACTCTTCTATAGGCAGAAGGACACCAAGATGTTGGCATAGTCACATATTTCTCCAAAGAATGAAAGACTACTTAATCACATTTTATAATTTCATCTTTGTGACCCGGTGCAGATGCCTAATTAAGATGCCTCGTTAAAAAAAAATTATGCTTAATCAGCAAGCATCCAACAATTACTCCCTGGCAGATGTGAATTAGTCTGACGATCTATTTACATTTCTTTTGTGTTTGGCATTGAGTAGTAAGATATATTTAAACATTTGCATTTTACTCTGTTGGAAAGGAGGAAAAAAACACATTCTAAGAGAATCTAAAGGCACTGATTATTTGCTGATCGGGCAAAGATGAAACAACACATTAAACTGAAACTAAGTAGAGCCACAGAAAAGAAAGCACAAAGGACCGCTTCTTGCAAAGCTCCAGAGCAGAGGACTTCTACATAGCTTGCGCATTTTAGGAATCAATAGGGTAAAATGGTCAGTGAATTTTCCATTTCTCTCAAACAATGTAATGAATTTTAAACACCAAAAAAAATGACTAGTAGGTTTTCAAAGGGACTCTTTAAAAATGAGAATAGGTCCCTGTATCTAAACAGAACTTAATGATTGCACCAGAAGAAAATAAAAACAAAAGTCTTTAAGAAAATATCTTAAAGCCCTTGGCAGGACATGAGAGCTTATGAGAGCCAGATAAAAATATCTTAGAGTTCTCCTGTGCTCTCCTATGTGTTAGGGACACACATGAGGGCAGAGTCATCACAGAAATATTCTCAATCACACACAGCTCCCCATGGAAACTTGAGCTACAGAAGTACCTTGTAGGAAAGAGTAATTATTTTACACGGACATTAAGCACTGTGCATGCTTATTTTCAAACAGCATTAACTGTATTCCTAAACAAGCATAATTTTTTTTTTTTACATAAATGGCTCCGAGAGGACAGCGTAGCATGACCCATCACCATCTTCTGACCTTACTCCAACACCTGAAATGCTGGCGGACAGCTGGCCGGGGTGGAGCAGGAATTGCTCACAGACGTGCTTTCCAACAGTTTATTCTCTCTACTCGCAACTGTCAACTGCCAGACATTCTGAGAGAGCAAGAAAAATGAATAACAAGGAGAGAGAGAGAGAGAGAGTGGGAGAAGAAAAGATTGGTGCATTCATTTCACTTCTGATTTCTGCCTCCTATAAAGTTTCTTTGTTTCCTTGAATTGCATTTGAAAAAAATATACTCAGTGCTGATTTTGAGTATGTAGATGGGGTGGGGATGTCTATATTGGGTGGGAGTGGAGGGGGGGCTGCCTAGCCAGGGAAGCTCTTGCCTCTAGATCTCTGTCACCCCATGTGGTATTTCTGGAAAGGGTTTGGCTAGTGCTTCCATTGCTAGCCAATCAAGCATCCTTAACTGGTAGTGTAACATATTAGATTATGTTGAGCTCCTCTTTCCCTCCCTTCATGTGAAAAATTGCAGAGCCCTGCTGCTAGGGTTCTGAACTGGAGCAGCATTAAGTTGCTGAGCTTCAGCAGATAGCTGGCAGAAGGAACGAATGTGCAGTGCTAAAACTGTGACTGTGTATTTGTATATTGCACACATACTGGTCCAAGATTGGATGAGAGAGACCTTCTAACTTGTTAAGAGGAAAACACATTTGCCAGATATGAATCTTCCCTGACAGACTTTGATCATTCAAACTTGGATGCTTTTATTTCCAATTTCAGTTTCTGAAGGAGCAATATTTTATACAAGTATAAAGGAGTCAGTCTTCCCATTGGGCCATATACACCAGAGATTGCCAATTACAAATCCCTCATACACATGGCGAAGGGGAAGTAAAATTTTCTTTGGATGTATTGAAATTTTGGAATCCAGAGAAAGATAGTTATTATTTCTTTGACTTATAGGAGAGAAAGGGAAATCAGTATCATATCTTATAATATTAGACATCAGAACATCTTCCATAGGGTGTACATACCTCATCACTCCCCTCGCCATGCTAGATAGAGACTATATACACAGATCCTTATGGGGAAGACTATTCCAGGAAAAGATGCAGCAATTTCCCTGCAGACAATGGGAGATTCTCCTAGTCTCAGATACAACAGACAAATGGCACAGAGAAAAATAATCGAATTCCCTGCTGTTCCCAATGTTACAGGTATTAAACTGTACTGAAGCTGATTGGATAAGTTAGCAAAGAATCATCATCAAAGATTTTAGGTTGTCCCCTTGTACTACCACTATTGAACATGTATCTATGTGAATATATGTGTGACATATCCACATTTATATGTTAATTTTTTCATTTAAGGTTTATGCTACATTTCACATTTCAGCCAAATATAGTTAATGATAGTCAGAAACAATGAACTTTTCTTGCTTTTTAAACTTGATTTTTGCAATAATTTTATAATGGTAGCATTAGCAATTTATTTTATTTAAAGTTCCTGCAAATCATAGTAAAATGCAAAAATTATAACCATATAGTTCCAGATGAATCAATTGAAAAGTGAAAATTTTATAGAGTCTCTTGATTTTTTGGGGGGCGGGGGTCTAAATAATGTAAAATCCACCCAATAAATCTTTTCTACCAAATAAATGCATTGTTAGAGGTCACAGAGCAATCAGTACATTGGCTAATAACAATTGCTACTATTCATGTGCTAAGAATGATAAACTGTGTACCAAGAACACTGCCAAGTGCTCTAGAGACTTAATCTCATTTAATCCTTGAACTAAGCTAATGGAGAATATACTATCCCCGTTTTGTAGATGTGATTGTGTTTGAGAAGCCACATACCATAAACACAAAGTAGGAGAGCTGCCCTGTCTCTGCTGTGTTTGTGGTTACTTTCAGGCTGTGTTCTAACTATGTGGATGTTTGGTTCTATATATTTATAAAATTTCAAGGTTCATTTCATCTATTTATTTGGCACTTAAGAATTAGACTACATTAATCACTTGAAATCTTTGACTGCCTGAGTTGAACAGATATTTTGGCATAATTTAAACACACATGATATCTTATCATGGCACACTAGCCTTGTTTTCATTCACAAGTTCTAGCCCACATGAAGAAATTACCCAGTGACAGAATTTGAATGGGCTAGTCAGCTTGCCCAAGCAAATCAAAACAAATTGAAGACAGAAAGCCAAGCTACCAAAGAGGACTGCTGGGGATACAACTTTGAGGTCATAAACGTCTAATAAGTACAATAAATACATAATAAGACATTATTTTCAGGTGTTTTATGAGTTTAAGCTTTGAAAAATCTGGCTTTTGTGCATTCTAAAAGGCACTGGCATTCAGATAGAATAATTCTAGAAGAATTATTATGAACTGTTTATCCCAATTAACTAAAATCAGGGTGAATACTTTTAAGGGACCCAAATATGGAAGGAACAATTAGCTCATTAGCTAATTGTAAATGAGTCAGTTTCTTTGGTTCTAGAATATATAAAATAGATATACTAGATCTCTCTGTTTTTTTTTGTACGCCGTATTTCCAATTTTAGTTGCAAAGACATGCTTACTTTTTTTAATAAACAGTAACCAATGATTGTTGAAGGCATGTGATTGTTACCCATTTCCATTTTGAATTCTACTCATGAAACTGACACAGAGAAAGCAGAGAGCCATACTTCACATCCTAATTACTGGCTTTTGGAAGCAAAAGATCTAAGAATCTAGTCAATGAATGAAATAAAAATATACTCAGCAGATCATAAATATTTATAACTACATCAAAATCTGCTAGTCAATCTTTCAATAATTTCTTCAGCATAAAATATTTGATTCAGGATACTGGGAAAATATTAATTAAAATTCAGACTACCTCTGAAATGATGGGAAATTGAAACAATATCAGATTTTTTTTTTGCTATGAAATGTCTTTAATTTTTTGTCTTAATTTTATTTTTCCCTATGGGTTTGATTGCAGGTTCTTAAATTTATTCACCTACTACATATGCAATTATCTACCTGCTTTGTGGAGAAAGATTAGGATTAAAAGGCTGAATTTTTTTTTGGTGTGTGTGTGAAGGCAAAGAGAATACTAAAAATAAACTTCAGTATCTCTTTCATTTAATTAAATATTTTTCTTGGGTCAGTCAAAGTTTTCTCATAGAATCTTTACTAATTTTTCTAACCAGGAAGAATGAATTAAAACACTATTTTTAACAATAATTTAAATTATTAACAGGTTGATTTAATCTTGCAAAAGATTAATGTAGTTATGAAGTATCTTGCACATCCTAAGTGTATGAAATATAAACTATCTTTATTTTCAATATCTTATAAATCAAAGAAATATTTAAAATGTTAATCTTGTTATATGTGAGAATGGTCATGTCATTGGTGTGCATGAAAATTCATGGTAAAAGAGACGAAGATAGGTTGTGATTTGTGCTTGGTACATTCTAGTGGAAACGTAAGTGGACTTGCAGAGGTGATGGGCTAGAGATGCACCATTTGGAGTCATGAGTATAGAATCCTAGGTCTTAAGCTTTCACTCCCAGAAATCCTTTTTAATTCTTTAGGGATTTTGTATTTAAGATGATTTTTCAACATCAAATTTTTATTAAGTAGTAACTAATTAGTTCTTCTATTTTCACTAACTTAACTACTAATCAGAGTTTTTAATCAGCACGAATCAACCAGTGTAACTCACACTAGGTTGATGTATTTTTTAGTCATAATATAATAATTTATTGCTTTAGTATCCATTCAATAAATATTTATGGGGTCTCTACCAGGTATTCTGGGGAGGGCTCAGCAGATGCAAAGATGAGTAAGGTACAATCCCTAACCTTATATACTATGAACTATAAGTCAAGCTAGCAAAGAAAATGAACATATATTCATCATGGGTAAATGCATGACTCATTTTTAGTATTTCAGTGAAATATTAAAAATAACCAGTGCTCACAAAAGTACCAAACAAAATAAAATAAAAACCAGAAGATGTTTACTTTTTCTCTTTGGAGTAAAGTAGAAAATAGCTATCCTTATCTAGTGGGCATCCAGGAAGGCAATGACACAGAGTAAGGGCTCATGAACATTTGTTGAATGCAAAAATTAGTAGCTGTGCAACAATTTAAGAAGTATGAGCTATCGAAAGAAGAGCTGTCCAAAGGGGCAGCGAGTTTTGGAAAATGGTGTTAACTCTAGAGGGTTACTCTCAGGAAAGAGAGCCAATGAAAGAGATAGGAAAAATGAGATGGCAGGGGAAAGCCACAATTTCAGGTGCCAGTGAAGGATGGCATTTGAAGAGGGCTCGTCATCCGTTTCCAATGTGACAAGAATAGAACATTAGATCGGAGAGTGGCCCTTGATTTCACCAGTGGGGGACCTCAGGGACAATTCTAAGTTTAGTTTTCGTGGAGATAATAGTAGAGGAAACTGGAGAGGGAGTAGAGTAGTGAGAAAGTAGACACAGCAGTTGTCTACCCACTACTTCTAAGAATTCTGGTAAGCAAAGGCAGGAAATGAATAGGAAAGTAACTAAAAGGAACAGACAGAGAAGAGAGAAGAAGAGGAGGATGTGGGAAAGAAACTTAAAATATTGGCTAAAGATCAGAGAATATGAATTTGAACATTTATCTAGAATTTTAGCTTCAGAAGGAAGGAAGGGCATTCTTCTTTTTTACTCTTGAGAGGAAAACAAAGAGCAGCAGGAGCAATAATACAAAGGAGCAATAACACAAATTTACCTTCACCTTGATTTATAGAAAAATGCAATTCATTAACTCAGCATTGTAGGGTCAGAAACTGTTATTTTGGGGAGTGGGGTCAATGACAGGAATTATGGCAAACAAAATAAATGCTGCATTTAAATATTTTCTAGTGTTCCATGCCGTCCATGCCATCATACAGAGCACCATTAATCAGCTGGTGATTTCAGGGCTCTGCTGTTCCTTAGGGCCAGGTTTGGGAATAGGAGAGAAATGGTGTCTAGTGAATTGAGGTTGTCTGTCCTACTAATTCAGATGAGCAAAAGCTTATCATTTAAGTAATTCAATAATTGCCCAAATTCCTCCACTTGTGTTTTGTAGGTCTTGAGCTATATGGCTTTTATAAAGTCTCTTAAGAAATACAAATTAAAGAAGAGATTACCACTCAAACACAGATGTGGAAGATTTTTTTTTTTAGGTAACTATGATGTTTAGCTTTATGTTTCAACTTGGCTAGGCTATAGCACTCAGTTGTTCAGTTAAACAGGAATCTCAGCATGGCATGAAGGCGTTTTGTAAATGTGGTTAAAATCTATGAGCAGTGACTTCAAGTAAAGGAGATTATCCTTGATAATCTGAGTGGACCTCATGCAATCAGTTGAAAGTTCTTAAGAGCAAAACTGAGGTTCCCTGAGGAAGAAGATATTCTGCCTCAAGACAAGCATTAGCTCCTGCCCAAGGGTTTCCAGCCGGCTGACCGCCCTCTGGATTGTGAATTTATCAGGTCCCACAGTTTTCATAAGCCAGTTCTTATGGATTCTCTTTCTCTGGAGAACACTGACTGATAGACCAAAGCTCAAACGTTACTGAGAAGAGCAGCACTGATCTCCTATTTCTGGCCCTACATAGTGTTACCTATTTAAACATGTTCATTCGACTTGTTGAAGGAAAACAAAGATTGAGGTGCTGGTCAGGGACTGGGGCAGGGACTATGTGACAGGGGAGGTGGTTTCACACTTGATTTTATTAGTTGACTTCCACTCTTTTACTGACAATACAGCATAACCCTCCCATCAAGTCACATTCTTTGGTTTTAATCACAGTTCTCAATCTTGGGATTATATCTCTTGTTGACTCAAATTGTGGTATTGAACCCCTCTGTCAAGCACATAGAGCTACAGCTTATGTCTGACTAATTTAGACTATTTATTATTTATTTATTTGTTGTGAATCCTCACCTGAGGATTTTTTTCCCATTGATTTTTAGGGAGAGTGGAAGAGAGAGGGAAAGACAGAGAGAAACATCGATGTGAGAGAAACACATCAATTGGTTGCCTCCTGCACGATCCCCAACCAGGACCCGTGCCAGGCCAAGGTACTTGCCCTTGACTAGAATTGAACCCGGGACTGTTCAGTCCACAGGCTGACGCTCTATCCACTGAGGAAAACTGGCTAGGGCTGACTAATTTAGACTAGATATAGTTTGAAAACATTTGCCTAGGGGGATGGTTTAAGCCATTCTAAGTAGATAAACTGGTTATGTAAGTCTACTGCTTTGTAGGTAAATTATGACAAACCATGCCATTTAATATATGTGTATGTGTATGTATTTATGTTCATATTTTTCTCTCATTGTCTTATATACAATCTTAATTTACTTGCCAGTTGAAAGTTACACATTATCACATTGTGGCATTGGTCATCTTAAGGTAAAAAATAATAAAAAATTTATTCCTGAATTTTAGCATGGGGCATAAGTTATCTTTTCCACCAATTTCCCCTATTTATGGTCAACTAACATGAATAAAATAGAATAAATAGTCATTGGCTCTTAAAAAATCACTTTAACTGAGGACTTTGGGTTACTTTGCTGAAACTGATTTATTGCTTTTAGGTCAATTACAGATACTATGAACTACAGCAATAACCACTTTGGAATAAACACGTAGTCCATACAAGATGCTGATCTATGATTTAATCAGTTCTCTGAGTAAAACTCAAGCTAGGTCATGATTCTATAAAATAACTTCATAGCCACTCTCTCCCATGCAATTTGGAGGGTATTGCTTTCATTAAATTTAAAATACCCTTTCAGAGAAACACAAAATCTAAAGTCATTTATTATAGACATGAAATTTTAATAAAACATTTAAATACAGGGGCCAGGCCACCGTGCACTTCAAACTTTATAGGTATATTGTATTATTCAGGTTAATAAACGATGTGTTTGACATATTATCAGACTGACCTTGTTTCCTGGCAAATCCTATCTTGAAGTCTCTAGAGCTAATTCCATTGCCAGCCATTCTTTTCAAGGACGGCTTGTTATTATTCTCTTGAAAACAATTAACAGACTGTCGTGCAGAATAACATGTACTTTGTCCTGACATTCTTTATAGAAAAAGGCCCAGAAAACAAAGTGATTTCAAACTTTGACTCTCGAGACTCTAAATTTCAGAAAAACTTTTTCTCTGTGCTTAAATTTTAGAATATTCAAACATTAAGACAACACATTAGGCTAGAAAAATTATTTTTAAAGGAAATCCAGCACCTATCTTAAGTTAATGTAGAAGCCCTACCTTCTACATTATTTCCATTGATATTATTTCCACTGATACCTGCTTATTAAGGCTGAAAATCCAACGGACATTATGGGTTTTCCTTTTTATTTATTTTTTAATCAACAAGGGTAGAAACCAATAGGATTTTCTAGTTAAATATCCTAATTGAGCTAACTTTATCAAATCAATGTGCACTATTGTATTTCAGAATAAGATTTCATTTGGGTCACAAAATCCTATTAAAGGAACTTTTATAAAACGAGTTTACTACCTAATCAAGCACAGAGCTGGATTAGAAATTGTGAACAGAAAATTACAGATCCACAAAGTCCACAGCTTTTCTAAAGCTTGTAGTGTAAGGCAAGGGCCAGCAAACTTTGTCTGGAAAAAGCCAGATAGCAAATATGTTCAGCTCTGTGGTCTCTGTAGCAACTACTCAACTCTGCCACTGTAGCACAAAGCTAGTCTATGACTTTATGTGAATGAATGAGTTCAGCTGTTCCAATAAAACTTTACAAAAACAGGCAGCGGGCCAGACTTGGCCATGTGTCGTACTTGGCGAACCTTGGTCCTAAGGGAAGGTCCTGGCACGGTAAATGGCACTGCTTCATTGGCCTTTCGAAAGAGTATGGCATGGGGTATGAAATTAAAGATGAGTTTGTCTCCTTACACACTTACTAAATTCTAAAGCTGTGCTAGTTCCATCAACACGACTGTAAACACGTTATGGAATTTCCATATACCATCTCTTATTAGGAAGATTGTTATATCTTCTATAGAATAAAGTGAATATTGCTCCCAGCCTGTGCATTGCTATAATTTGCCGTCTCCTGGAGATCATTCTGCTTTCAGCTCAAATCCCTAGAAGCCAGGTTTCAGCTCAAAGCCCGAAACCTATAAACTCACCATTTTTTCAGCTGGTGTTTAGGACTGCTGTTGGGTTTGACGACTCCTTCAGGTGTCCTGTGTGAGGTGAGTTGTAAGCTTTTTAGTTTTTAATCTCCCTATTGATGGTAGTTAAGCCCTGTCTCAGTTAAAGACAGTTCCTGCCATTGGAGAAAAGAGAGCAAGAATTTTCTCTGCATTGTCTGTGTTCACTTAATCTACAACCTTAGACTCAGTGAGAGGGACCACCACCACCACCACCACCACCACCACACACACACACACACACACACACTCACCTCACCACACACACAAACACACACACACACACACACACACACACTCACACAATGACCGACTTTACCACACACACACACACACACACACACACTCACACAATGACCAACTTTCTCCCCACTTAGAGGGGATCTGCACAGCCAGGCCCCCTCCCGCTGGCTCATGCCTATCAATTTGGGTTTGTCAGTTTCTATCTGGCTTTGCTCTTCAGTTTCCTAGCTGCGGCCAAGATGCCCTGAGGGTCATTAAATTAGGGTATAATTCACCTGGTTGCTGTGGTTTTAAGTCTGATGTTCAGCCCTAGACTCTCACTAACTGTACTTTTTAAGAGCCAATTTCTAGTTCTCTTTTGACATTTTAAAACTGAAAAAAAAACCAATTCTATTTTAAAATAGAGAACTGTGCAGTTTCATTCTTCAGTTGCTCTCTGATCTCGGCTGCTCTATCCCCAGGAACTTGTGACAAACGCACCTTTATTCATGTGCTCACTCCTTCGTCAGTGTTTGGGCTAAGAGAAGTACAGCTCATATTTTTCTGAGAATCCTTCATTTTTTGAATGTCTACCTACTATTTGCCAGTCATTTTGCTGGCACTGGGGATAATAATAAAAAAAAAGATCCTTGTTATAGGCCAGGCTATGTACCAGGAGTTGTGTACAACCTTTCATATGAATTTTCTGAACCCTATGGAGAGAATACTGTCACTGTTACTGGAAATAATACTGTCATGTCCTTGTCTGGGAAATGGGGAAACTGAAAGCTGGAAAGAGGTTGGAAATTCAGAGCCTGCACTGCTAACCAGTACGTTTAACTTTCTCTGGTGCTCTAAGCTCAGCAGTGCTTCTTAAACTTTAAGGTGCTTGCAAATCACCTGGTTATCTTGTTTATTTTCTTTTTCTTTTTTACATCAACAAGAATGTTTTTAACAGCTTTAGTCATAATCCACAGATTGTGGCATAGTCATACAACAGAATATAACTCAGCAACATAAAATAATAAACTCTTGGCATGTAAACCATCATATATTTTATTTATGTATTTATATTCCATTGATAAGAAGTTCCAGACCAGACAAGTCTGATCTATGGCAATCAGAGTCAGAGCAGGAATTGCCTTTGTGAGGTGTAGATTGACTAGAAGAGGGCACAAGAATGCTTTCTAGGAGAAGAAAAATATTTAGTATCTTGACTTACCTGGTCTAATATAGGGTGTACGTATTTCTCTAGACTGTTTAAATTATATGTTCATTCATTCTGTGTAAATTGTATCAAGTTTTAAAATGAACTGGGAAAACTGAGCATTTTAAAAAGATAAAAATTTCCTTTTGAATTTCAGATTATGTTATTATTACTAGTCAAAAATATCTCAAGCCCTAAATGAGCTTTCCCCTTTATGCCACACTGTCAAATCAAAGGTGTGTTGTTTTTATTGTTAAAATCTGCTCCATTTCCAGAGTCTCCACACTTGAGTCATATTTTAACACAGAATTTCAAGCCCTTTAAAAAAATACTGAAAATTATAAGCAACCACAGACAAGAGGCAACTGTGGGAGGAGAGGAAATGGTAATTATAAATTAGTTTGATTATAGTTATAATTTTACTATATATGTATACTATATTTGTACACCACAAATATGTACAATTTTTACAAAAAATAATTTTTATAGGATTTACAAGATAAAATGCAGTTTCTCATCAGGACACCTGGAGTAAGGCTAAGAGTCTGCATTTCTAACAAACTCCCAGGTAAAGTCAATGCCCCTGGTTATGGATCAAACTTTGAGTAGCAAAGCTCCAGACCCACAGTTCATATCCCCGCTTGCACATGAGAAATACCTGGAACGCTTTTAAACCTTTCTATGACTAGGCCACATCCCATGCCAGTTCAATCAGAATCTCTGGGGCTGGAACTCAGGCATGATTACATATTTTTAAAATTCCCTAAGTAGTTCCAATCTACCACTGCTCTAGAAATCAATTTAGTAGCTCAATAGTAGTGTTAAAAATAATAGAATATAGTGCACTGCATTAGTAAGCTAAGTACCATAATGCGAAACTTTTTATTAGGGGTGTGTGTGTGTGTGTGTGATGGTGTAAAATGTACTCTTTTATTGTGGGTCAAGGTAAAAAAATATTTGAAAGCCACTCTCTATACTTAAAGGAATATGATTTCTCCCCCCCTCCTTCCTCTCTCTCTCTCTCTCTCTCTCTCTCTCCCCCCTTCTCCCTCCCTCCATATTTAGTCTTATCCTTAAAAGAATTTAAAGGTCAAGGGGGGGGGAAGGAGACATATGTACTACTCTTTGTAATACTTTAAGCAATAAAACAAAATTTAAAAAAAGATTACAAATATCTACACTTCATTGAAATATTATTCTTGCGCATAATAGGCTCAATATCTACTAGGAGTGTCAGATATTTTACAAATCCTTATTCCATTCCAGTATAGAATGAGGGAAGAAACAATGAGGTCCCAAACCCTGACAAAGGCAGGAATCTAAGAAGTGAGAGGAGGATTTCTGAAGAGGAATTGTCAAAGCTTCCTGAATATAGAGTTAATATAGAGAAGTTTTGGAAACCAGTGTCTAGGACCTAGGTCCTAGCTTGGGAAACGGGGTGGACAAACACACTATTAGTCCAGACTGACATTCAGCAAGCAGGAAAGTTGTGGAGAGGGGCAGCCTAAGTGTCAGGTGTTTGTAAGAAGGAGTGTCTAGTATCTGGTAGGAAATATTGGCTACTGTGGAGGAGGAGGAGCATATCAAGCAAACCAAGAAAGAATAAGGGAGCTGGAACAGACAATCTGTAAAACTTGAGGCCAAGCCTACAGTATTAGACAGGCAGCATGAAAGGGTGTGGTAAAAACAGCAAGAAGTTTTAGCTTCAAAAATCTGTATTCCTGAGTCATACAGGGAACCTGCATATGACTACTAAATAATTAAATAGTTCTTAAAGTTATCTGAATGATCTTTCATCAATATATTCTCTAAGGATATAAGGCAGGATTGTAATATAGGCTACAGCTATACAGTAATCATAATTTAGACTAGAATAGTAATTTTGGTTTAAAAGCAATCAATTAAAAGTGTTAGTTTTTACAGAGAATGTTTTTGTGTGTGTGTGTGTATTAAATGTTTTGTTGTATAAGAAGCTAATCTAGTCCTGGCTAGTGTGGCTCAGTTTGTTGAGCATCTTCCCATGCACCCAAAGGTCACCGGTTTGATTCGTGGTCAGGACACATGCCCTGGTTGTGAGCTCGATCCCCAATGTGTGTGTGTGTGGGGGGGGGAGGGAGGGGGGTTTAGCACATGCATGAGGCAGCTGTTCGATGTTTCTCTCTCACATTGATGTTTTTTTCTCTCTCCCTCTCCCTTCCTCTCTCTATAAAATAAATAAAAACATATTTTTTAAAAAAGAAGCTAATCTGTTTTAAAGAGAGTGGATGTAGGTACTAATTGACAACTTTGATAGATTTAGCATCAAAAGAGCATCAGGAGGTGTCTAATACATATTAGGATGTACTCTAGACTTAACAAAGACAAAGGTACCCAAATTATCATTCAGACAATAGAAAGGGGGAAGCTATTATAAATACCATCATCTCCCTTTCTCTGAAATAAATGTCCAAGATAAAGTCAAGTGGCTGAATTTTGAACATGGGCCTGTTGTCCAAAATGCATGAAACCACTAAACAAACTGAAGAGGAAACATTGCCAGGACTATAAATCCAGCAATGCTTTGCTCATTCCATGGGTTGGATCATTTCAGTGCGAATTTGTCTATCCTGAGACAGGCAGATTCAATACATAAATTTAGCATGACAATGTAATAATAGCCTACAGGAAAAATAGGGTTTAATAAAATCAATCTTTGTTTCATATTTAATCCATTATTTTTATCTTCCCATTAAATATCAATGTAGATAGAATAATAATGTTAATTCAAAATTAAAGTAATTATGTACTGTTTAAATTCTATGATAATACACATATCTCTTTTATTCAATGCTTTCACTTTTCCTGTTTTTTAAAAAATTATCTAGGTAATATTTGCCATTTGATCTATGTTTCATTAGTACTTTGTAGATATTTTAATTATGTGTATTCTTATCACACTGTATTTTAATTTTATACTAGAAGATTCTGAATTAACCAATGGGTTAAGCATAGCACTTTGGACATAAAATTTGGGGAAAATTAATTTTTAGTATATTTCAAGAAAGGGGGCATCAAAATAGTCATCAAGAAGAAAACAGAAACTTCGTTAGGTGTTTTCATCTTACTTTCATTATTTAGCATGGCTTCTATTTTGATTTGCACATGAGGGCCATTATCTTTTCAATGCCTGGGAACTCTAAAGGTCTTAATTCTGGTCTGTGCCTCTTCATTTTGTACAGAGTCTAACGCTGTAAGAGACTTACAATGTTTGTTGGATAAATAAACTTCACATTTGGAAATGTTTTCTGCCTAAAGCAGAAGATCTTAGGACAAGTTTGAAAACATTTAGCAAATACAGTCTTTCTGTTTTTACCTTCTTAGTAATGTACTGAAATATTTCCTTAATCAGCCAACCAACTAACCAATATGTATTTATCAAGCCTCTGCTATATGCCCAGCACTATGCTAAGTTCTAGGAGGGTTATTAGGCATGGTTCCCCCATTAAGGAACTTATAAATTCTTTGGTCATATGGTGGTCAAACTTAAAAGGTTGAATTGGATTTAATGAAGGTTGTTTTTTTTTTTGGGGGGGGTGGTGGTATTGTAATTATTGAGACAATTTGGATGGCTATTTTATTCCAAATACTGCACAATAATAAACTAGGTCCTGGAATAATATGTTTGCATGAGATATATGCATTTTCAATTATTCTACTCACCAGGATAGAACATTTCAAAAATAAAAACAGCCAGTCACCCATTTTATCTCTGTTGAATATTTTTATATGTCAAAGGCAAACTAATAACCCTCATGTTACTTTATCTTTCTACCTATACCCTTTCTTCTCTATGACTTTTTTTTGGTACAGTGTTTTAACATCTATGTAAGTTGACTATGCTATTTGATAATGCAACAACTGGTTCAGGGAAGTATCCATGCTATAGGTTTAGAGAAAGTGAGAGTATCAAGAAGGTCATTGACTTTATTTTCTATTTTTCAGCTGCTCCCACCTTTGCTCTGGAGGTCCTTGTCTACTTTTGATGTAACCATAAGAATGATTAGCTCCTGTGAATACACCTTATCTGTATCTGTATCTGTATCTGTATCTGTATCTGTATCTGTGTCTTAGGCCAATGTGGGAAAAAGCTGTAAATTTGGTATCTGATTGTTTATCCACTGAAGACAAGATACCCTCTATCCAAGTTAAAGTGAATCTCACATGACCATGGAGGGTGTGAAGTCTTAATTCAACTTTAGCATCATCTTACATGGTTAACTGCTATCTTCCTCAAGCAATTTCTTTACTTGGTTTCCAGGACACCACATTCTCCTGGTTTTCTATCTCACTGCTTGCTTCCTCTAGTCTCCTCTCCTGTAACCCTTTTCTGGGACTTTTCCTCTTCTCTGTGATACTTACTCCATAGATGATCTCATCCAATCTCATGGATTTCAACACCATTCATATATCAATGACTCTCAACCTATTATCTCTAATCTCTCTGGTAAACTTCAGGCTCAACTATAATACCAGAATGTCCCATAAGTCGTCTCAAACCTACTGTGTACAAAACTGCTTCTTCCTAAGTCTCCTCTATCTCAGTAATTGGAACTACCATTCAGGACAAAAACTTTAGCATCATATTTGATTTCTCCCCCTTTCTTACTCCCAGTGTCCAAAAATCCATTAGCCAGTTTATGGCTTCCTCCAAAATATATACCTAACCTACCTTCTCACTATTACCAGTGGCACTATCCTAGTCCCAGCTAGCATGATCCCTCTCCTGGACTACTCTAATAGCATCCTAACTGGCTCTCTTACTTCTCCCCCTAACCCCCACCCCCTGGACTGCTGGACAGTCTATTCTTAACACAGGAGGCTGAGCAATGTTTTAAAATGCAAATCTTATCACTTTATGCCTCTGTAAATGGTTACCTATCACATTTAGAACAAAATCCAGAAGCTTTACTGTGGCTCTTAAGGTCTTCCATGCCCACTCTCAGCTATCTTCCCAATGGCATAACCCTTGACTATGTCCCCTAGCTGTGCCGGTTGCCCTGCTATTATTGTTCCTCTATCAGAGCAAGCATAGTGCACCTTGAGGGCCTTTGAAGTTTTTGTTCTTTATTGCCTCATATGATTTTAGTCTGTTCACATATCTCACCCTCAGAAAGGCATCCTTGGCATTATATTCCCTTGTTCTGCTTTATTTTTCTTCACAGCATCTGTAACTGACATCTTATTAAGGATGGATTTATTTACTTATATTCTCTCTCCCACTAAAATAGTCCATGAAACAGAGACTTCATTTATTGTGGCATGCTTTATGCCTGCAATAGTATTTGATACATATAGATACATATTTTTTCAGTCGATAAATTGAAATAAGCAGAATATCATTTATCAATGCAGAAATTAGTTCAGTCCTATTTCTCTGTCTCATCCTTCTCCAAAATTGGGTAACTTCTAGTGGTCTTGGAAATGCCTGTTTAGACATCAGGAGGAACCTGATGTTTGCAAGTGAACACATGACATTTGCAGAATGAATACCTATCTCCTTCAATGGGCCAATATAGGCCTTATTGTTGAACAGCCACAAACAGCCCAGAGGGAAGGACTCACCTGGCAAAGCACAGACAGGTATATTATGTAAGGAGCACTTTTCTACACAGTGCTGTGAAGGGAGAGGTCATACAGTTGAAGGCATAGAAGGCTAAGAAGGCTAAGCTATTCAGTGGAAGGCATAGAAGGCTAAGCTACTTGGGCTAGGTCCTTAATCTCTCCAAGTGTCACTTTTCTCATTCAGTAAAGGAGGACGGAAACATGAAAGGCAAAATCCCTTTCTTTAAGGAACTTAGTGGGACACAGATGAGTACACAGGCAGTCCTAAGTGTGCAACGGGAGCTGTGACGAGACAGGAAGTGCCCTAACTCAGAACTAGGAGGCTTGGAGGAAAAGACTTCTTAGCAGAAGTGATATTTGATTTGATTCTTGAAGGCTAAATAGGGCCTGGCCTTGCAAAAGTGCTCCCTTCCATTTCCCTCCATCATTTGGTTATCCTTAAAGCATCAGAAACTCACTATGTTCAAAATCATAGTTATCATAATCTCTCTTCATGCCCCCTCCTCACCCATATTTGTAGTCCCCCCCAATAAAAGAATCCAACTGTTTTTAACAACCGCATCTTCCAAATCCAATCATTTGCAAAGCACTGTGTAGCCAGCATTCTCTGATATTACTCTTAGTCTTTCAATCACTTTTATTTTTGAAGTTCAACTTAGATTTTTAAAAAAAGATATATTTTTATTGATTTCAGAGAGGAAGAAAGAAGGATAGAGATAAAAACATCAATGATTATAGAGAATCATTGATCGGTTGCCTCCTGCCTGACCCCCACTGAGGATCAAGCCTGCAACCCAGGCATGTGCCCTGACGGGGAATCGGACCATGACCTCCTGGTTCATAGGTCAGTGCTCAACCACTGAGCCAAGCTAGCCTAGCCCAACTTAGATTTTTAATCTTAACTCCCAGAATTTTCCAGTAGTGTGGAAGTGCTTGGTAAAAGGTAAAACACTGTGCAAATGTTAGTGGGATCTATTCTAATTAACATTAATTCCCTTGGTGACCTGATCTACTCCATGGTTTTAAATACCATATATATGTATACTTATAAAGTCCAAATTTATATTTCTAGCTCTGATCTTTTTCATGCAACTCAGGCTAAAAAATCTCACTGCCTATTCAATACCTACAGTTGGATATCTACAAGACATGTCAAATTTACCACCTCCAAAACGAACTCTTAATTCCTACCACTCCTTCCCTTGTCCAACCTGCTACCCTATCGTTTTCCCTATACAAGTTATGGCAACTCCACTTATACAGTAGCTTTAACCTAAATCCTTGACAGCTCCCTTTTACCACATCCATCTACTCCTTTAACAAATACTGTTAACTCTATCTTCAAAAACTATCCAGAATTTTACATCCCCACTGTTTTCACATCAATCTAAACCAGCGGTTCTCAACCTGTGGGTCGCAATCCCTTTGGGGGTCGAACGACCCTTTCACAGGGGTCGCCTAAGACCATCGGAAAACACATATATAATTACACATTATTTTTGTGATTAATCACCATGCTTTAATTACGTTCAATTTGTAACAATGAAATTGGGGGTCACCACAACATGAGGAACTGTATTAAAGGGTCGCGGCAATAGGGAGGTTGAGAACCACTGGACTCTAAACACTGGACAACTGCCTTCCTAACTGTCTGTTTCTGCTTGGTTACAGTCTAGTCTCCACGCAGTAGCCTGGTGATGCAAAAGTCAAATTGTGTTACCGCTCTGCTAAAAAGCAATCCATCAATCAAACAAACAACCGGACCTTCTGTAGCTTCATTTCTCACCGAGAATAAAATCCAGACCCTTAGCAGGGCTCATGCTATCTTTCTGACACATTCTATCACTCTCCTCTGAGCTCCTTTCGCTCCAGCCAAGAATGCTCCTGCCTTTGCCCCCGCTGTTCTTTCTTTTTCTCCAATAGTTGTGTGGCTTGCTCCTTCCCTTTATTCAGGTTTTATTCAAATGCCACCTCCTAACAGAGGTCCTTCCCAACCTTTGCATAACAGCAACAAATCATTCATTAACTGCCTTAACCCTACTTTATTTTTCATCCCATTTCTTCATACTAAAAGTATTGGTTGAATATGCCAGACACTGTCCTAGGTGCTGAGGTAGCAGTGAAACAAAACAGGCAAAATTCCCTTTCTTTCATGGTGCTTACTTTCCACTGGGGAGAAAGACAATAAAGAAATTGAATAGCATGCCAGATGAAAATTGGCTTTATGGTAAAAACCAAAGCAGAAAAGGGGGTAGGATGCATTGGGGGAGAGTGGTGATTGCTGTTTAACAAGGAAGACTTCCCTGATAGGAGGTGAGGGAAGTGAGACTTGGGAACGTCTTCAAAATGAGTTGTTTAAAGCAAAGGGAATGGAAAATGCACAGCCCTGAGGCAAGATCATGCTTGCCGAGTTGCTCTAGGAGAACGTTAGTAAAAAGAACAATGTGGTGCCGGGCCGGCATGGCTCAGTGGTTGAGGGTCAACCTATGAACCAGGGGGTCATGGTTCAATTCCCGGTCAGGGCACATGCCTGGGTTTCGGGCTCGATCCCCAGTGTGGGGCGTGCAGGAGGCAGCTGATCAGTGATTCTCTCTCATCATTGATGTTCCTCTCCCTCTCTCCCTCTC
Organism: Myotis brandtii; assembly: GCF_000412655.1. Classification (NCBI taxonomy): domain Eukaryota; kingdom Metazoa; phylum Chordata; class Mammalia; order Chiroptera; family Vespertilionidae; genus Myotis; species Myotis brandtii. Next base: position 4,312,176 of record NW_005356259.1, read on the forward strand.
CCTTCCTCTCTGAAACAATATATAACAGTATGGCTGGAACAGTTAGCACTTCTCACTACCTGTCATTCTATTATAAGTCTATTTCTTATTGCCTATTTCTATCAGAATGTTGGCTCCATCAGTGCAGGAACCAGCACTGTTTTTGACTGCTTTATCCCAAGTTCAGGACTGAACCTTGTTCGTGGTAGGGACTCAATAAATATTTATTGAATGAAGTCTCATGCATATAGACAAACCTGACTATTCACAATCCCTTTACATGCTCCATGCTTTTCAGCCTTTCTTGCATATTGTACCTTCTCCATTGGGAATGTACCTCTGCCTTTCAAAAGCTATCCTTAAGACACAACTCCAATGATACTGCTTTAATGAAAGCTTGCCTGGTTGGTCATCAGTTACATGCCATTTCTTCCTTCTCTGGTGACTCCTTGTACTGTCACTGCTGCTGAAACTAAAGCTCCAGGGACAGTCCGCATGGCTCTTTGACTTTCTAGGAGAGAGCACTGTGTGTAGCCTGGTGTCTGATTTTGCCTTATACAATCAAAACTGCTGCTACGTCCTATGGTAGTTTACAAAGCAACTCAAGATCCTTACAGGTTGGGTCAGTATCTCTGAAACGGAAACCCCTTTTTGGAACAGAATAGTAAGCATGAGTTCCAACCTCCTTTGCAAGAGGAAGTCAGGGCAAAGAGAATCCTTCTGACGGGCACCCCTTTGCATTCTCCATGGTACTATATACATGGGAGAGAAACCTGTTCCTATTCCTTTCCATTCAGTCCATTTTTTCTTGTTTTTATTTTTATTTTTTTAGCATTCCAGATTGGCAATGTGGTCATTGCAAAACTAAAAAAATTGTGTGCTTTAGGCCAAATCACAGTTGCAAGTCGGCAATGCATTTCTGATTATTTACAAGTAAATGTAATATAAAGTAATAAACAATACTTGTTGGTCCCAGAAACAATATGGCCTAACTTTTGCTAACCCTCATACTTTAAAAGACTTGGCTTTTCTGAGAACTAACTTTCCAGGCAGAAAAATCACATTTTAGACAAAACAAATCAGAAAGTGTAGATATACTCATTGCAAATGGACAGGTTTGGTAACAAAGAGAAAACCAAGTATGTTTGTTGAAAGAGTTGAAATGGATGTGCTACTGTAGTTTCACTTTATTATTACCAAAGACTTGAAAGGCTTCTCCTTAGTTAAATGAAAGGATAATTAGCAGTTCTTTCTAAGAGCAAGCAAGCCCAAGTGGCATGTATTTCCTCTTCCAACCCCTTCTGTCCCTCTGATCACCAGTAATGTGAATAATGAACTCAAGCAAAGTATGTCACATGGTAAAATATGGATTTCATTATGCACTTTTCCTAGAGAGTGGCATTTAAAATAACAGCACTTTGATAAGATTGTTGTTTCTTAAATTTAAATCCACTTTAACTTGGCTACTGCTTCACTAGTTGACACTGGTTTCTTATCCCCATTCCAACCAAGGGCATAAAACAAAGTGCTATCTAGAGTGTTCTAGCCTTTGAAACTGTCATTGAGACATTTAAATAAAAGACATACTGCAAAGTATTAATGAAGCTTATTAGTAAAATGTTATAATGCAGAAGATTCCGAGGATATAATCACCAAGATTATGGTTTTAAGCACTAATTTTAACACCAAGTAGTTATTCTTCTTTGGCTGAAATGCTCCAGTAGAAGACTTTAAAAGGTAACACAGGAGCCATATATAACATCTTCAGAATAAATATTATTGCTATGGGTGTTTTGTTATATAACATGTATTTTATGACATACTAATAAAACACAGAGCAGGTTAAGTATTTACTAATGCCTTTTTATTACTTTTTCATGTCTTCTGTGGATATAAAAATGATACCTTACAGCTCTCTTGAAGAGGTAAAAAGAAAGAAGTTATATTATGGGATTAAGAAGGCAGACTAACACGGCATGTTCACTTTCTAGAAAAACAATTTATATCTTGGTACTGGTGTAGGATTCAAAGTAAGAAATACCGTGGAAGTAGCAGCTATGACTTATCACATATATTTATGTGAGAGAATGCAGGATGAACATAGAAAAAGAGCAGAACTTTATAGGACGGAGAATTTTCCAAGGAATTATAACACCATCAACAAAGGAAGCTGGCAGAGGAAAAGAGGCCAAGTATGAAGATAGACTGCAGTTATAATACAAATTGCCCACAGGTAGCCCAGGGGAGCAATGATCCATAACTTTGGTGGTTTAGATTTGGCTTTATCTGTAACAGTTCATCAGTGTTAACAAGGGGCACATGGCCTCCTGGCCCCTGACTTGACTGCTTTTCAGTCTATTGCCTTTTGCTTGGTAACTTTAACTATCATTCTTTGCTCCATCAATTACAGTGATTGTATTGTGTGCCCAAGTCATGCTCCACAATAATGAAATATCTTTATGGCATTGTTTTTTGTCTATGTAGTTTCCTGTGTACATGTTCATTAGAAGCCATAAAATCAAGCTCACTGTGCCTTTGCTGGTGCTTATGTTTTGATTCTATTAGATTGTATTCAACCTGTGGCTGTTTTGTTTAGAGGATAAGACATTGATTCCCCGAGTTAGTTGCTGGGCATACCCCTTTACCATGCATAGACTTTATCCAGTCTGCTGATTCAAGCATGCTATATAAAGTCCACATTTTTATACTGGCATTAGTGCAATCTTGTGGTCCACAGTTGGCCATTTATATGATTTTAGAGTTGGAGAGGACTTCAGACATAATCTAACCTACCATCATAATTTTGGGCAGAGGATATTGAGGCAAGAAGCTAAGAAGTTACTTTCCCCAGTTTCCAAGTCATCTGTTCTGGTTACCACTTTGTGTTGTCTGCCACTGGGAATTGTGTTTTGCATTTTGATTTTACCCAACTAAGTGAAATCATTAAGTAACATGACCTCAAATTGAGAGAGACATCATCTGGGCCCTGGACATCTGTGGGTAGAGGACTGACTCATGACAAAATGAATCACATTGGCCGGCATTTACTTGGCAGGGCTACATACTTTGCCATTTTCCCAGAAATACGAGTTGATGATAGATAGAGTTCATGTACCCGATATTCCTTTTTGTCTTTACAAGCACTGCTGTCTATAGAATTTAGTCCTGCTATTCACACTGGGTTCTTCCTTGGAGGATTTTAGACATTGATCGGGGTTATTATTACTAGCCCATTGAGTCCAAATGAATTACAGAGTTCCTTGCTCATATACACATACCAGTAATAATAGGCCGAGAGAAGACTGTACATTATGCCAGAAGCTCGTTTTAAAGCATATTATCATTCTCAGTCAATTAGCTCAGACTCTATTATATTCAAATTGCAAACTATTCAAATAAGAATTAAGTGCATATTAATATGCTAAGAAATTAAGTCTTCAAAATTAGAGCTTTTTTCCTCTTTTGCTTCTAACTCAGTTGTCTTTATTCATTTCATTTTAGTAAGTTTTTAACTTTAGAATTAGTTTGCAGGTATACATCCATGTTTTTAATTTATTGAAGAAGTTCAAAGAATTATCAATAATACTTTGCTATTTCTTTTTCTTTTAAAAATCAATATTTATTCTGAAAGTTTTACAGTTGCATTAATCAACATAGATAATTCAATTAATATAGTAAGCACAATTTCTCTAGAATATGTCACTATATTTAAAAATAATCAGAAATTAACAACAAATGTAAATTACATTTCTTGTTTATATTACTAACAGATCTCTTACAATGTGTTCCTTTGTCCTTCAAAGCTGTTACTGTGGAAGAAAGAGCTTCAGGACACACAGGTGTCTCGGTTCCCTTACAGTTTTTAAGGTGCATTGTGGGCAATAAATAAAATGATGAAAATGGAAGCATAAAAATAAGAATTCACCATTTACATTGCACTTCAGTGTTAAGGCAGGTGCAGAGAGTTTCTGCCATTTCACATTGAGGGGATTTTAGAAGAAGCTCTTTAAACATTCTGAGGTCCTTAAGATGATTTCTACTTGAACTCCAAGTGGTGTTAATGATATTTTCAGAAAGGATGCTGTATTTAGTTGGCAAGAAAAAGCACTCCATAACCTTTTGCGCATATATCATAAAACAGAGTAACTAATAGAATTTTCTACCATTAACCTATCAATAAGCTCTTACAGAACCCACCTATCAATAGGAAATGGATAATTTTGTTTTCTCTGTTTGTGTGTCAGCAGATATTGTAATTAAGCTACATAAAAATCCAGAAGAAGCTATGGAAAACTTGGTTGCAAGCCAAGAGGGATTCAACTAAAAGAAGAAATGTGAAACTCTTTTTATTAAGAATTTGAGCAGAATTTAAATTCTAACCCCAGAGTGAGTAGATACTGTAAAATCCCTACAGATTTAACAAACTATATAAGACAGCAGAAGAGCAATCAGGGATTTTGGCCCCATAACTGCTAAAATGAATCCTGGAGTTTTGTTGAGTGTTTTTTCTCTTTACTTACAAAGTAGGTAAGTTAATATTTTCCCCCAACTCTTGCTTCACCCACGATTCTCCAAAGAATACTGAGTTAGCTTTTCTTAAGCAGTTTTGAGACACTCATAAAAGTTCCACATATGAATTATTTGCTTTACTTTTTCCCCAAATGGCATAACACATCTTTTTTTCTTTTTCCTTTCTAAAAACTGTCAGCTCTTTTGGAATTGAACAGTGCTGCATACAACAACTACTGCATATTGATTTTTTTCTCTTACATCTATTCAGGCTGATTTTCCGTTCTATAGGTTGGTGGCTGAGCTATTATGCCCTGGCAAAAAGAACTCTTTGAGTGTTAAATAAAAATCCGCCTGTCCTTCTTGCCATCTCCTCACCCTCTGCAGGGGAATCTTCACTCTGGTGAGCTTTCAGAAGATGTGCTGCTGTACCCTGCTGAGCCGGAACAGGAGAGTGTGGGTGATTAAATACCAACAGTGTGCTGTCTCTGTACTAAATGCAGAATTAGCCATTGTCCTCCACCTAATGAGCCCATAATCTAATTAGACAGATTGACAACACCCAGAAGGGAAAAGATCAGAATGTGCATAAGCATAGTAAGTTACAATGGAGAAAGTGGCATATTAAGATGTTTAAGAATATAAAACCACCATAAAACTTGCTTACCACTGAAGCATGTTTTGCAGTTTTCAAAATATTTGAATAGTCTCTGTCTTATTTATCTTGTACAGTACTAAACCTTATTTATCCTGTACATACTAAAGGTTTACTGAGCAAGGATATCAAATACATACTTGGGTCTTAGATGTAAACAGAGTATGATGCAAATTCTCAGTATTAAACTGTAAACCTCTTCCTGTAATTACTTTTTCTCTGAGGATCTCATTCCTCATTTCAGCATCTGAACTATGTGAGCAGAGAACTTTTCCTTAAAAAAAAGACATAAAATATGTTTGAATTGGCATAAAAATGTCAAAGATGTTTTTACCTCCTATGTTGTTTTACGAAAACATCATTCCTCTTGGGATCACTTCTGAAGCAACACTACATTCCTTCATCTGTCCCATACTTGAAACTAAAAAGTACTCATCTCCCACACAGTGGGCTCCCTTTTCATTTTGTTGATGGCTTCTTTTGCTGTGAAGAAGCTTTTTATTTTGATGTAGTCCCATTTGTTTATTTTCTCCTTAGTTTCCTTTGCCTTAGGAGATGTATTGGTAAACATATTACTATGAGAGATGTCTGAGATTTTGCTGCCTATGTTTTCTTCTAGGACTTTTTGGTTTCAAGACTTACATTTTAGTCTTTTATCCATTTTTGAGTTTATTCTTGTGTAGGTTGTAAGTTGGTGGTCTAGTTTCATTTTTTTTGCATGTACCTGTCCAATTTTCCCAACACCATTTATTGAAAAGACTACCTTGACGCCATTGTATGCTCTTGCCTTCTTTGTCAAATATTAATTGAGTGTAATGTCTTGGGTCGATTTCTGTTCCATTGATCTATATGTCTGTTCTTCTACCAGTACCAGGCTGTTTTGATTACAGTGGCTTTGTAGTATAACTTGATATCTGGTATTATGATCCCTCCAACTTTGTTCTTCTTTCTCGAGATTGCTGTGGCTATTTTGGGGTCTTTTTTGGTTCCATATAAATTTTTTGAGTGTTCTAGATCTGTGAAATATGCTGTTGGTATTTTAATGGGGATTACATTGGATCTATAGTTGCTTTGGGTAGTATAGACATTTTAATGATGTTAATTCTACCAATCCATGAACCTTTGAGACAGCATGGAGGGACCTGGAGAGTATCATGCTAAGCGAAATAAGCCAGTCAGAGAAAGACAAGTATCACATAATATCACTCATATGCAGAATCTAATGAACAAAATAGACCCAGGACACAGAAGCATGGAACAGACTGAGGCAGGGTGGGGTGGTGAGTGGGAGAGATCAACTGGGGAACTTATATGCATATATGCATAGCCCATGGACACAGACAATAGAGTGGTGAAGGCCTGGGAGGAGTGGGTGAGGGATGGAGGTGGTCAATGGGAGAAAAGAAAGGGCACATCTGTAATACTTTCAACAATAAAGATAAATTTTAAAATAAATAAAAAGTACTTATTAAGGAGAGGTAGTGTGGAATTAGGAACCTGAGAGACCTGCCCTTGAATCCTACTTTATTACATCTTAGTCTAACTAGTTAATCTATTTCATGTGTTCATAGATTTCTTTTTACAGATAATAGTTTCATTTGAACCTCAATAATTATGTGAAATCTTAGGATTCTAAGTTTTGTGTTTAGATAACTTGGTTATCTAAATGGCATACTTTAAAAATTACCTCATAGGTTTTTTTCCCAGAAAATTTTGGAAATCTCTTTAATTTGGTACTTTGTAATAATAAAACTATACTATTTATTGATAAGAATGATTTCTAGAAATATTTGCTCCCTACTCCTCCTGAAATCAATGAATGCGGAGAGCAAAAAAACTGGGGTAGATGGCAAAGAAAAAAACACATGCTGTTGTAAAATATTATGCATTCTGTGTATTGACCTTAAAATTTTCTTTTTAACCAGTCATATAGGAGTTTGTAAGATAAGCAGACAGAGGTATATAAGTTTATGAAAGGGGAACAGATTTTTGTCTTCTATCTAGAACTTTCCCTTGATGCTTTCCTTCATTAATAAAAATGTGGACTTTGTTTTACAAAATAAATTCAACATACTACACACACACACACACACACACACACACACAGTGCTCATTAGAAGTCTGGGGCCGGGGTGGAGAGGCAGGTAGGAAAGAAGCATCATGATATCACACCTGAGAGATGGTGACTTTCCGAGTCAAATGCGTCAGCTTCTCACAAGAGCAGAAGCACCTGAGAAGTGATTATTCGGACCCTGATTAAACCTCCAGTTCTGGTGAGCTGACTATTCTCCTGGGAGGTAGCAGCACAGTGGTCACAAATGGGTTTGAATCTCAGCCTTACTAGGTGCTGGTGGTGTGAGCGTGGGCTGGTTTCCTAACTTTTCTGAACTTAAGTTTCCTTATTTGTAAAATAATAATTATATCTACCTCACGAGTTACTGTAGTGATTAAATCTGATGTTATAGATTAAGAATTTGACACAATGACACCGAACTCTCAATGAATGTGTAGTATTATTAGTTAGACAACTCATCTTGTTATAGGGTAGTTCTTCCATTAAGCTATTTTTAAAATAAAGAATCAAAATCTGTCTCTGTAATTTTCACCCATTTTTGGTTGTTCTCCTACTTGGAAAGACCTAGAAGAACTTGATGGGAAATAAGGCTGCTCCTTCTTCCTTTGGGCAGCAACTCAATGTCTGAAGCACTTTGTACTCCCCATGCTGTATGTAGGCTTTGGCATATAATTCGTTCCCTTTCCCACACCACTGAGTTGTTAACAGTATAGACTTTATCAGCAATATAACATGAATTCTATTGCTACCACTTCCTCTGGAAAAGGAATAAAAATGTGAATCATTAATAAAACACTCAACAAAGAAAACATTAATTATGTAATTGAGAACTTGTCTTAAATGGGAGACAGTTTATACTAGTAGATGTGAATCTTACTAACATAAACTTTATACAGTATAAGCCTTGTTCCCATATTAACCTAACAGCCTCATTTCTTATGACTTGAGTTTTTAAAACATTCTAACTAGGTTAAAACACTCCAAACTTGCTTCTTCTGTACTAAAGGCAGCATAGTCCATCTAGTTACTTAAGCACGAAATCCAAACAAGCATCTCATCTAGGGGGTAGGGAATAAAACAGGAAGTCGTTTTCTCCCTCCTCCCCCAACAGTTACTATTTTCATCTCCTTTTCCCACTCTTTAATGATAGCATGGGATAATTCTTAGCTCTTAAGTCACTTTTTGCTACAGTATGTCCACCTTGTAAAGCCTCAACTTCAAATTTGATTTCAGTATCTTTTCTTCCTACCCTCTGCAGGGTTTATACTGGGACCTTGGCTGCTTTGAGGTGGGTAAGGCATGGTCTGCTTCTGAGTCACTATCTCTTTCCCCCTTTATTCTACAAGATCTTGTTCTTCCAGTGTGTGATGCAGAGGGGAAGGCTTTTTCATTTAACTGGCTTTTGCATTTGACTGCTTTTCATGTTGGTGGTGGCTGCTTGTGTAGTGAATGATAAGTGGTCACTGCGGTGGCAGGTATCAGTGGCTGGCTCTCTCCATCCTGGGGTCGGTACTGAAGCTTGACCTCTTTCATCTCTGTTGGCTCCTGCCCCATTGGAGCGCTGCTCAGCCTCTTGATGCTGGGTTATCCTTGCCCAGCACGCAGCTCTCTGGAGTGGTGTTTTGAAGATATCTGGCTCAAGTCAAGCTTTCTTCCCCATGATCACTTCAACCATGAACTCAGGTAGCCTTGCCGTGCCCAGTACTGAGTTGTAGTGGTTTCATTGCTATGTCTTCTCTCTCTCTCTTGCCATCTCTTTCCAATTCACTTCTTTCCTATTCTGATTGGCAAAGGAAGCAAGTCCACTGCCTAAGCAGATATCCAATTAAGAAACCAAACCACCATCTCCCCTGCTTTTAAGCAACTCCAATTTCAAGGACTGATTCCCTCAGAGCCTTCTCCCTCACTTAGACTGAGAAGCCACCTTCCCTTTCTCATGGGGATGGTTGGATCACCTCTCAACACAAGCACTGTATCCCACATAAGAAAACGGTTTTCTTTTCTCTTCCCCAGCTTCTGTTAATATAGACGAGACTGAGAAGAGAGGAGTTGATAATTCCACAGTAGCCCTGAGGGAGGTTATGGGCGCTAGAGCCATGCTATGAAAAGTACCACTCAACATTCCATTATGGAATTTGTTGAATAGATGAATGAGCAAATGGACACATCTATTTTCAATGATTACTAATAGGTGGGACTACTGATGCTGTCCAATGAGGTGCTAGGTGGATTGTGAAACAGAACAAGATCAGTCTGCCATAGAAGTTCAATAGAAAGACCAGGACTTCTGTCCCATGACTCAGTTCAGCCTGCCATCTTTGTATGACCTCCGCTTGCCTTAGCAGAGTGTGTGTTCATAACATTAATTAATAATGCCACTGCACACATCAATGCGAGAACTGGAGAATTACTACGGAAAAAGCAGTTTTGTATTTTTGAGAATTTGCAACTCTGAATGGGGAGGAAATGTCATTTCTGCCAGAGGCGCAGTATCCTGCTCTGGTCTGATGTAAACTCATTGTCAGGCAATCCCAGAAACTGCCTGCGCTAGCCTCTGGGCAAAATGTTTCCTTTTCATAGAAAAATGTCACCTTTTCTCTAGGAAATGGCAGGTGGTTATTTTTTTTCCAAAGGAAAAATGACCTTTGCATTTTGTTTAAAAAAATTCTAAAGGACTCGGCCTTGCTAAAAACACTGAAAACAATTCCACATCTTTTAGTTTGTACTTGAGGTTCTACTGTGTACACTCTGATATTAAACCTGTCACCACTGATATGGCCTGGAGGTGAATGTCATGACCAGAACATCCTGGCACCTTGTTTTCCAGAAATGTCCACTGCACATAGGACAGATTCTTGTAACTCCAGCCCTTGCTGCGTCTAACCCCAACACACACATGTGCACGCGCGCACACACACACTTTCACCTCATTATGCTAACACTTCAAAGCTTTGATGTTCCAATCCAAGACCACAATCTTATACAAGTCCATCAGAAACTGCTCTGAAAAAAACAAACACTGATTCTGTTACATAATTAGTCTACCACCATGCTTAAAGTATGTGAAGTGTGTCATCTTAAATTTAGAATTGTGGCAATCTAAGTTGGGTTTTCCATGCAAAAACTTTCACTCTCTCATAAGGGGGTGTGTGTGCATAAATCCAGTATTCTTTTATTCTAGTTGGGTGAGAAAATAGGAAAGGAAAACAACAAAGAAGCAAGAGGAGTGAAAATTTTAGGACCCAACATTTTAAACAGAGAAGGAATACAAAGGTGGTGACATGGAGAAAGACAGGTCTAGGTTATTAATCTTGATTTCACGTCACAAAGTTCTCACTTCTTTTGTCAATATCTCATACATGTGGAATGTTTTCCTTTCTGACACTAGTCTCACCATTAAGAAATGCACAGTTCACCTTACAGTGCTGGATTTTCTTGAACAAAGTAGTAAATTAGATGATGACACAGATTTACCATGTGTGCCCTTGTCAGTTCATGCAAATCCTCAGCTGGGGCATGTGAGAGGCACATTAATTACAACAGATACAGGAATAACGTTTCTGCATCTGCAGCAGTTTTGATATTTGCAGACTTCAGCGCACTCCATCTCTAACTTCACTGGCAGCTTGCAAAAACCAGCAGAATTACACTTACAGACAAAGGTCTGCATGGTATTTTGTCTCTTATTGACTTCAGAGAAGTCTTCTCATTTAGAATGCTAAGGGGCTTATAATTATGAACTAAGACCTAAGACTTAGCTGATGAAACAAAGGCAAGCTTCTTGCCTCTTTTTTCTGACTTACACTGCATATATGATGATATGTATATGCATGTATATATGTAGTTAAACTAGTCATTGAGCACTTATAAGGCCACATGATAATCTGTAGAACTATGTACCAACACTCTATATAGATATTTAATTCAGGTAGTATTAAAATTTATCTTAATAGAAACATTTACCTTGACTCATAAATTTTCCAACTATCTTATCCTCCTTAGACTTCCTTTTTGTTTGTTATGATTTGGTATTAAAAGCTTTTATGTTTGAAGTTATAATATAAAAAATGAGAAACCACCATTTAACACATGAAGATTAGGTTACTGACTTCTCTAAAATGTGTCTAGAAAACAGGAATTAGGATCCTATGGCATGACTAAGTAGCACCCAGGCCAATTTTTAGACATCAAATTCCCTATTTTAGCTACCAGTCTACTAACAGAATAAGAGTTGTCAGCATAGCACCACAATTCTGAAAAATTTCTGATTATCTCCTTTAAATAAAAAATTATTTAAAGAAGCAGGAGTTGTTTCGTCATCAAGTATTCAATGCAGAATCATTTCATTCCAGGTTCCAATGGGCAAACATCTTAATCTGTTCATACATTTTTTTTCATGTATCTATCACTCCCAGAATACTAAAGCTTCCTTTATTGAAAGATACTCTTATAAATATTAATTATGGCTACCAATTTTGAGTGATTTCATGTGTCATGTTCTATTCTAAGTACTTTATATGTAATAAATCATCTGATTAGATGTTTGGTTAAACTAGACAAAGTAAAGCTTACCTAATTCTCCAAAGAGAACATAAATAATCATAGAGGGATTTAAGATTATTACAACAAATCTTATGCCTCCATAGTAATCCATGTAAGCAAATCAGTGCTGCATGGAAAGATTCATTCAACCGTTCAATCAACTAGTTGAATATTTGCCATATATCTGGTAATGATCAAGTGTCCCTAATCTCAGAGAGTTTATAGTCAGGTGTGGGGTGGAGGTGGCATGAAAAAAATAGCAAGAGTGTATAATTTAGCTGGGGGAGGGAGCAGATAAAAATAAATACCTTCTATAAAAAGCAGATTATTTCCAGGTAAACCAAAGGCTCAATTTCATTAGTTAATGAAAAGAGAGTAGTAGGAACTGAATGAATCCGACATAATCTACAAGAATACATATAACAACTCAGACACCAAAATCTGGTAAATATTTGTAACTAGTTAGAATCTTTTGTTCATTTATAAGCAAAAGAATTGGTGACCCTTGCCCCAGACCTAGTTAAACTGATAAGAGCTTTTAAAATGTGTTTAGATAATATCTTTATTTGAAATAAATCTAAATCTGATCACCTTCACTAATATACTGATTGACCAACCCCCTCCTCCACAGAGTAGCTATAAAAAGATAACTTTAACCCCATAATTTCCTATCCATTTCCATTAAACTTAAATAATAAGCTTTCAGATTTTAAAAATGCCAACTTCAAACTTAGTAAGGGTCCCCTAATGACATCCCTAGTGTAATAATGTCTAGCACCATTCTGAGTTCTGCTCTTACCCTGAATGAAGGTCCCACCCACTTTCTCCTTTAGTTCCTAGGAGGGCCAGTGAACCTGTACTGTAAATTTATATAAAGCTTTCGTGCAGAAAAAGTTAAAAATAATAGTGATAAAAGTACATTTAAACACATTGACTTCCATGACATTAATAGGTACAATGGTTGTGAACATTGTAACTTAATCACTGTGTGACATATCCAAAGAGATACCAATAGTAAAACTAGAAAAAAAATTAAAGCAACAAACTTTGCTATATCTGTGCTACTGTGCCAATCGACTCCTTAATTTTGGGGCCAAGAAGAGAACTAGGATTGGAGTTGTATAGTAGTTATCCCTTCTCCTGTGAGCATGTAGCTAGACTCTGATTTTAAATGAAGAGGGCATACAGAGCACTGCACAAGGCATTTACTAAAAGAGAAAAGCAAGAAATGCGTAAAAAAGAGGTACTGCAGTAGAATTTATTTGGGTGACAAAGGCCTCTTAAAACACTAGATGAGTTATTGATGAAGCATAACATGATTTTAAGACTTGGTACAACAAATGTTTTAATCCTTTCAAGCGATTTGTTTTGCAGCTGAAATTGTGTTTTGTCAACCATGGCACCTGTATCACCTATCATCGGAAGGAAGAGAGTGGGTATAAAGTGTTTAGTGTGGCACGCGCTCTTGCTGTGAGATGTCTGTTATTGATCTGAAAGACACATCACCAGCAGAGGAGACATTAAGTATTTGGACAAAATGAAGTGAGGTTTTGCTATTTAGGTGTGCTTAGAAAAAAGTCAAGAATAAATATATTGACAAGCTAAACAAGCACAGTTTATTTCATCTTTACTGGAGATATTAGTATTGGCCAGCTGGCTAGAAATTCAGATCTATTTTCTGGCTTTTATAGAGCACAAGATGTTTTATTGTAGCATCCAAAGTTCATAAGTATCTCAAAAAGCAAAAATGATGTTAAAATCAAGGGATTATTTAGAAAATTATCTAACATGGTTCTGAGTCTGAATATTTTGCGAGTTCTTACAAACGGAATTGCTTCAACCACCTCCTTGATTTTTATTAGAAAGATAGAGCTAGAGACCTAGTGATTTTACTGTTCATCACCTCTGGATGTGGTATATAATTCATTATTACTTATTCACAGCATGGTAAGAGAACTGGAAGGCAAAAAATTATCAACACTTCTGTTTCAAAAAATTGTGAGAAGGTAGAGTGCCCATGAAAGTAAAAGATCATTTTCTCAGGGAAGTTTGAACAAAGTCAAGGAATTCAGAAACAGAAACATGGGGCCTAGTTTCCCTCCCTTTGAATCTGGACTGGCTTGTGACCTGCTATGATCAATAAAAGGGGTGGAAGTGATGTCGTATTGGGTCCAGGCTCGGCCTTAAGATGCTTGACACTTTTCCCTTTGCTTTCTTGGAGCCCTAAGCCACCATGTTGAAGCATCCATTGTATATAAAAACTGCTGTTTGAAATTTTAACCCTGCATTTTGGCTTCTGTAATGCTTGCTGGCTTAAATAATAAGGAAAATAAGACTACTCCCATTTCAGAGAGGCCATTAAACCTTCTATAAATACAGGAAACTTCCTGTGTGATTTTGCCCAGAATTTGAGAGACATTTTCCTCTGGGCCCGCATGTAATAATAATAATAAATGTAACTCCATCTCTCTAAGCGTTGCTTGGTTCTTCTCCAGTTTTTCTGTAACAATGGAAAGCAGTTCAGCCACCCTGTTGTTGATACCATGTGGAGAGAGAGAGCCCTGTCATCCCTCAGGAGTCTCATCCATCTCAGCTGAGGCATCAATGTGAGTGAAGCCGCCTTGCACACCTCAGCCCCAAGAGATGATTAGATGATGCAGCTGCATGAGAGCCCCAAAGTGAGCCTAGTGGTGAGAACCACCCCGCTGATCCCCAGCAAGAATGTAGAGCCAGGAGCAAACATTTGATTGTTCTTTTAAATCACTGAGCTCTGATGTAGTTTGCTATGCAGTAATAGAAAACTAAATAGATGTTTCAAGTAATAGAAAAATTCCATTTCTCTGATTAGTTCATTTGCTTCTGGCAATTGAAAGAACCATCTAGCGTACCACCTAAATGTAAACACTTGGCTATGGAGGTGCGGAGAGAGGAAGAGCTGGATGACTCACTAAGACATTTTCATAAGGCAGCCAGTCAGGAAGAGAGCAGTCATGGGGAGAGACAGTGTGTGCTCATGTGCTCAAAATTCACAGGAAGCCTCATCTGAATATAAGTTGGTTATGAGGTGGTGGGAAATAAGATACAAGAAACATATTTAATTATTTCTTACGCTTTCTTACACATATAGGTAGCTCTTCCTCAGGAGATGTTTAGTCAACAACCATGAAATTTTATTAAACTGTTAAGGAGATAATACTGGTTGGGAAGAATAAAAAAACGTTGGGGTGGAGGGAGGTAGAAAACCATTGGGTGGCCATTGAGTAGAGAATCAATACTGAAGGACCAGGCTGAAGAGGGGCAATAACAGTCACATTGATAGCTCAGCAGTCATCTGCCCACATGGCATTTACGGCCTCAGGTTAATCTATGCTGTTCCTTAGAGAGCAAAAGGGGAACTGTGACTTCAGATAATGCATTTATGGAATAGGATATCCCAAAACAGTGTTAAAATCTCCGAAGAATGAGAAATCCTCATAGTTCAATGTGCTAGACTGATATGAAAGGTAGACATAAAGATTAATTAGTTTGTTCTGTGTGGTAGATGTCTTCAGTCTCCACCCCAATGGTCAGTCCCCAGAAATATTCATAAGCACTTCTTCAAAGCAATGCTGAGCAAAGGGTTGACTGACAGAGGGTCAGATAGGGCGGAGAATGTTTGCTAGGCTGTACGGTAGGTGGGAGGAGTGTCTTCTTGCCACCACCACACGCTGTGGTTGTCAGGTCAGTGGGCCTAATAGTGCAGATTCTAAGACTTCTAGTTCAAGATGACAGACCAAACACACATGGCTTTAACAAAGACTGTAAAATGAATAAACCCACAGCAATGACGAGAACCTGAGAGATGTCATTATCTGACATACA
Organism: Myotis brandtii; assembly: GCF_000412655.1. Classification (NCBI taxonomy): domain Eukaryota; kingdom Metazoa; phylum Chordata; class Mammalia; order Chiroptera; family Vespertilionidae; genus Myotis; species Myotis brandtii. Next base: position 4,327,796 of record NW_005356259.1, read on the forward strand.
GAGAGGCTGATAGAAGGCAAGGATTTCAGAATATGAAATGCCAATTAAAGCATGACAACTGATGTATTATGGCATTGGAAGGCATATTCTCGAGCTGGGGTTGGCAAACTATGGCCCACGGAGCAAACCAGCAGCTGTCTGTATTTGTAAACATATTTTCAATGGAACAAAGACATACCCATTTACTTATATACTGTCTGTGGCGGCTTTCATGACAGAGTTAAATAGTGGTGACAGACCACTGGGCCCACAAAACATGAAGTAGTTACTATTTGACCTTGTTCTGGTGTGTTCTTGGTGGGGAGGGAAACATGGACCAGAAGGACTCTCCGTTGCTCTGCAGAACCCTACAAAGGCTCAGGATTAGGAAACAGCAGATACAAGTACATGGAGATCTGCCCTGCGATACCTGCAGGACTCCCACCACCTACCCTGAATCAGAGGGTGAGGGTGTTTCTGAACAAATGGCCCCATTTAACAGGCTTTCATATTGTCCCTACCTGATAACCCCTGGTAAATTCTGAGCAGCCTTCAAACTCTTCCACAAATACAACTTTGCCGTGTTTCACTCTAAATGTGGACCACTGAGGATCACAAGACAGATGAGGAGTGTGCTCTAGTGAAATGAGCAACCAGGGAGAAAGAGGATGTGGATATGAATAACGGTGGACTCTGTTTGGGAGAGACACAATGGGCAATTCCACGTGCTTGCTGTATAATAGGCCTGGATAGGAGTAAGAGGACAAAAAAATGCCCAGAATAAAAAAAAGAGATCCTCTAGTCTAGAGGACCTAAAATGATGGTGCTTTGAGGGGAAAAAAAGTATTATCTTTAAAAAAAAATACAGCAAAAAAAAAAAAAAAGAAAAAAAAGAAAAGAAAAAGTGAAACTTCAGAAATGTGTTTAGAGGAAAAGTGTATTAATGTACACCACTGGGGTCAGGGAACAAACTTACAAAGCGGTGGTAACGCAAAGACTATATAAATATTAAAATTAGTTGCAAAACTCTATTGGGAGAATGTTTATAGGACAGATGGGGGATAAGAGAGGTAAAGCTTCATTTATTTCTAAAAGGAAATACTATAACTATGTCAAGTCTAAAACTGTTAAATCAAGACAACAGTATAAACACATTAATTAGAGGTGTGAAAATAGTTACCAAAAAAAAAAAAACCCATGTAAAAAAATACAAACTGATCAGTGCCTCTGGGATATGAGCCTGAAAGATACAAAGGGGCAGGGCAGGAAATATTGTATGGATTGTAAATATTTTGATGTCTTTGTGCACATATTGATTTGACAATTTTTAAAAGTATATAAATGCACATGCCCAAAAACCAGTTCCAGAAATTTGGAATCAGTAGACATAGGGACACAGGAATATGCATTTTAAAAAATCTCCCCCAGAGATTCTGACAAATTCATTCGTATGCCTCTGCTTCTAGAAACACAAATAAAGAGGTAGCAACCAGTGAAAGAGCAGTGACATCGATCTGCCAAGTGGAGAAATGCCAGGAGCTGTAGGAGGTCAGGATGTTGGTCTCTCAGACAGCTTCCTGCCACTTCACTAATAAAACGGATCCACCTTAGAAGGAGACACATAAAAATGAATAGGTTGCAAGTGGCCTCATCATTCTACAGGAGAACTTTACCAATAGGTCAGCTTTTCTCCCTCTTATATTTGTTGAAAATCAAAAGCCTTGATTCAAAAATTAGCCTGGGGAAAGACATGAAACCTTATGTAACGGGGAAGCTTTGTAACTGAAGCATGTTGGAGCAACTCTTTCAATCTTGATTTTTTAAATAGTTGCAAGAATGCTATTGGGATCTCTGGTGCCTATAAATGCTTGCAGAATACTTACTAATAATAATCAGAAGTAGGATGGTTTCTGGGCACTATAGTAACTTTTAGGAAAACTGCTTCTGGAACATGATATGACGACTGGGGATTGGCTCAGTTAGTTGTCCAAAAGCAGGGAGGAGCACAGTATCGCCATTTTCTCTGTTCTCTACCCCTTCCCAGGACTCAGTGCTGACTGAGAAAGAAAGAATTCCAACCCCACCTGTTTTTCTATTCTGCAGGATCCTAGGTCAACTTTTTGGTAGAGTGGATTTTTCTTAATGTCCACACAAACTATTGACATCTCTTTGCCTAAATTAGAGATCATCTAGAGCTAGAACAGTTGATTAAAATATTTTCATGCTATCTCAATGTCAAATGAGACTCCTCACCTTTTTTATAACTTTATTAATTAAATGTGTCAGGGTGACATTGGTTAATACCAAAGATTGATTGTTTAGATCTGCAGTGACTATTAATTTTGTTAATTTTTGAGGTGCATTTACAGATGAAATCATTACAAAAGGGACATTTTTATCCCTAACATGCATTTGTCTTTTTAATTTCATCCAGAACCTGGAAAGCTGGCTTCTTTTTGCTTCAACGGTAAGCTATTGGCCCGATTACTCTGACTAGGCTATACAGTGGGATTCAGCCAATTAAAATTTCACTTAATTTCTAAGAGCATCCATCCTCCATCTATCCATCCAGTACTAGTGAGCACCTGCTATCTGCCTGGCACTGTCAGGATAACAAGTAAAGAAAAAATCACAGGGTATGTCTTTATGCTTAATTGGTTGAAAGTTTATGAGAAAGTTTTTATACATAGGTATGTGTACATTTATGATATATACTAGAGGCCCGTTGCAGGAAGATTCCTGCAAGAATAGGGCTTCCAGCGGCTGGAGCGAAGCAGAGAGGGGAGCGAAACCCGCTGAGGTGGGCTTCGCTCCCACTCCAAGCCCCTGCGGCTGGGTTTCCCCTCCAGCTCCCAGCCACTCCTGCTGCATTTCCCCTCCCACTCCCAGGTGCTGTGGCGGGTTTCCCTTCCCGCTCCCAGATGCTCCTGCTGGGTTTCCCTTCCCGCTCCCAGCCACTCCTGTTGGGTTTCCCTTCCTGCTCCCAGGCGCTGTGGCGGGTTTCCCCTCCTGCTCCCAGGCGCTGCCCTTCCGGCTCGCAGCCGCTGTGGCTGTGCTTGCCCTCCC
>NW_005356259.1:4331041-4339450 GCF_000412655.1 Myotis brandtii
TGGCTTCCTCCGTCACTGGAGCAAGCAAGCCTCATGTTCCGCTTCAGCTGCCTGGCTGCCAGCCGCCATCTTGGCTGGCAGTTAATTTGCATATCTCACTGATTAGCCAATGGGAAGGGTAGCGAAGTTACGGCTAATTACCATGTTTCTCTATTATTAGATAGGATGTTTTTAAATTTGATTTTATACTGTTCTTTGATGTTTGTCTGAATAGTTCATGTTTACAAGTTATAGTTATTGTTTTACTAGATACTTCCCATGAACATTCACTGAAGGTAAAATATTAGTGTAAATCTTTTTCTAGGCATCCTCCCAACTGGGCCTTTGCATATGCTGTTTCCTCTTCAGATAGCTCTCCTCACTTGTCCACCCAACAACGGTCTATACATCATCCAAAAGTCTGTCAGGCATCGTTTCTGTGAGTCCTTCCCTAAGCACTTCCCAGTTGAATCGGTCACCCTTTCCTGTACGCTGTTTCTGGACTTTGCACATATTTCTATTATTGCATTGATATAAATATTCATTAACATACCACTCATTATTCAGCTTCTTGAGGATAGAAACATTTGTCTCTTCATTTTTGCATCCTCAATAATTAATGGAATGCCTGGCACAGAAGGCTAGTCACTAAATATTAGCTCAACTAAACTGAGGAGCCATTCCCTCTATTATAATGTGTGGAATGCCACAGAAATGTGTTCACATTTTATTTTAAATTATCTCAAAATTTAAAATAAACATTTTTGAATAAATAATAAGCAGCAGATTTCAATCTTCATTAAACTCTTTTCTAATGAGAGACATTCTCATCCTTACAAAAGACTAATAAAATTATATAGTCAATAGCATGGTTTTTATAGATTTATCTTATTCTTATGTTACAATTACTTGTTTATATATACAAGGCCCCTCTGAGATATAAACTCCTGGAGAACTGGGACCTGGTCATATCCATTTTTGTAGTTCTGGTGTACTACAATGACTGTGAGAAGAGCTTAGCAGGTTGAATTAATAAATAGAGGAAAAAATATGAGACAGCAAATAGAATTAAATCTTAGGCTCTTCTTTCTCTATTAGAGCCTGTTTTGTGATTATCTTGAAAAAAAAAACTTCATAAACTCTACATAAAACTTTGGCTTTGTTGTTGAATAAGGTTAGCTTAGACAGCGTGGGTGTAGCAAACTAGGAAAACAGGTAGGAAGGGGAAAAGCTTAGCTGTGCAAATATATTAATTTTATTTTGTCTTTTAAATTTACAGTGAAAGAGGTCTTTTCTAGTTTTAAAACATGGAGTGGAGGGTTGGGTCAGAGGGAAAAAAATCACTGTATTCTTTATCATGAAAAGGAAGAGGTTTGTTAAACATTTCACTGAAGTTCAAAAGCTTTCGAGATCTTTCCCCCTCAGCTAAGATGACATTGTTTCTATAGTTTCCTCTTTTTCTAATCGTGGGCATGAGAATGATTTTTCGTTGAGTCATTCGATGTTTCTCTGTGATTTTTTGGCAACATAAAGGTGTGGCTATTTAGTGAAATAGCACCAGATGAATCAGTAGAGGTGGACACTCTCTAGCTCACTCTTGCAGAAAATTATGTGCACAATTTTTCACAACAGTAGTGCTTGAAAACACTAGTTAGTTTTGAAACTTCACTCAACTTTTCAGGAGATAAAGCCTCTATTAAATGTATTATAACTCACTAGTGAGTGGGAGTGACAAATGTACTCATTAGGTGACCCTGAAAAGAAACAATTTCTATAGAAACCACTTAGGAATTGGCAATGAAGCACCGGTCATTTTTGAAAATAAAAATTCCAGATGAATATCTCAATTTTATGTTGTTTCTTCATACACAAAGCCCTTTAAAATCTATGGAATCACAATTTATAAATCTATAGACCATACAAAAGACATAACTTTTCCTCAAAAGTAATTCTCTGCTTTGTGTATCTACGAGAACCCATTGACTTTCACAAGTATATATAATAAATAAAATCAATCTTGTGAAAAATGTGAAATGGTGATATAGTTCTTTGGAGTATAGTTACTACACTTCATAATACTCTAAAGCATTTCAAAAACAACACTACACAATTCTCAAATCAGTATTTTAAATACACAAGATCAAATTTGATTTCTTCTTTTTTTCCTGCATAAGTATTTATAGACTATGGGACTAATCCAAGGTCATGGGATAGGTAGAAGAATTTAAAATTAGAATGCAAAATCAGACTTAGTTCATTACTTTTTTCTTGACCTCTGTGCACCTTTCATATTTTATAATTTTTAGCCTTAGCAATTTGCCTCTGCATTTCCATGCTAAATTAATTTTGAATATAATTTGATAGACATCCAAGTAACTGCATATGAAAATTAATTCATAAGGACTAGAGAAAAAAATCTATATATTAAAGCATATGGGGACATAGAAAGATGAATACCACTTAAAATTTTTTTTTCTATGAGATAAGCATGAATATTTAAATATATAACCTGGGCAATTCAGCATGAGAATACTACAAGATTAATACATATTAAAAATATCAATGGCTGAATATAAGCTAGAAAAGTATGAAATGTTAATCACATCCCTAAGAAGAAACTCTAGAATTAAATTAGAAAAGTGTCAATCTCAAGAGTCCACTGAATCCATCAAAGAGAAGGGGCAGTCTGAAAAATGTGGCCAAAATGACATTTCAAGCTGTTTCCAAAATACTTCAATGTGATCCTCTTAAAATTAGGAAAAACAATTTGTGGTTTTCCTCAAGTTAAGTGACCTTTGACCCTCAAATTAAGAACACAGAAAGAAGCTCCTCATATTTTGCCGTAGAAAAAAAGATGTTGCAAAACAATGTTCTCAAACAGCACTTAGGAACTTACCTGTCTCCATTTTCCCATCCTGTGCTGCGGGCCCATCCGGAATCACACTTTTCACCTGCAGAAACTCATCGGGCTCATCTCCACCAATGATGGTAAATCCAAATCCCATGTTGCTCTTTTTTAGGGTGGTGCTGAGGAATGTTCCCTTCAACTGGGATGCATCCCGGGTGAAGAGTGGCTTTTCTACGTTGGCCAATATAAGTTAAAAAAGAAAAAGCGTGTTAAGGCAAGTTCTCACACGGGGAAAGCGAGCTGCTGAGCAGCCATCCCGGGATAAATGTGGGGTCTCCCACAGTAAGTGCAAGCAGCGGGGAGGTGCTGGAGGGGCAAAGCTCGCAGTACTGCCTCCAAACATAGAGCAGTCCAAGCATCCAGGGAAAGGTAGAAAAGCTGCTTGATTTGGAGAGAGATTTTTTGTTGTGAAGTCAATGTTTTCATTCACTAAAGTAGCCCTTCTTGTGCTTAAAAAGGGTTGAATCAACATGCCATCAGTGGATAAAGAGGAGCCCAGAGGTTTCTGGGTACGTTCCTCTTGCTCTAAACGGATAAAGAGGAGCCCAGCCCAGAGGTTTCTGGGTACGTTCCTCTTGCTCTAAAAGTGTCCAGGTAGGAGACTGTAAGTGGCTGGACCTGCACAAAACCTTGAAACCGAAATGGATTATTTTGGTTTAAAAAGAATAGAAGCTGTGGAATGTTGCCACCAAGTCACAACATCTAAATTGTTTAGAAAAAGTACCTGGATGTGGGACTGAGTTAATTTATGCTAATGAGATGCTGTAAAGATAAGCAGATAAATTAATTTCTACTGGCCTGATAGTGTTTTAGGATTCTCGAAAATGTGAGCAAAAGGCAAGCCAATATTTCTGGATAAAATTATGAATGTAAAGGTAACACATTTTGTAACAATATGTTGACACATTCAAATCATATACGTAAATAATCAGAACAGAACTTGAATCCACTCTTATAGGTTTGACCATTAATTTGTTATATAATATGCTTTTGCAGCTATGATCTGTAATAAATATTTTCCTAATAATATATTAAATGCTTTAAAAATAATAGTCACACTAGGAAGCTGAATTAATATATTTTCAATGCTATCACAATCAAGTATGATATGTACTAGTTGTTATAGTTTGGTTGACATGATTTGATAGTTGGATCAGCAAAACTATACATGGTAACTCAGTTATGTATTTTCTATGATACTTTTGCTGTTGTTACATTTTTGGTGATATGTAATGGACAAACTACAAAATAATGAGTTATATTTGAATTTTACTTGGTCTATTACACATCACAGATATCTTTGTGAAAAATAGAGAAAGCTTCTTTAAAAATAAAAACACACATATGTAATCTTGTCACTGAGGTTTCCTTTTTGAAAGGAACGTTTACAGCTGGAGACCTTTACATTCACGGCAGGTGTGCTGTAGTGTATGGTGTGAAGATCATCAGCAGGCAACCTAGGCCCCCGCATACAAAAGCCTCCTTGCTTTTGTGATGAGAAAGAGAGCCCACGAAGACGTGAAAGGTTTGTGCAGCATCTCAGCCCAGTGCGTGGCTCTATGGTGTAGTCAGGTGCACAAAGCAGCCCCAGACATACCGATCGGCCAGGGCCAGGGCCTCCAGGCGTGGTTGTGCGGATAATAGTACAAGTCACTCACGCTGCGCCACCTCCCCGGGGCAGGGCGGGGGCGGCCGGATTTGGGCCTAGGTATTGTCGATGAGGAGTTGTCTACTGCCACAAAGGAGAACAAGCCTCATTCTGGTGCTTGGTGTTTTGAGGACAAACTTACGATTCTCTAAGTATCTCTGCAGTTTAAAGTACCATTGTCAAACCCATCAATCGCCACCTGGCAACCTGCTGTAAATTCCTGTAACGTACTCCCCCGGGGTTTTAACTGAATCTGTGGTTGCTAAATATGTTTAGAAACAGCAAATACCCAGCTAAAGCTAATAGAGGGGTTTGGGAAAAGCAGATCGATTATTTGAAACGGTCCAAGCAAAGGCATGTGTGTTGGAAGAGCAGGCAGTTGGATGGACAATTTTTTCCCTTTGAAACATTGCATGGTGGCAGGTACCAACCTCGGAAACCTGGGGCCTGCAGGGGCTTGGTTCCAAGGTCCGTGTGGGGCATGTTATGCTGCTGTAGCTTCCTTTTTGCTTCCAGGACAGGGTTTTCAAACTGTGTTCTTCTATTTATGTGGCTGAAAAAGAAAAGTTCGAATTAGGATAAGGGTGGGGCCAAGCCCTTTAAGAGAACATTTGTACAGCTCTGCAGAGAGCAGGTGAGTAAGAAACACCGAATGTAATTATAGGCAAGTGCCCACCAGGTATGAAGTCAGCCTCTGCTGGGCCCGCCTATGCACAGCATGCGTTTCGGTGACAGGAGCCAAGTCTCAATGGCTCCGTCCTATCTTATTACATTAAACTTACGGATGATTCAGCCAGAAGAACCAGAATGTGCACTTGCTTTCTGGTCTATGCTGTTAGTCTGAGGTAAATTTGGTGCATTTAAATAAATGGTCAACAAATGAAATTTACACCAAATGGTGAAGAGTATCATCTAAGCTTTGCAAAGCCCCTAGAGTAAGGTAATTCACTGATTAATTTACTCCTATAGCAACCAAAGTCCACACTCTTTAGAGTCAGAAGATCTGGATTGAAGAGCTGGGATCTAGGGGGAAAGATGCCCAGGACTGTTACGGAAGTTGTAGAATACCTGTAGGATGGTTGATGCTGAGATCAATCAAAAGTCAAGTATTTCCTTTCTGCATAGTGAGATGATAAATTCATAGATATTAGAGAAAGGAGGCTGAAAGCACCTGTGGGTCAGCTAGACTTAGGGATTATAGAAAAGCATGCCTTCTAGCATCCCTACAGCATAATGAATTCTGTGAAATTTAGAGTTCCCTTCCACAGAAAGGAGAGAAACCAATGACCCTGCCCAGCAGCAGTGCCATGTGGCTCTTTCTCTAGGATATGAGTATTTCCTTTCTGCATAGTGAGATGATACATTCATAGATATTAGAGACAGGAGGCTGGAAGCACCTGTGGGTCAGCTAGACTTAGGGATTATAGAAAAGCATGCCTTCTAGCATCCCTACAGCATAATGAATTCTGTGAAATTTAGAGTTCCCTTCCACAGAAAGGAGAGAAACCAATGACCCTGCCCAGCAGCAGTGCCATGTGGCTCTTTCTCTAGGATATGAACACACCACAAGAAATCTGGCATATACATTGATTTTGATTCTTTTTATATACAGAAATAGAATTATGGATTATGGAAGAAGAGACAGGTTAGAAGAGGAATGAACAATTACTGAGCACTCAGCGCTGTACCAGCTACTATATATAAATTTCCTTAGTTAAGCTTAATGGCAATTGTCTTGTATCTTATTATCCCATTTTAAGGTGATGAGACTGATACATTGGAGGCCAGATGACTTGCTCTAAATCAGCGGTTCTCAACCTGTGGGTCGTGACCCCTTTGGGGGTCGAACGACCCTTTCACAGGGGTCGCCTAAGACCATCGGAAAACACATATATAATTACATATTGTTTTTGTGATTAATCACTATGCTTAATTATGTTCAATTTGTAACAATGAAATTGGGGGTCACCACAACATGAGGAACTGAATTAAAGGGTTGCGGCATTAGGAAGATTGAGAACCACTGCTCTAAATCATATGTCCAGTAAGTGAAAAGATGGGGATTTGACCATGTCTATCTCTAAGATGTACCATCCATCACAAACCATCTCTTTTCAGTGTGTGATTTCACAATAGCAAGTGCAGGCATATTTAATGTGCACATATACACACACATGCGTGCACACACAGTCCTCTCATTTTATATTTTCTCTAGAACTACCCATCAGAAAGCAGAGGAGGTAAAAGAATCAAAATCTCAACAAACAATTTTATATTAATACATGTCAAATAATTCCTGGTGAGAGAGAAAATCGATTGTCAGGAACATGATGAGACCATTGCAATATCTAATTCCTTCCTCATGGGGGACAGGGTGGGGTAGCTGCCACTATATAGGCCCTGCAGTCAATTAGTCCTGGATTCAAAAATCAGCCCTAGTGATTGATTAACAGTGTGACCTTGGGCAAGTTATTAAACTTGAACCTTAGTGTCTTTATCTATAATATGAGCATAATATTCCCTTCCTCCTGGGGTACTTGTGAGGATCCAATGAAATAACAAATTTCGGCACAAGGTTTCAAGCAGAGACATACTCAACAACTACCAACAGCTGTTACCATCCTAAGTCCATAGGAAAGGCTTTGGGGTGGGGACTTTAACAGCACTGGGGTCTTTCTCTAATATCGCCTCTGGTATAGGCTATGGTGCTGTTTAGGATGGGGATTCTTATACCGTAACAATGTTCTTTGGTACTGGAACTTACTGGTGTGCGGTTCAATGTAAATCTGTCTTTAGTAAAATTATTTTCCATTGGAAGTAAATGCTACTGCAATGCTCTTGTACACCAAGAAGTCACCAAGATCTGTGGTGTGTATTGAACTATGAACTTTCAAAGCTTCTTGGCCCCATAAACTCAGACAGTGCCAGAGTTTGAAGCCTCTCTTCCTTGTCTCCGCTTCCCTTTACCAAAATCCTTGAGATCTTTCTATTATCTAAGGAAATACTATTCCTGAGGTTGCCCTTACTTATCTCTGTAGCTTCACTTTTGGCTGCATCACATACTTGGAGCTACTCTCATCAGCAACACCCTACCAAGCCTCTTATCTTGTCAGGTGAGATTCAGGGTATCAATGGTGCAATGCCTGAAGCAAGATAGCCTGGGTTTGAGGTGGCATCTTGGGCAAAATACTAAGCATCAATGTCCTCATCCACAAAATGGGAACATTAATATCTACTTCTTGGGGTTGCTGTGAAGATAAGAAAAATAATGTATATAAAGCACAGATACATACGGAGGACCCCACAATTGTAAGGTAATTATTTTTTACTCTTTAAGGTATAACTTATTCTTCAAAAGTAACTTATTCTTTATTATTATTATTATTATTATTATTAATAACTAGAGGTCCGGTACAGATTCGTGCACCGGTGGTGTCCATCAGGCTGGCCTGTGCCCTCTCGCAATCCGGGACCCCTTGGGGGATGTCGGACTGCCAGTTTCAGCTGGATCCCTGCAGGTCGGGCCAAGGGACCCAACTGGTGCAAGAATCTGTGCACTGGGCCTTTGTATGCGTATAAGATCTTTGATTAATCTCTTCCAGCCATCGCCCCTCCCCCCTTCCCTCTGAGATTCATCAGTCTGTCCCATGTTTCCATGCCTGGGCATTGAGCATCTGCCCGCTGGAGGTCAGTGCATGTCATAGCTACTGGTCGAATGGTCACTTAGGCTTTTATATATATATACTAGAGGCCCAGTGCACAAAAATTTGTGCACTCGGGGGGGAGGGGGGTCCCTCAGCCCGGCCTGTGCCCTCTCGCAGTCTGGGACCCCTCAGGGGATGACCACCTGCTGGCTTAGGCCCGCTCCCCGGGG
>NW_005356259.1:4340424-4390425 GCF_000412655.1 Myotis brandtii
TATCCACTGGTCAACTTCTTGACTTCAGTTGATAGTTTAGAAATGGATCTTTGGGTCAATGTGAGAGAGAGAAGAGAGCAGCTTTCAAGTGGAGATTGTACCATAGTAAAATATTTCTAAGGTGGTCAAAGAGGCTCTACTGATTTCTTTAAGGCATGGGGTAACCAGTGTTCAATAAGTATTTGTTGAATAAATGCAAAGATGGAGCAGGTATGCATGGAAGGTGCCAAATCTCACTATTTTCAGTTTAATTCTGTCATAAGATATATGCTATGACAGTCAGAACTTATACGAAGCTTAGGACTAGCGTGTGTGATTTAACCAATCTGCATTTGGGTAAATGCCCTGCATCATTTACTGGCTATGTACAATGTACTAATTACTATTTTTACCTGTGCCTAAGAGGCTGAATAAGAGGTGCTTCGTGACTATGTAGAATCACAATTTCTAGGGAACTAGATATTAAAGTGTGCTAGGAGGGGTGAGAATAGTCTGACCTGTACTATATTCTATGTTGAACTGGACTGCTATTTCTTAATAAATTATTTATGAGTGATTCAAATGTGAAGTCACAATAGAGCCTAAGTTATAAAATATGGAACTCCAAAAATATGACTACTGTAAGTGATATATACCTGTGCATACATATCATTCATATATAACGATATACATAGCCACGGATACAGGAATACTTTGGAGTCTGACTCCAAAGAGAATCAAAGAATTAACCAAGGGCATTGAGAACAGTGAGGAATCATGAATACAACATCACCGATGTCAGGGATTATCCAGGAAAGAGGGAGACAGGAAAAGAGAGCTAATGAGGGGAGATGGACAAGACTGGGGGCAAGACTGGCAGATCCTGAGTCAACAGAACATGAGAATAATTCCAATTCTATGACACCCAATTCTGTGTAATACTCTAACTCCCCAGGCTTCCAAGTCCAATAATCAGAGTGAGAACAAGTTTTTTAAAAGTCTTATTCTTGCCTACTGTGTCTTTATTACCACCCAGACCAGGAGGAAATAAAATACATAGCTATTCCTTTTATATGCTAGAAAGTAATGCAGGAGGAATTAGAAAACCAAAATTTAACAATACTTTAGATGAGTCTTAAAGAGAAAAGGACCTACTGTCTGGATGCCTAGAATCTACACAGAGCCTTTTGATGCCTGGCCATTAAGAAATGACCATGTGGCTCAGTGTGGGCAGGAGGCTCTTGTTCCTAAAAGGTAAGGACCCAGGGAAGAAAGGAAAAAGAGAAGTAGTGGGACTAGAGAACAAAAGTTCAGCAGAACCAAGAGCAAATAAAAGTGGCAACAAGTTACTTCATTGCTGTCTGTAATAGATTGCTTTTTGAGGGATAAGTACTGTTGTAGAGTTTTACATCATTAACACACTGTATAAAATCATGCCATTGCCGAGGATCAGATCAGCGATTTTCAACCGGTGTGCCATGGCAGGCATAGGGGTGTGCCACAAGAAAGTTTGAAACATTCCATACCTGACTATTTAGGCAGGGGCATTGACTGACTTCTTTTCCCTTAGATTGTCAATTAAGATGACAACTGCCAACACAACAATAGCTGTCCAGTGTGAATGGATTTAAATTAACTTATTTTTGTCAGATTAGAAAAAAATAGTATTTTTTGGTATGCCACAGAATTTACTAAGTAGTTTATGTGTGTCATGAGAGGGAAAAGGTTGAAAATTGCTGGACAAGATGATAGTTTCATTCAACTGTAATGGGGGTGTATTTTCACATAATTTTTTGTTCCTTTCCATAATACATATGCAAGGTTGGAGAATTTAGGCCCCCACATTGGCTAAGTTTGTGTATTTTATTCTAAATCTGTACATAAAGAAGATGTAAGGCATAATGTTGGATATTTTAGAAGAACGTACCATTTTGCAAACTTTTAAAGTTACATAATAGCTACTCAGATTTAAATTCTATTTAATAGAAGATCGGAGACCAAGATGGCGGCATAGGTAAACACCGGAGACTGCTGCCGCAAACAACCATTTCAAAAATACAACTAAAAGATGGAACGGACATCACCCAGAACCACAGGAAGGCTGGCTGAGGAGAGACTCTTCAACTAGAAGGAAAAATAACAGCACACCGAGGCTCAGAGGAGGCGCAGTGTGGAAAATACTCAGGTGCGGAGGTGCGCGCGCAAAGCGGGCTGGTGGCTGAGAGCGCGGTTGTCGTTTTCGGTCAGGGGGGAGTCTCAGACTCTGAGCTCCAGATACGGGCGAATCGCTGGGGACTCGGACCCAAACGGGAGAAGCGGGAGTGTCTGGCATCAGTTGGAAGGCAGCTTTCCCTCCGAGGTTTGCAGCGGTTCCGGGGGTTCTGAGAAGCAGAGCCTCTGGGAACAGGACTGAGGGCACCATAACGGCTCCCTCCGCCCGCCCTGTTGAGCCCGCCCCGCCCAAGCCCTGCGCAGAGCCATTTGCCGGATCGCCTCAGGCAAAGGCTAGATTAGCACCTCCCCAGAGGACAGAAGTTTTCCGCGGCAGACACAGCTGATTCACACAGCCAGTCGGCCTGGTGGTCAAATCCCTCTAGTATTAACTACAACAATCAAGGCTCAACTAGAACAAGACTGCGCACAAAGACCACTAGGGGGTGCACCAAGAAAGCATAAAAAATGCGGAGACAAAAAAACATGACAGAAATGGAGGATATAGAGCTAAAAATCGCAATTTTGAGGGCTTGCAAAAATGTGCTAGAAGCTGTCAATAAACTTGAGGAGAGAGTCACGAAAACTAATGAGACCCTCGATGCTATGATAAAGAACCAACTAGAAATTAAGCATACACGGACTGAAATAAAGAATATTATACAGACACCCAATAGCAGACCAGAGGAGCGCAAGAATCAAGTCAAAGATTTGAAATGCGAAGAAGCAAAAAACACCCAACCGGAAAAGCAAAATGAAAAAAGAATCCGAAAATACGAAGATAGTGTAAGGAGCCTCTGGGACAGCTTCAAGCGTACCAACATCAGAATAATAGGGGTGCCAGAAGATGAGAGACAGCAAGATATTGAAAACCTATTTGAAGAAATAATGGCAGAAAACTTCCCCCACCTGGTGAAAGAAATGGACTTACAGGTCCAAGAAGCGCAGAGAACCCCAAACAAAAGGAATCCAAAGAGGACCACACCAAGACACATCATAATTAAAATGCCAAGAGCAAAAGACAAAGAGAGAATCTTAAAAGCAGCAAGAGAAAGAGACTCAATTACCTACAAGGGAATACCCATACGACTGTCAGCTGATTTCTCAACAGAAACTTTGCAGGCCAGAAGGGAATGGCAAGAAATATTCAAAGTGCTGAATACCAAGAACCTACAACCAAGAATACTTTATCCAGCAAAGCTATCATTCAGAATTGAAGGTCAGATAAAGAGCTTCACAGATAAGGAAAAGCTAAAGGAGTTCATCACCACTAAACCAGTATTATACGAAATGCTGAAAGGTATCCTTTAAGAAGAGGAAGAAGAAAAAGGTAAAGATACAAATTGTGAACAACAAACATGCATCTATCAACAAGTGAATCTAAGAACCAAGTGAATAAATAATCTGATGTACAGAATGAACTGGTGATTATAATGAATCAGGGACATAGAAAGGGAATGGACTGACTATTCTTGGGGGGGAAAGGGGAATGGGAGATGCGGGAAGAAACTGGACAAAAATCGTGCACCTAGGGATGAGGACAGGGGGTGGGGAGTGAGGGCGGAGGGGGGGGCGGGAACTGGGAGGAGGGGAGTGCATTTATCATTCTTCTAAATTTAACTTTGCACAAGTAACCCATGTAAAAAATCTATATTTTTCAAAACTTGTAAATAAAAATAACCTTAACTAAATAAATAAATAAATAAATAAAGTGTACAGTTCTATGTTGCTTAGAGGTCACAGGGTTAACTATGCTACCACAATCTATCCCACTATTATCAGAGCTAAGTTTGATCACCTGGTTACAGTGATGACCACAAGAGAAGACAGACATTTTAATTTCACAAAGATTTATTGAGCTCAATGAGCCTAACCCTGCATGGGGCACTAGACTCAGAAAGATAGTAGGACTGAGCATTTAAGTGCAGCCCCAGTGGAGTGCTGTGGATCAAAGTTAAATCCCTTGGAGAAAGTGGGTGCTGGGGAAGTGGAGCTCCCACAAGACAGACTTAATTTGTGAGGTCTTAAAAATCATGGGAAAGCAAGTGGGCATCCAGCACGCCTTTCCTCTCCCTTCCATATACCTGTGTCTTGTTCTCTGCCCCACTGCTCATCTCTTCTAGCCTCTAACACTGTGGTTCTTTGTTTGTTCAGAACAATTTTGCAGACAATCTCAGGAAATCTGAAGACCTGATGAGGGAATAAGAGGAAACCAGTGTTTGCTGAGCATCAACCCCATGCCAGGCCCCAGCATGGGCTTTGCTCAGGTTACCTTGTTTAATCCTCACAATCACCCTGTGAGTTGGGTATTTTATAGAAGAGCAAACAAGTCTGCAGAGATTAAGTAATGTACCCAACGTTACACAGCAGGGGTTTTTTGTACAGACTAATAGTTACATATTAAGTCAATGCTCCCAACTAAATCACTAAGTAATATTACAGAAAAAAGACAACTATTCCTATCATTTTATATATCTGAAGATATAGTCATGTGTTTTTGATGCCTAATTAACATGAAAGAAAGTGACGGAATAATAGCATGAGGGGACTTGTCACCCTCCATGTCTGAGTGTTGTGCTTAATGGAAACTGGATCTTTACATGATGGCAGTCTCAACAAGTGGTACTTAATAACCTTTTAGAAACCAAACTTCTAATGGTGACTTTCTTCCAGACTAAATTAATGCCAAACTAATTTTACTGGTTTTTCCTGTAGTAGATCCAGTCAACCTTCTCAGCCACAGAACAGAATGTTTTCTCTTGACAATTTTAAAGTTCATCTTACTTAGCTATATTGAATTTTAATATGTGAAATTTGATAAAATTTTTGTGATTCATCCATTTCTACTATATAATTAGCTGAGTCTATTATAATGTAACTTCACCTAGATAAATATGAAATTTGTTAAATACTAGTAATAAACAATGTGACTTTGTATTACAGAAAAAATGGGAAAGCAATATCCCTTCAAATATATTCAGCTGTGACAGTGGTGAAAAATACAGTAGTTCTTACCTTGACCTTTGGTTTATAAGCTTCTCTTTATCTTTCTGCCCTTTCAATGATAAGCTTAACATCAGTCTCCTGTCTATAGGAACCAAATACATTTTTATTTTTTTCCATAGCTTTGTAAGGAGGTTCTACTATAATAATCCACCCTTCCATAACATGTGTATGATTGGATTTTTCAGATCATTAAAATAAAAAAAAAGAATGGTAGTGGACAGGGGTGGGCAAAGGTGGGTTTACAGTTAATACAATACAGTAATTATACAATAATAAATAAATAAACAAATAAATAACAATACAAGAATAAACTCTTGTTTTGTGTACTCACAACTATAAACCTACTGTTGCTCACCCCTGTGTGTTATTGTTTAGCCAAATAACAAGTATTTTAAGTATTCTTTGATCAGCCATCATAATGAGAAAGTTAATGAGGCTGAATACAGGAAAACAGCCACATTTATTCTTATTAACACAAGGTGTAGTGGATGTTCCTTGAACTAGAAGAGACCTCATCAATCACCTAATCCAAACTACTCATTTAACAGATAAAAGCCAGGGAAGCTAAATTTTTCTGGGTTGACTAATAGTTACATATTAAATCAATGCTCCCAACTAAATCACTAAGTAATATTACAGAAAAAAGACAACTATTCCTATCATTTTATATATCTGACAATATAGTCATGTGTTTTTGATGCCTAATTAAAACGAAAGAAAGTGACGGAATAATAGCATGAGGGGACTTGGTCACCCTCCATGTCTGAGTGTTGTGCTTAATGGAAACTGGAACTGCCTTTACATGATGGCAGTCTCAACCAGTGGTACTTAATAACCTTTCAGAAACCAAACTTCTAATGGTAACTTTCTTCCAGACTAAATTAATGCCAAACTAATTTTACTGGTTTTTCCTGTAGTAGATCCAGTCAACCTTCTCAGCCACAGAACAGAATGTTTTCTCTTGACAATTTTAAAGTTCATCTTACTTAGCTATATTGAATTTTAATATGTGAAATTTGATAAAATTTTTGTGATTCATCCATTGTTACTATATAATTAGCTGAGTCTAATATTCACCTAGATAAATATGAAATTTGTTAAATACTAGTAATAAATAATGATTAATAATGTGACTTTGTATTACAGAAAAAAATGGGAAAGCAATATCCCTTCAAATATATTCAGCTGTGACAGTGGTGAAAAATACAGTAGTTCTTACCTTGACCTTTGGTTTATAAGCTTCTCTTTATCTTTCTGCCCTTTCAATGATAATCTTAACATTAGTCTCCTGTCTATAGGAACCAAATACATTTTTATTTTTTTCCATAGCTTTGTAAGGAGGTTCTACTATAATAATCCACCCTTCCATAACATGTGTATGATTGGATTTTTCAGATCATTAAAATAAAAAAAAAGCTAACATGAAATTTAATAGATTACAACACAATTATAATTGATATTTGAAGAAAATGCTGGGGAAAGTCTAGAGAGGGGAACTACTAACTTCCATCATTCAATTGAACTTGGACTGAAATCTAGCATTTATTAATCTCAGAGAAGTAATTTTCTGAGCAAATATGAATTTAGATGCTTTTTAAACTAAGATTACTTTCTTTTTTAAAAAAATATTTTTTTATTGATTTTAGAGAGAGAGGAAGAAGAGAGAGAGGAAACATTGATGTGTGAGAGAGAAACGGATCTGCTGCCTCCTGCAGTTCCCCTACTGGGGATCAAGCCCACAACCTGGGCATGTGCCCTGACCAGGAATATAACCAGCCACCCTTTGGTGCATGGGGATGACTCAACCAACTGAGTCACACTGGCCAGGGCAAGAATTCACTTTCTTTAAATACTTTTCTGTATTAATTATTTTGTATCATCTGGCCTTGTTTTTTTAAAAACAGAATTATAAGATCTATGAGAAAAGAGACTTTTAAAGGTGGCAGACACGTAGTAAGAACACCATAAATATTTGTAAGGTACACATAAATGCTATTACTAGATAAATAGGAATGTTAAAATCAATTATGCAAAATAAGTAAAACAGGACTCTTATTCAGAAACACATTATTAGCAATTATAGTGTTACATATATTTGAAATATAGCAATGTTTCTTTTAAAAATTACTCCATCTCTGGTTTTATAACTCACTCTGATTTCTTTTACCCAGTTGAGTCAAGTTTTATAGAATACCATAGAGTGCATCTCCATTACATGCTAATAAGCACCACTGAGGAGCATTTTCTTTTGATAAAGAGGTGCAAATTACTCAGGTAACTCTTCTGGTGCATTAAATGTTACTCTGGTGACTTAAAAAGTGTCTGCCCTCAAGTACTCTGCTATCAGCAGAATCAGGCCTATTAAGAGGTGTGCATTTCTCAAAGTGTCCTCATTCCTGCTATGGGACCAGGTACTTTGGGGAGCATGCAGAATTGGAAAGAAAAATCTGGATGGTTTTTAATGTTGCAAAACTGTATTCTCTGATTGCTCCAGAGATACTATAAATGTTGAAGTTAGTAGGGGGAAAATCAAGTATAGGAACAAGGAGCCATTTTAGGAGAAGTTGGCATTATTTAAGTACCTGGAAAGTAAACTTTTAATGCCTATCTTTCTGAAAGTAGGTTTAAAATGTCACCTTCTGAGTAAATTAACTTTTAAAGATCATTTCAGAAAGGATGTAGGAATCATGGTGATTCCTGAGAGCACAGCTCTGTGTTCACACTTTGCTAGACCAACATAGCTAGTTGTTTATATTTCTGAGATCTGAAAAATAATCTCAAAAAAAAAACCAACCCTTTAAAACACACATGCTGTTTATTTTTGGTGCATTATAAAGCAATATGCAAAAACCACAAGTAAAGTAGGAAGCCTAAGTTAAACTCTAGTACAGTGGTTCTCAACCTTGGCTGCACATTAGAATCACCTGGGAATCTTTTTAAAATCCTGATTTCTGGGCCTCATCCTCCGGAAATTCTGTTTCTTTGTTACTAATGTTGTGGCCCCACCCCATAACAAAGAAACAGAATTTCAAGAGGATGAGGCCCAGAAATCAGGATTTTAAAAGATTCCCAGGTGATTCTAATGTGTAGCCAAGGTTGAGAACCACTGGCCTAAAACATTCTTTATTTGGAACCAGAAGTTTTCTTACATAAGATAGTTCATGAGATCAAACAGTAGCTAATAACAGTATATTTAATTACAGAGTTAAGTTTTCTTTGGTTGAAAAGATATTCAGGGAAGGGGAAGGCAACTAAAATAAAGAACAAAATTTGATCCTACTAGAATGAACCAGCAATGGTGGTGTCTCACAGCATGAAACATTATCTCTAATCTCAGGTAAAGGGTGAGTGAGGGGCATCCATCCAGGTCTTGCCTGCACAGTAGTGAAGAAAAGGAAGATTGGACATAAGACTTCATTTTGATGGAAAGGACCATAGTTTTATAATATTAAGGGATACTGGCATAAAGAGTAAAAAGAAACCATAAGCCTTTCTACTAATCTGTGGTTGCACAGTAGTATTAAGAAAGTAAATCAATAGCCAGTTGAAATTTATATGATATGAGTGAGTAAACAAACAGTACAGAGGAGATAAGTAGGAATTACCAATTACAAACTGTCAAAATGCTAATACTATATAATAAAAGCCTAATATGCTAAGTGTCTGGTCATCCAGTCATCTGTTCAACCAACCAAATGTAATATCCTAATGATATGTGAAGGCCACTCAATTGCTCGCTATGACATGCACTGACCACCAGCGTACAGACAGTCAACTGGTTGACCAGCTGCTATGACGTGCACTGACCACCAGGGGGCAGACACTTCGACTGGTAGGTTAGCTTGCTGCTGGGGTCTGGCCAATTGGGACTGAGCAAGATGGGCCAGGCATGCCCTGGAGCCCTCCTGCGGTCCCTCCCTGGCTGGCCAACCTCCTGCATCCCTCCCTGGCCCTGATCATGCACTGGTGGGGTCCCTTGGTCTGGCCTGCTCCCTCTCACAATCTGGGATCCCTCGGGGGATGTTGGAGAGCTGGTTTTGGCCTGATCCTGCAGGCATAAAAGTCTAAAATGCAAATCGACCAAACCATGGAACGACAGGTTGCTATGATGTGCACTGACCACCAGGGGGCAGACGCTCAATGCAGGAGCTGCCCCTAGTGATCAGTGTATTCCCACAGGGGGAGTGCCACTCAGCCAGTGCCGGGCTCACGGCTCACAGCTGGTAGATGCAGCAGCGGTGGCGGGAGCCTCTCCTGCCTCTGTGGCAGCACTAAGGATGTCTGACTGATGGCTTAGGTCCTCTTCCCAGCAGGCCTAAGCCGTCAGACAGACATCCCTTGAGGGCTCCCAGACTGTGAGAGGGCGCAGGCTGGGCTGAGGGACGCCCCCCAAGTGCACGAATTTTGTGCACTGGGCTTCTAGTGTAGTATAAAGAGCATGTGTGTGGAGCCAG
Organism: Myotis brandtii; assembly: GCF_000412655.1. Lineage (NCBI taxonomy): Eukaryota > Metazoa > Chordata > Mammalia > Chiroptera > Vespertilionidae > Myotis > Myotis brandtii. Next base: position 4,350,075 of record NW_005356259.1, read on the forward strand.
GAGAGCTGTCACTTATGAAGCCTGACTGCTTATTTGCAAGGAATGATGCCACAAACTGAAATTGGCCTGGGTCAGCTGTAAGGGGGGTAAAATGTAAATCTAATGAATCAGTAAGAAAGAGCTAATTGTCATTCAGTTAGAGATAAGAGCACCTATATTATTTTGACATGCTCCTTTTGTTCAACTGTGAAGTTAACTGAGTTGTGCTTGTTTAATAGATATGAGAAAATACTTTGTAAAGTATAAAGATGTTATCTCTATATATAAAAACCCAGTGACCGAACAACGGAATGACTGGAATGAATGGGATGACCAGAACGACCGGTCGCTATGATGCACACTGTGGTGGCCAACTGACCCAATCTGGGCCCTGATCGGCGCCCCTGCAACCTCCTCTGGCCCCCTCCCCCAGCCAGCCCCACTCCCAATTGGCCCCCCACCCTGATTGGGGGTGGGGCCAGCTGGCCAACTGCCCATGGCCACTCCTTGCTGGCCAGCTAACCTCCTGGGGTCCCTCTCCCCAATAGGCTTCAGTTGCCAGCCAGGCCAAGGGACCCCACCCATGCACGAATTTGTGCACCAGGCCTCTAGTATTAATATAAAAACACAGCTAGTCTATTGAAAGGTCCTTCTTAGCTATATCTGGCATTAGACAGCTTCATCCTTACTCACTGTCCATGACTGTCAATTGGGATGAGGGATGGGAAAGCACAGTGCAAGTGAAATAGTGCCTCAAATATTATCATTCCTGCTACTGTCATCACAAATCCCCAGGTGCATTAGATGATACATAGGATAGATAATTATGACAAAAATAACTTCCTTAGGAATTACCCTGAAACCTCCCCTCTGTGGTAGACACAGAGACAACACCCTCTCCAGTCCTTGCTTTATCTCTTGCATTGGGCTTATGCAATTATCACTAATTCTAAAGAAACATTATTCTTTATTCAATATGGTACACTCTGAACATGACAGTAAGTAAATGTTTCCTACAAGTCAAATATTTTTCTTAGAATTGTTCATTTGGTGGGGGTTGCTGTAATCATGAAAGAGCTGGAAAAGCAGTAATGCCACAAGGAAAGGTCTTATCCATGTCATTGGGACAAACAAGAAAAAATAACTGGCATTTATTGGAGTACTAACTACATACCCAAGTAAAGTGTTAAACACCACCTGTGGAATGAGACTGTCTAGGTCCAAATTCTACTTCCATCATTTAGAACTGGTAAAAATTTCCATACCTCAGTTTCCTTATCTATAAAATGGTGATAATAATACAAACTTTATAGGTTTTAATGTGAGGGTTAAATGAGCTAGTATATGTTAAGCATTTAGAATACTACTTGGCGCATAATATCCCTTACCTCTTATCTTCCTTCTCCTTCTCAGTAACCTGTCTGCTCTGAATCTCACAGCTGGGAAGCTGTGGGGCTGACATACAATGAAACTGCAGCCCATACTCTTGGACACTAAGTGATAATAACTGATACGACCAAATGCTGTTTACAGAATTTAGAGCTCACCTTAGCACAGAAAATCACTGAGCAACTTCACCAACAATGCCACTTCAGTTTAGCATCTTCTATTACATAAACTTGTGGGGAGGAAATTGGGGCAGGGGAGAAATTCTTTGTTAAATAACCTATATATATAAAAGCCTAATATGCAAATTGTCCCCTTGGGAGTTCGACTGGGAGACCGGAGGTTCGATCACTCGCTATGACATGTGTTGACCACCAGGGGGTGGCGCGGAATATGGCGGGCAACCAGCAGCGGTGGCAGGGCACTGAGGGAGCGAGGGAAGGAGGAGGCAGGGAGGCGGGGAGGCCTAGGGACCCTGCCCGTGCACGAATTTTGTGCACCAAGCCTCTAGTTTAAATAGCATCAAAAAAAGTTTGCTAGTCTTTGAAGGTTGAAAAGAAAAACTAAAAATTTGAAAAATTAACTTTCAGTATAGAAAAAACTCTCTAAGAACAACCGAAAAATTAAAAGGCTATCCTTTTCTGTTTATTTCTAAGTGGAAATGTTTTACAGTTGTGACTTAAAAAATTATAATGCTAAAAAGTTTTTTCTTGGAAAATTTAGAAAATCTCTCAAAGGCATGAGGAAGAGAAACATTCTTAAGTCACGATATTGAGTTAAAATCCTCTCTAACCACTTTCCAACTTGCTACCTCATGACGAATACTTACTATTAATCATGAAGTGGATATGATTTTCCTTTTACATTTAATGCTACATTGAAGATAGTTTTCAGTGTTTTTCAGACCTGCTGGAATTGCACACAAATAGTGTTTTATAGTAGCAGATGTGTGACATCACACGAAAAACCTGTAAAACTTTTACATGAAAACCACATCTGCCAGTCTCCACTATCGTTTTAACTGTGGTGACACGGTTTGCCTCTCCGTCTGTGCCAGAGGAGGCAGCATTGCATGAAAGCTGTTCCAGGAAATTGTATCCTTGGGACCAGCTAGTTAAGCAAATTGTGTAGCTGCCGTTGAAACCCAAATGTACCCAGCAGACATAATTTCACAAAAGGGGAGGGGAAACCACTTTTGTACAAAAGTCACAGCTGTTCAATGCTACATTTTGCAGGGTTTTTTTTTTCATTAAAACATTTTCCCTTTCTGTATGAGCAGTGACAGTTACATTTCTGGTTAGCAACTGAGGACATTTTAAGATGTTGCTAAGTGCTGTACTATCATGGATTTGGTGTCTGTCAGGAAAAATTGGGCTAACGTCTCTTTGCTGGTACATGGAGTAGAAACTTGGTCCGTCTGCTCTGTCTGTAGATGAAATAAGAGAAGATGTAAATGAAATAGATGAGTAGGGCCCATTGTTCTCTAACATACAGAGCTGTGCGGATGCCTCTACTGATCCAAATGAGTGTTGATATTCTTATGTTAAGGTCCACATGATGGCCTCCACCTTGTTCAAATCTTGCAAATCTTGCTCCCAGTGGCCAAGCTGTCCAGAGCCCTTGGAAGTAGTGGGCAGCGGAGCTGACGGCTCAGAATGCTTGGGTCAGAAGCTGGTCTACAGGCTGTGCACAGCACGACTGCCCATTGCTGGACATCCTGCTGAGACATGTATTAGATGGGAGCCAGAGTGGAGACTTTCCCCAGTGACCCCTCATTCTTCTCCAGTAATGAGCCTGAGGCTTGTTTGGACCATGACGGATTATGAACACTAAATTTGTGGGAGGCATTTTGAGCAGAGGTTGGAATCTGGGCTCTACAGTCAGACTGCCCGGGTGCAAACTAAGACCATTCCTATCTGTACTGTGTGATACTGGGTGAGTTCCTTAACTTCTTCAGCAGTTTGCTCACTGTACACTTAGGACAATTTACCTCCCTATCACTAGAGAAAGGATGATAAATAACTGTGGTAAAGATACTTGAGCACCAGCCCAGGTCCTGGCACATACTTGGTATACAGTAAATGTTAACTATTTGGGTGCTATGATGAAGAGGATAACTTTTCTGACTTTTAAATATATTAAACCTGCAACTTTAACATTGACTTTGCCCAGGACAGAATTATGGCTCAGGAAGGTAAAGTCAGTCATAGTGGTTGAAAGCTATTCAATCTAGGTTCTTCAGTTTCAAGTTGTATAAACACTTTCCTGCTATTGATTGCTGGAATTCCTATCTGCCTGGCTGTGGCTGACAGGAAAACAAGTGTCCATGCAACTGCGCCAGAGGCACAGACAGATTTCAACCTGACATGCCCTGCCGGTGACAAAGAGCCCACTGCAGCTTCTGCTCCTCGTTGTCAGTCCATTGAAGAGAGTGACTGACCTCAAAGCTGGACTCCTAATGTCCTTGCACAGGCCTTTTTGTCACTGGATGAGAGGTGAAATGTTTTTCATATTTTGTAAGTAGCACATTCAATTGCATAAATGGGGTATAATTAAACATCAAAAATGATAGTTCTGCAGAGAATCCATCATCCATCATCAACAGTATTAGGGAATCAACATTTTCTTGATTATAGGTTTATTATAAAGACAACCTTGGTTTATAAACATTATAACTAAATATATATTTTTTTAAATCCTCACTCAAGGATATTTTTCCATTGATTTTTAGAGAGAGTGGAAGGCAGAGGGAGAGGCAGGGACAAACATCGAAATGAGAGAGACCCATAAATTGGTTGCCTCCTGCACACACCCGAGCAGGTGTACCCTTGACCGGAATCAAACCCCGGACCCTTCTGTCCGAGGTCTGATGCTCTATCCACTGAGCAAAACCAGCCAGGGCTAACATGAACTAAATATTAAAGTTTCAAATGAAAATGTATGGTTATTTAAGGTACTGAATTTAATGTTATCACTTCAATTGTAAACTGTCTTAATCTAGGCATATTAAAACTATTATTCAGAACCACTATACCTTGTGAAAATGTCTTAGAGATGAGATTCACATTTTTTGAACAATTAAAACAAGTATTTTATATTTATGATATCTACACTATAAACTTGATACAGCAACTTAAACTGGATAGTTACTTTTTTTTCCTTTATAAGTTAACTGTAAGAAATTAGACTTTTTCCAACAAAAATACTCTATGGACCGAAAGGGATAACTACAATATTCACATATCTATTCATGTAGATTTCACAAACAAAACTATTATTCAGAACCAATATACCTTGTGAAAATAACTGTCTCAGAGATGAGATTCACATTTTTTGAACAATTAAAACAAGCCATGTAGACTGGCATAGTCCCATTCAAATGGACAAAGTATCTTTGTTGTGGTGTAAAATATCTCTCATTTCAAGTAATATTACATAAAATAAATTGAGGTATTTTAAATATTCTGAGTATTTTTTTCCAAAAGATGTCTTTAAGAAATATTGGGATATAATCCTACTTAAAATTACCTTTACATTTGCATGAATGATGGATCTCAATTTTCTACTTGGCCTGATACTGCCCACACTGGTATTGATAGTAACAGAACTGGATGCAATTTGAGGGACATTAAACTATTAGACTCACCTGTGTGATGATCTCAGCTATTATTTGGAATCTGAAACTGTTAAATGCCAGTCTGATCTAACATAGGACATGGCTGATTAAAATACAAATAATTTCCTAATTATGGTGGTGATACCCAAAAGATGAAGTGGAGAAATGTAGAGAGAGATATGATTTAAGCAAAAACAAACAAAAGGATAACCATTTGAAGTATAATGATAATGAGGACAATTTTCTTTTAGAGTTATAGTCGATGTCCAATTCAATAATTAACTACAAACCAGCAGCATATCTTTACTTGAAGAACACACACCTCAATGATCAAGAAAGTAGGAAGCCTTGTTTTCTGATATATGGATGTCTCACTTCTATGACAGATAATTAGAGCAGAGAAGAGAGTTTTGGGCTAAATATTGTTTCCCACTTTGGATGCCAGCTCAAAAGGAGTTGAGGAAGACATGGAAAAACTGAAGAATTAGAATAAGGCAAGGGTCAGAAAACTATGCTCAGGTCAAATTCAGCCAGCTGATTGTTTTTATAAATAAAGTTTTACTAAAGCATCGCTATGCCTATTAATTTAAGTGACCTCTATGGTTGCTTTCAGGCTACAATGGTTGAATTGAGTAATTGTGACAGAGGCAATATGTCCCTCACCCTCTCCCCCAAATATTTGTTATCTGGCTTTTTATAAAATTTGCCAATATCTCGATTAAGGAAAACATTCTTATTCTCTGAATTTTGCAAGGAAGTGTATTAAAGATGAGATCTGGCATGTCAGCTATCTCAGTTCCCTTTCCTCATATGAAACTGCCTTGGATTTCAGATGTAATAAGCTTTGGCACAGTACAGTCTGCTTCAGTGAAGTGAGACAAGCTAGCATTTATTGGAAACATTTAATGCTGATAAATGCACCCAGAAACTGCAGATACATTATTATTAAAATATTTGTATACTGTAATTGGTTAGCAATGTAGTGGGACTTAGGGGTCTTAAACACTTTAAAAGTGATTTCCCTTTATTTTTGCAATTAAAGATAGTTTCACGTATTTAATCTTACTTTTTTCATCTATTGAGCGTCCACATGATATTAGATACTATGTTAGAAGGTGTGGCAAAGCGAGGTAAATTCACTTTGACTGAAAAGACTGTGGTATCAAAATTGGGGCTTTTCCAAATGAAAACATTAGATACTATGTTAGAAGGTGTGGCAAAGTGAGGTAAATTCACTTTGAGTGAAAATGACTGACTGTGGTATCAAAATTGGGGCTTTTCCAAATGAAAATGGTGGGTCAAAGTATTCAAGACCAGTGTTTATAAGGAAGATGCTCCAGGGCAGGGAGAACATGGGTCTTATTCATCTATACATCCCTAGCACAGAGAAGGGCTGGATGCCTATTAAAAACCCAGTAACTGTTTGAATATTGTTACAAAAACAATTTAGCAATAATGCAATCAATTTATAACCCTTGCCCGGCCAGCGTGGCTCAGTGGTTGAGCATTCTAGCACAGAGAAGGGCTTGATGCCTATTAAAAACCCAGTAACTGTTTGAATATCGTTACAAAAACAATTTAGCAATGATGCAATCAATTTATAACCCTTGCCCAGCCGGCGTGCGTGGCTCAGTGGTTGAGCATCGACTTATGAATTAGGAGGTCACAGTTCAATTCCCAGTACTGGGCTTGATCCCCAAGGTGGGGCATGTAGGGGGCAGCTGATCAATGATTCTCTCATCATTGATGTTTCTATCTTTTTCTCCCTCTCCCTTCCTCTCAGAAATCAGTAAAAAAATTTTATAACCCTTGACAATCTAGATTATTATTTTAAAACAGAATGTGATTGGAGAAAACAGAGTTTGATCTTGATAAATAATGTGAATGTCTTTTGTTTTCCAACCTTTGCACTTCTTGGAAAGTATACATCTCATAAGAAAAATATAAACTTTGTTATTCACCAAAATAACATAAGCAACATTACACAATATATAATAGAAATGTTTTCTATCAGAAAAGGGGATTCTGGAAAAATAAGTCACATATTTAACTTTTGAAAATTATGAATATTACTTGTTCCCCCCCTCCCCCCCAAAAATGTAAGTAGTCTAATCCTAAATAGGGGCTTTATTTTGAATAAAAGGATTCATAGAGGGGATAACTCATATTATGCCAGAATATATTAAGGCAATGCAACCTCCAATAATATAGAAATCCAATCTACAGAAAGAGTACTATTGATTTGAAATGGGATTTTAGAAGTGAAAAAATATCTAAAATTTATTTTTTTCCTTTGAATGGAAAATATGGCTGCTTCATTTAATTGTCTTTGAAATCTGGTTTAATAGAACATCTCTTCTACACCTCGGGTCAGCTCCCAACATTTTGATTGCAAAATGAAAGGCATTTACTTTGATATCTTTAATTATCACTCATTTAGAGGACAAGATGAAACACACTTTTCCAATTGGTGTTTTAAAATCTTGAGTCAAAGAAAAGGAATGACAAATTAGCCAGCTGGAAGAGGCAAGAAATAGCTAGCTAGTGCTGCTAGGTTCTTTGTGGATACTTCAAAGTAAGATGAAAGGGAAATAAAGGGACTGTTAGCCACACATGCTCCATAAATGAAATACTAACACAATTTCACGACACATTAATAACAAGTTAATATCATACTTGGAGACTTACTCAACATAATAAGTGCCATATATGGGATCATCGATTTTTTCCCAGCCATATGGAAGCTCTGAAAAATAAAAAGTTATTTCTTTTAGTAAATAAGTAACATACATCACAATTTCTAATAAAAAGTAATATAATTTAACTGTTCATGAATTGCAGAAATAATCTACCAAAGTGGAATAGAGCATTCAGAGTCAGCACCAAATTTCAGACACATATTGTAGGAACTTTTAGAAGCACTGACTTGAAAATTGGCAGTTAAAACACAGAGCTCTCTTCTCTGCAGACGTACTGCTGCGTCTAGCTGTTTATCCCACGCCAAGCAGTAGGATGGCACGTCCTCATGCTATCACCACTGAGGCAATACAGAAGGCACACTGCTTTCCTGAAAGGGCATACGGCTTTCTTATTTATGTGTATTGTTAAAAGGATAGTTTCAGAATAAAGATCATATTTTGAAAATATATTTCTGAAGATAGCAAATATTTTTTCTGGTGAATGTAACACAGACATTATAAATTCTCAATTGATATCCCACTAGTCAAGATGGTTAGCTTGCTGTTCTCTCCACACGGGTCAGATTTTGAGTACTGCCAATATACTTTTGGGCATATTTTCATAAAGTCTAAAATTCTACACACATTTTCCTTGACAATATGGTTCATATTTCCAATTCTCCATGGGTAATTTTAATTCACATATATTTAAAATAGCAACAATGCCCTAAATGCTACTATAGGCAAAAGCAGGCTCTTTGAAAACCAGGCTTTGCTTCATGATACACGGAGCCTTTATAATTATTAATTTCTAAACATTATATTTTTCTAGATAGATATTAATTTTATGTATACAGAATTTGACATTTAAGTAAGATATATTGGCATGATTTAAATAATATCTTTAAATGAGATTTAAAAGTTGTAATTATAGTAGTAATTAAATTTAATAGTAATAAAATAAATTTGAAAGTTATGATGTAGTAATACATGTTGACTGCAAAGTATAGTTATAAAAAAAACTAGAATCATTTGCAATCCCTCCATCCAGAGATAACCACCATTAATATTTTGATGAATATTCTTTATACATGCAACTACTATTTTTAAGAAATTAAATCGTAGAGTACATATTATTTTTATAGCCTACTTCTATTTAACAAACTATCAAGGGCATCTTTCAACATAAATAAATGTTACTTAACAATATCACTTTTAAAGTGGCAGTCTCGTAGTCTGTGGTATGGCCAGAGTCTTCGTAATCCAGCAGCCTTCTGTTGTTGAACAAAGGGACGTTCCAGTTGTTACCTATTACATATCATCTGTGTTGGATTTATTAAAACCTCAATCTGTCATCACTTTCCTAGTAATTTATCGATGATAAATTCCCAGAGGTGGGATTTTGGATTAAAGGGCATGTACTCTTTCATGGCTTTTGATGTACAGCCAGATTACTACCTTCGCACTCACAAAAGAGAACCAATTTATCATCTCACTGAGTGACTTTGTTTCTCTGTGCCATCAAATTAAGCACAGGTACGTAATTCCCCATCCAAAACGTTTAGGGACAGAGATAGGTTTTGGAATTCAGTATTTCTCCAATTTTAGAAAGTTAAGATGATGCAAATGATTTCTAATTTATAGCACTCCAAGCAGAGTCTGGGAAGCACTTTATAATCAAAACATGAGTATTTGTACAGCCAAAATTACATGATTCACACTAGGAGGCATAAATGACTACTTCATATCAGTTTGCACTGGTTTGCTGCCATTGTGTCCAGATTAGCTTCTGTTTTGCTGCCAAATAAGTTACAAAAAGCAGTTTTTCGTGTTTTTGAATTCTAGATATGCAGATTAAGGATTATGTATCATTATTTTGAAAATCAATCAAATTATTTTTTAAAATGGCAGCTCATAGCTGTTTTAAATTACCTTTCTTGGATTTCTAGTTAGTTTGAACATTTTTCATTTGTCCATCTTTGGACAATTATTTTTTTCTTTTGTGCATTTCTCATTAATTTTTATTAATTCATAAGAGCTCTTTACTTATTAAGGATACTAATTCTTTACCACATAGTTTGCACATATGTTAAAAGTTTGTTTAAGTTTTAATTTTTCTGAACATTTCTTTTAACATATATAAGTTTGGTAAGTTTTTCATTGTTTTCCTCTATGGTTTCTATCATTGGAGCTTAGCTTAAATACTGAAGAAATTTTTCTAGTGTTTCTTTTTTTTAAAAAAAGTCTAGATTATGACTTTGTTTAATAATTCTTAGATTAGTTATATCTTAATAAAATCAAAACACCAAATTGTGGAGTACCTTATGACACTTTCCTTTCAAAACGATAATGAGAGCAAACTTTTGCTGAGTATTTACCATGGTTCAGGTACTGATGAGTTTCCATGTACTAAATCATTTTACCCTAACAACAGCTCAGAATTTAAAATGCCTGTACTCTGGTTCCAGCAATTTTACCCAACTTAGATATCAATTTAGACACTGTGTTTAACACAGCATAAATAACACTTAATTAAGATTAAGTAGAATAATTTTCCAGATGGTTTTCACTAAATCCTTCAAGCTACTGGAGAATCTGGCTATGAAAATGAAGAATCCATTTGACAAATACTTATTGGGTGCCTTTTACAAGCAGTGAAGTGCCTTTTACTTAAGTAAAAGAATATATAGAACACAGCAATCAATATTATGGATATTAGTTATTAATATGGCTGAATATACAGATTCATATTTAAATAAGTTTAATATAATTTCATGAATGCAAATATTCAATATAGAATAAAAGCCTAATATGGCTAATTTTATGGATACTAGTCTTACTTCTTAATGGCATTGCTACATGGAAGCATTTAATAGTCCAATTTTTAAAATTATCTTTTATAATATCAACTATTTCTTCATGTATTCCTTATCTTTGGCTCTTTTTTGAGTAAATTACTAATTCTAAGCATTGTATTCTGGAAGTACAGATTTCATTGTTTCTTTATCTTTGCAGATTTACAGCACCAAAGGTTCTGCCAACATGTACTTATCTTTTCCCCTTGCTATCATGAAGTATTCATCAGAATTTAGAGAAAATGTATTTTCTTTTTTAATATATCAATATATTGTGTTTGTTTGCCTGCTTGTTTCATATTTCCAAAATGAACTGTTAATTTGTGTCTCCCCAAATTATATGTTATAAACACTTGTACTTTAAAATAAACTATTAGTGGTCCTTAACTCAAATTTTGAGACAAAATGATACACTATAACTCCAACCATCTGTTCCAAAGGGCTGCCATTTATTTCATTTTAAATATTTACAAGGGATTGATAGATGAATGTTACAAGAAACCAGTAACACATACATACATTACTTCATTTGTAAATGTGGTAGAATGGGTATAAAAATCTATAGCCAATATTTTAATAGGTGTGTGTATTTATTATATACTAGAGGTCTGGTGCACGAAATTCGTGCATGGGAGGTATCCCTCAGGCTGGCCTGCACCCTCTCCAATCTGGGACCCCTCGGGGGATGTCCGACTGCCGGTTTAAGCCCGATCCCATAGAGATCAGGCCTAAACCAGCAGTCAAACATCCCTTTCGCAATCCAGGACCACTGGCTCCTAACTGCTAGCCTGCTGGCCTGATCCCCCTAACCACTCAGATATTTACATTACAATTCATAACAGTAGCAATATTACATTTATGAAGTAGCAACGAAAATAATTTTATGGTTGGGTCACAACATGAGGAACTGTATTTAAAGGGCCAGAAGGTTGAGAACCATTGCAACTGCTCTCCCTTGCTGGCCTGATCGCCCCTAACCACCCTCACCTGCTGGCCTGATCGCCCCTACCACCCTCCCCTGCCAGCCTAATTGCCCCTAACTACCCTCCCCTGCCAGCCTGATCGCCCCTAACTGCCTCTTCCTTGGGCCCCGTCACCGTGTCTTTGTCCGGAAGGAAGACCGGACAAACGGAAAATGTCTGGTCTATCCAGTCTAATTAGCACATTATCCTTTTATTAGTGTAGATGCATGTGCATTTATATGTATGTATATGCATATATATGAACATGTATGTGTGTATATATGTGTTCACCTGCATGTGCATGCGCAAGGGTGTTTGTGTGTATTCCCTTTAATGACATTTTTCCTGAGCAGCAAAGACAGCTTTAGGCTAGAATGGTAATTAAAAAAATACATATTTTTCCTCACTCATAAAAAGACAAGTCAGAAAATAAACTTTTAAAGATTATAAACTGGAATATATGTACACTTAGATAATGAAAATTTGAGAATAACCTTTCACTGTGAAAAGTGAGCTATTTGGATTTGGAGTTAAGTTTCAAAAATCAATTGCTTCTTTTTAAAATAAAGCTAATAAATGGAAAAAAAATTCCAGTTTTTGACTATTTGCTTAATCAGACAAGCATGTAGTTTGGAGCTCTTAGGTCCTGGATTACTTAGAACACTTTATTTAACAATACCTGACAAATTTACAGATGATTCAGGTCACACTGATGAAAGAATAACATATACTATGCAAAGGGAAAAATAAACACTCGAGATCAGCAAGGTTAATGCTGCATTAAGAACTGTTTAATTGAGATTGTTTTCAGGCCATGGGAACCATGGAGCAAATTCAGTGATTAGGTATTCCTACAGCGATCCCTTCTGCAGAAGTCGGTGTAACCGTCTAGATTAATTTGTAGTCAGTCATATAAGCTTTGTAAGACTGCAATAGAATCAAAAGATTCACTAGGCATTCTGTTCGGCCAGGATTCTGCCACAGCTACTATGGTATATTTTGTACTTAGTTTCTCTTTCAAAATTTTATTTATTTGTTTGTTTGTTAGGTTCACTTTCATTGCAGGAAATAGAGACTCCTTTATGCTAATTCACACAAACAAAACCAAACAGTTTTTAGGCTGCAACTGGAAAACTTGTAGAATACAAGGTCAGTATTTCTTATGGAAATGGGACCCAAATAAAGCTGTAAGGAACCTGGGATGCACTAACTCAGGATATTTCAGAAAGTACCTTCTGTCTGTCCTACTTTGTCTTTTAAACTATGTCCTTTATCTCTGTGTCTGTATTTCTTTCTCTTTTACTAGCTGGCTACCTCTGTTGCTCAACTTGAATATGTCCTGCAGTGTCTACCCTGAACTTGACTCTATGTTGCTTTTGAAAAAAATATGTTTTTTAGAGAGAGGAAAGGAGAGGGAGAATGAAGACAGAGACAGAAACATTGATGTGAGAGCAGAACATCGATTGGTTGCCTCCTGCACGCCCCCTACTAAGGATTGAGGAATCAACCAGCGACCTCTTGGTTCCTGGCTTGACACTCAACCAATGAGTCACACTGGCCGGGCTCTATGTTACTTTTTATCTCAAGCACAGCTTCTATTGCTTGATCTCTCAGTGTACCAATTCTGTATTCCAACCCACAAAGAATTCACTAACTCAGTTCATTTTCTTCAAAATAGATCCAAGTGTTTGGCCAGATCAATGTATGGCTGCCTTCAAGTTAAGAACACAACCACAGAATAATCATTTATGTGTGGGGATTGGGCCCTTAGGTAGATACAGAGCCACATCTGTGGCAATCTACAAATTAACTGGTCAGTACTCTTCAAAAGTGTCAAGGTCATGAAATAGAAAGACTGAGGTACTGTCATACTGTGGAGGAGCCTGGAGACAGGGAGCCTAAATGCACTGTAGGATTCTGGGTAGGGTCTTGGACCAGAAAAGGGACATTCGTGACATAATTAGCAAGATTCAAATAAGATTTGTACATTAGTTCATAGTCTATATGAATATTAATTTCTTGGTTTCAATAATTATATCATAAATGATGTTAACATTAGGGGAAGCTAGGCAAAAGGTATGTGAAAATACTTTGCACTGTTTTGGCCATTTTCTTGAAATCTAAAATAATTTCAAAATAAAAACACTGATACTTATAACACTGAATTCATTAGGATAGTGTTAAATTCTTAAGCAAAATGAGAATGCAGGATTTTTGTATTTATATTCTTCTATATTATGTTGATTTTTTTCTATAGACTTTTCCAAGATAGTGACTTTTAATTTTGTTATTTTACCATTTTTTTCATGTTGTCTATCTTTCTGCTGGAAAAACTACGTGAATACCATTCACATTTAAAAGTTACTGCATCTTGAAACCTAGAAAATACAGATTTAATAATATGAGTGCAAATATTGAAGCCGGGCTTTGTTCCTTTTCTGGGAGGCAGTGTCTGTAGAGGCCATAGCCTGGGTTATGTTAATTCACATAAGGTTCTGTCTAGGCCATCCTGGTGGGCAGTTTACAATTCTCCTCAAAGCCAGGAAAGCAGACCAGTTTTGGAAGCATACAAAGTACTAATTATTGGAGAGGAACAGGGACCAGAAGGGAAGACCATTTCCTTTAACTCTATATTATTTTATTTGGACTACATTTAATTTTTAATTGAGGCTCTTGCTATTTTTTATTATAACAGAACATAAGAAACATACAATTTTCTCTAGGTCGAATGATATAATGCATAGTACACAATATTGTAATAGCTAATACTACTTAAAATGTTTCCCTCCAATCTTTATCGGGTTTTTGATATATATGTATTTATATATGTATATAACACAAATTGAAAAATAGAACTAAATTTTCCTGAAAACGTTATGCAATTTTTACTCCCAGGTAGTTCTGAAGAACGTGAGTTTTTACAAGAAACACATTTTTAGAATAAAAGAAAAAGAAGGAGGAAAAGGATACTGTGTAAGAATAAAAATATAAAAAAACCTTTATTATATCTGCCTCTCTTTTCCTTTATTCAAAATGCAATTGCAATTATAAAAGTAAATTCTGGATACATTCTTGCTTTTAACAAAATTCATATAATAATGATAAGTTAATTATAGTCCCATTTCCCTACATAAAGATAAAGTTGAGAGTATGTATCCTTCCAGACTTTTTCTGTGTATTAAGACTCAAACTGGCCCCTCTTTATCAGAGAATTTTTTTTCATTCAGCCAGGAAAATAAACAAAACAATAAACTGTGCGACCTAAAATTAAAAATAGAAAATGTTGTTCATTTATGTTCTTTGTATGACATGAAAGAGTACAAAGTCTTTTGATTTCGTGGAAATACAGGTTGTGAGGTCTTCATTCATGGGCATATAGGAACTTTACTATATCTATAGGGGAAAGAACTAGCTGAGCTGTTTTTCACTGTACTGACATCCAATTCATGTTATCATGTGGATTCAGCCTGAGGTTTTTATTACCACAGTATTATACTGCATTTTTAAATTACTGACCATGATTTCATGGGCTTGTCCTTAATAAAAAAAAAAATACAATTGCAGAAACAATTCCAAATAAATGTATTCCTTAATGTATCTGACCAAACTTGAGTAGAAAATGTACAAGATTATCTGACAGATATTGGTACACAAAGAGATGTTTTGGGCATTCAAGGGCCATTTTGTACTTGGGGAAAAGCTGTCAAACATAGATGTGAACTTTTGAAATGCTAACTTAAACATGACAGAGTAATCTATTTGAGATGGTGACAGGAAGTGGTGGTAGGAAGGCACGGCACAAAAAAGATGTTGTCTGCTAAGGCCTTAGAGAGTCATATCTGGTTTATGTCCTAAGATGTATTAGAAGGTCAAAGGACGATGAACCGAGGAGAGTTTTGTTTCTGTTTTTAATATTCCTAGAGCTCGGGTTTAAAGAAAGATTTGGAAAGCAACTATAGGCTTAGGACTTCAAAATATACAGCTCCAGTTTATCTTAACTTTTTTAAAAAATATATATATTTTTTTATTTCAGAGAGGAAGGGAGAGGGAGAGAGAGATAGAAACATCAATGATGAGAGAGAGTCATAGATTGGCTGCCTCCTGCATGTCCCCCACTGGGGATCAAGACTGCAACCCGGGCATATGGCCTTGACCCAAATCGAACCCGGGACCCTTTAGTCCACAGGCCAACGCTCTATTCACTGAGCCAAACCAGCTAGGGGTATCTTCACTTTTGTGAGTTTACATTAATACATCCATTGATCTGTCCATTTATTATTATTATCCACTTAAATTTATTTATTGAAACATACTGAGCTTCCAAGTTGTAAAGGCTGACATTTAAGTGTTAACCTCTCCACTAACCCTGAAAAACCCTAAAAAATCCACCCAGAACCCATGCCTACAACATAATTAGGTGAAAGAAAATACCATGAACTTCAAACATTATATATAAGCAGAAACATAAATGCCCCAATCCAGCACCACCAACCATCCAGGGGTCCATTCTGGATCAGAAATGGTGGTGAGATGCAGAAAAGAAAAAAAGGGGCCAGGAGCCTGGGGTAGAAAAACAAACAAAATCACCCTCAGAAAGATAAATTCCCATCCGGAGTGGAGAAAATGTTGATAATAGACCTAATTGATCAGAACACAACTACAATTGAGGAATTGGAAAAAAAAAAAGATTTGGAAGTGAGCAGAATAAGAGGTGGAACCTTGGGAAGGCACTACTTAATAAGAAGACAAAGATGATGTTGATGGAGAAATGGCCCTTGGAAATTTGAAAATTTGGTTATGACAGGAAAGAAGCATAAGGTAGAAATTCAGCACCTGCAGAAACAAAAGAGAATCTTAAGATTATAAGACATATCAACTACTCCATCTGAAAAAAAAATGTCATCCATTAAAAAATCAGTAATTCACAAGAGAAACAGAAGAGGGTGCTCATGGACCAAGGATACAGTATTCCACCAAAATCCTTTATTTTTGCTTCTATGTAACTGTTATTGCTGGTCTAGGATTTTTTCCCCCCAAAATTAATAGGAAACAGCAGACAATATTCATACAATACTACTATCAGAAATCAGAATTAAGAGTCAAAATAATACAACTAATGAAAATTTGTTTCTTTCCTCACAATAAACACAAAAACAAAATACAAATGAGAAAATTGTAATGAATTCTTAAGAAAATTTGAAAAAATCACTTATAAGCATAAAAGAACATTTTGAATAAGAAATTTAAAAGCTCTGAATAGAAATGGGCAAAAAAACAGAGAGTTAAGGAGAGTTGGGGAAAAAAGGAATCTTTGCAATTAAAACTAAATTACAAAGTACTCAAGAGAGAATAGATTAAGTTAGAAATAAAATAAGGACTATTGAGGCAAGACATAGTAATAGACTTTAGAACATAATGAAATGTAAAAAGAATCAGAAAAAAATTAATATAGAAGATAGACAAAGATAATACAGTATATGTATAATTGGAATACACAAAGAAGAAAATAATATAACTACTACTTGAAACTATAATAAAATTTTTTTTTTCAGAAATAACTAATTCTGTTTGCTTAAAGGGTTTTCCACATGCCTGGAACATTGTCTCAGAACAGTGAATTTCAAGATATATGCCCGTTAGCCATTAGACTTAAAAACAAAAAACAAAAAACTGGCTGAAAGATAAGTTTCTTCCAATGGAAAAAACACACCAAGTTGATATTATTACAGTAGGCAGTTAGTTATTAATAAAAGGAAGAGAGCAGATGAAACCAGCCTGATTAAGTAAGAAGAGGCAGCTTTACAGTCATCCTGGGGAGACTGCCCCATTAATGGGGGAGGGGAGAAAATGGCATAGGGGGAAGTCCTTTTACTAAGCCCACCTTCCACACAAGAGAAGCTAAATGATGAGGCATGTGCAGTAGAAGCCAAAATGGTGACCATAAAAGAGAAGGAGACTACGCTGATAAATTTTTTGAAAAAGACCAGACAGTATAAGGGTACGAAATCCTGGAAAATCCAGGAAAGGGATTAGATAGTTTGAAAGAAAGTCTGTCCCTTCTGAAACCCGAGGAAATATAATTAAAGCTTAAAAAAAGCCCATCTCCAGAGGGGCAGCCACATGGTCTGGGCACCATGAAGCCTTGGCAGAAGACACACAGATGAGGACATGAAGCACAGAGAAGTTAAATAACTTGCCCAAGGTCACACAGCTAAGAATTTTAATTGCCTGATGAAAGCAGAGACTGAGCTGGGCTACTGGAGCCTCAGGTGTCGGGCGTGATGGCACTGCAGCTCTGGGTCCTGACCCTTCTGAGCCCACGTGTGGGCATGAGATCCTGGAACTAGATTTCTTTAGCAGTGAGACGGTGAAGCGCCTGGTCTGGGATGAGGCATCAGGCACGGTACCTGGAGGCAGACTGGCAACATCAACCAGGTTCTGCTGCTGGACCCATCAGGGAAGTTCCTCATGGATTGCGGCAGCCTTTTCAGGGGCATCTGTGCCCTGCATGCCATTTCTTCTCTCTTGTCTTACTTTTGCTTTCTTTTCTCCTAAATTCTAAGGGTCCCCACATGACTTGTGACCAGGGGAGCAGTGGGTTTTAAGGACTCTCCTTTGGCTGCTGTAAGTCTCCTTTTCCTTTTTTGGGTCTAGGCAGCCCAGTCTAAGCTTACTCCCAGTGCTGTGATCTGGCCTCTTCTATAGTTAGCCCTTCCTTTGTTTTCATGTCAATAAATCTTGCCACTACCGCTCCAATCCTCCTTTGCAAGTGTCCCTGCATTTTTCCCCCATGACACCAGAGGAAACGATTTCCTCTGGTATCAGTTTCACATCTCAGGAACAACATACACACTTGACAACAGTGAAGCAGTATTTTAAATAATTTCAAATAAAGATTGAGCCACGGATTTTATACCCAGCCAATCTGTCCTTCAAGTATCAAAACACACACACACACACACACACACACACACACACACACACACTCACTCACTGCCACCCCCACAAGTTTATATTACGCAAGCACTCAGGAATACAGTATCCAAGGATACTTGCTGAGGTATCTACTTAATGAAACCAACCTTAATTCAAAAGCTGACTGGAGAAAAGGACTAATAGTATCATTTAACACATTTAATTTTAGATCCAAGTGTAGAGCAAAGGTGGAAACAAAGGTTGGAATAATATGAAAAAAATATATGTTTCAATGCTGCTGAAATAATGCAATTAAAAAAGAGAGGAGAAAAAAGAGAATGACCAATGATTTCATTAACTGTTGCTTAGGTCCGTGGTCGGCAAACTGCGGCTCGCAAGCCACATGCGGCTCTTTGGCCCCTTGAGTGTGGCTCTTCCTAAGCCTTAGGAGTACCCTAATTAAGTTAATAACAATGTACCTACCTATATAGTTTAAGTTTAAAAAATTTGGCTCTCAAAAGAAATTTCAATCGTTGTACTGTTGATATTTGTCTCTGTTGACTAATGAGTTTGCCGACCACTGGCTTAGGTAATAGGTGGGCATCACAGCATATCATTTAAAACTAATACCTGAATAAGGGCCTTAAAAAAGGTATCAGGATAGCCCTAGTTGGTTTGACTCAGTGAATAAAGCATTGGCCTGTAGACTGAAGGGTCCCAGGTTTGATTCCGGTCAAGGGCACATGCCTGGGTTGCAGGCTCAATCCCAGGGCGTGCAGGAGGCAGCCAATTAATGATTCTCTCTCATCATTGATGTTTCTATCTCTCTCTCCCCTCTTCCTTCCTCTCTGACATCAATAAAAACATATATATATTTTTAAAAGGGGTCAGTATAATGGCAATCATTAGAACACAAATAAAAACTATTCTAAATACCAAAAACAAACAAACAAATCCCAAAGAAAACAGATTACAGAGAGAAAGAAACAGGCAATATAATAGGATATGCTTAATAAACGTAACATACAACACTATGACAGAGTTAAAACAAAACATAAAAATGAATGCTTAATATTTTCTAATTAGCTCATGAAAAAACCCAACCCCATGCTGTAAAGAAGAGACATATTTCAGCAAAGTGACTCAGAAAAGCCAAATGGTTAGGCAAAGTTTTACCTGACATAAAAAAAAAGAAGTAAATAGGGATTAAGGTCCTGTTATTAACTGCAGAATTCAGCTCAAACGCATTAACCAGGCAAAAAATACTACTTTTTAACAATAAAGATCACAAAATATAACATCAATATCTGTATATTAAATAATACAAACCACCTTTATAAAATAGAAACTACAGGAGTTGCAAGGAGGAAGAGAAATACACTAATAACAGATATTTAAGACTGCTCTTAGTCTAAGATAGGTCAAGTTGGCAAAATTACAGATATAGAACTAAATATAGCATAATTAATTAGGCAAATCTTTTGGTTTTCCCCACTACCTCCTTCTCTTTTTTGAGTTTCACACTCCAATAATAGAGAATATACTAGTATATTCCCCAGAAGTACTAATACACATGGAACAATCTCCAAAATTATCTACATATTAGATTACAACAAAGTCTCGGTAAATTTCACAAAGCAGAAATAATACAAACAATAATATCTGACCATAATGCAATAAAATTTAGACATTCATAACAAAGTAATCATCAAAGGAACTTGCATCTAGAAATTAAAAACTCTAACAACGATTGCGTCAAAGAAGAAATGTAAATGGAATTTGAAGCATTTCTAAAAGTAATGAATGAAAACACTAAGTAGCAAAATCTATAAGATACTATACACACACACACACACACACACACACACACACGGAAGAACAGCAATATTGAAAGTGAATTCCCAGGTCCAAAAGGTGGAAAGGCCCCCCCGGCCATTGGCTCAGTTGGTTGGACATCCTCCTGTGCACCAGGAGGTTGCCCATTTGATTCTTGGTCAGAAGGGGCACATGCCTGGGTTTCTGGCTCAATCCCCAGTGGGGGACATGCAGGAGGCAGCCAATCTATGTTGTACTTTCATCAATGTTTTTCTCTCTCTCACCAATAAAACCATGTGAAAAAAAATGTGGAAAGGGAACAACAAAGGAATCCCTCTAGAAACACACACATAAGAAATACAAACAATAAAAACATAAATTCGTATGATAGAAAATAGAAAAATAACTTCAATCAAAATGGTATTTCTTTTAAAAAATTAGCAAAATAAATCTAATTTAAGATTTAAAAGAGACAAGTTACATATAACGAAGTAAGGAATAACAAAACAGATGCAATCATAAAAAAATACTGTGTACAAACCTATGTTAGCAAAATTAAAAATCTAAATGAAATAGATAAATTTCTTAGGAAAATATAACATGAAAATTGGTGTCGGTGGAGATAGAATGGTTAAATAGACAGGTTTTTAGTCAATTTACCATAGTAAACTCCAAATGGAAAAGGAACAAATGAAACAATGAATCCTACAGATAAATCCCTTTATAAACTGGGCATGAGGAAAGGCATTTATTTCATGACTCAAACTTGACAGATGTGACTACTTAAAAGCAAAAAAAAAGAATCCTTGTATAGTTCAAAACACCATAATGTTAAAAGGTAAATGACAAACTCAGAGAGAATATTTATAACATACCAATAATAAAGGTTGACTCTCCTCCAAAGAAAACTTTTTAAAAGTGGGGGAAAAAAACAATAGAGGACTAAAAATGTGATAGAAAAATATGCAAAAGCCAAGAATAGAAAGTTCACAAAAGTATACTCAGATATCCTTTAAACATGAAAAATTCCCAACTTCCTTAATCATAAGAGAAATGTACATTGAGATATATTGTCTCATCTATCAGATTGGCAAAAATTCAAAAGCTTGACAACAAGCTTTTTGGCAAGGTTGTGGAAAAGCTGGCCCCTCATACAAGACTGGTGGATGGGTAACATTATACAGCTCATATTGAGGGGAGTTTGGCAATAACTAACACAACCAGACATACTTTTTCCTTTGATCCAACAATCTATCCTCTGGGAAGTTTCTGTAAAGTTTCATCTTCAACAATAGAAAAGGCAAATGCACAAGGTCATTCCTTGTGGTATTATTTTAATAGAAAACCATGGAAGCAGCCTAACTATCAAACTAGAGATGATTGGTTAAATGGGCATGTTATGTGCCAATGGTGATTGCTAAATAGATGCAAAACTTATGAAGAAAATCTCTAAGGTATACAATGATTTGTGGGCTATACTGCTAAACAAAAACACTCACATGCTTATTTTTGAAGAAAGGAAGGAAGAAAGGAAGGAAGGAAGGAAGGAAGGAAGGAAGGAAGGAAGGAAAAAGAGGTACGCAAGGACAGCCAGAAACTCAAGGAATTGCTTAACTATAAAAGGTAGGCGTGAACAGTAAAGGACTGAAAGCTAAATTGCTCATGATGAAAGGAATTCTAGGGACAAAACAGGCAGGTTTAGGGAGTCTTAGAGATAAAGAGGGTCCATGGGAGAGGAATGCATAGATGGGGGCTTGGAGACGCCAAAATGCATATCTTATTTGTGCAGAGGATAAAGGAATGTTGCAAGATAAGGGGAGAGAAAAAGGGGAGCACCGTGTGGGCTTTGAGCTTTGAAACTGATGCTATATAACAGAGTGACCAATGAGGAAAGCACAGGGGTCCTAAATTAAGAAAAGGTCCAATTAGAAAGGGTCAGGTTCAGACAAAGAACTGCAGCATATATAAACGGGAGACAAAGGGACACAAGCCTTTTTTTAAGATTGATTTTCCCATTAGGAGAGAGAGAGAGAGAGAGAGAGAGAGAGAGAGAGAGAGAAGCCTTTTCCCATTTGGGGGCCCCTCCCCAGGGGGTCTCCTTTGGGGACACTCCTGCCCAGATGGAGTTTGTATCTGCTTCCAATAAACTTCTACCTTTTTTTTATTATTAAAGAAGCCTTTTTGTCTGTGAGTTTATTCTTCAACCTTCGTAGGGCAAGAACACATGGAAGAAGCTTAAACCTTGAATCACACATTTCAATAATATGCTATTTTATATTGAAACTATATTTTAATTATTGATTCAAAATGAATATTGATAAAACTGGAAGCTTTAACAATTATTTAGTCACCCTTTTCCAGGGAGTCTAGGTGAAGACCTGGATAGGTTATGAGAAATAAAGCAAAATTTTGCTTTAATTCTCCATTTTGCCTTATCAATGAGATTTTAAAGATTTACGAGAAACTGAGGGAAATGGCCACATTTTGCCATGGTTTGGGTGGTGGTTGTGATTGCTGTTTTCTTTTTATGTCCCTGAAGTGATTGGCTGATGTGTTCTTGATGAGATCTGGACAGATTAGAAAGTGAAATTTGCAATTCTTCACTGATGACATTACTTAATGTCTCATAATGTAGCATCATTCATGAGCCCTTTTTTCATTCAAGAAATATTTATTGCTCATCTACTCTGAAGGAGGCAGTGAGGGTACAGGGATAAGTCTCAACATCCATGGAGCTGATGGTTTCAGACAGACCCAACCTTTAAACAGAAATTTTCACCAATTTAATTCATTATAATTTATGATATATGCTACAAGGAGAAATACATGTATATTTTACTCTACCTAAACCCTAAGGTAATTTTTGAAGAGCCTGGAATTGCAGGCTGCTACATTTCATGGATATAATTAATTATGATTGATTTAAATAATCCTAATACAATAAGTCAGCAACACATTTGTCAATTGAGTATTTTAGGGTGAATTCACACAATGCATGTCATTTTTCTAGCAGAGCAGTCCTTTTAAATTTAATTAATTGGATATATACGAGGAAACCATACTGTTTAAAATCTCAGGGGACAACTAAATATTGAACATCAATACAGTAAGGGCTTGGAAAATGAAATTTAATATTTAGCTTTGTTTATTATAATAGAAGAGCTGAATTCTACTTAGGAATATGCCCTAATTTCACTTTCTAATTAATATGGAGCCTCAGAGCATTGTTTAATTAAAATGCCACTCAGACCAGTGAAATGGATCAGACTGAGCAGGAACCTAGGGCTGTGAACGAAAGTGTGCAGAGATGAGCCAACTGTCCGCGATGGTGCTGTTGGAAGCATCTGCCGCAACACTGGGTGCAGAAGCCTCATGGCAGCTCTACATGCCATTAGGTGCTAGCATCCATTTCTGCTTTTGCTATGAAAAACGTGGATCCTAAGAGACTTGCATGCTTTGTAGATAAGCTGGACATTTGGAAAATTGGGGTGACATGAGTTGCCATAAAGTCTACTTTATCTGGTCTACAGAGCTCTGTGTTTCTCAGTCAGAACAAAGACGTAATTCATATGCATTTTTGAAAAGGACACTTAAAATAAGAAATATCAATAAAATAGGAATTGTCAACATCATTTGGGGAGAGAAAGGACGAGAGGATAGCTTCCAGAATGACCATCTGTGTTGTGGAATGTTTTTAAACATGAACAGAATAGACAAACTGACCAGGCTCTCAGTTCAGTTTTAGACTCGTTGTAGGTGGAGAAGATGAATAATTCTCAGCAGGACTTATCACAGATAGATTAGAGCAGCGGTTCTCAACCTGTGGGTCATGACCCCTTTGGGGGTCGAACGACCCTTTCACAGGGGTCACCTAAGACCATCAGAAAACACATATATAATTACATATTGTTTTTGTGATTAATTGCTATGCTTTAATTATGTTCAATTTGTAACAATGAAAATACATCCTGTATATCAGATATTTACATTACGATTCATAACAGTAGCAAAATTACAGTTATGAAGTAGCAACGAAAATAATTTTATGGTTGGGGGTCACCACAACATGAGGAACTGAATTAAAGGGTCGCGGCATTAGGAAGGTTGAGAACCACTGGATTAGAGTGTCAAAGGTAAGGAAGGCTGGGAAAGCTTTTCTCATGGCATGAAAGGAGAAGGTAGACTATCCAGAGTGTCACTCTAACAATGAGGTTTCTATTCCCTATTTGGTATTATTCTATGGGCACTACTGCTACCTATTAAACGTTAATGACAGAAATGCCCAAATACAGACATTAAATCATATTAACATAATCCATTTTCTGTGTTAAGATTGCCCAAATGTTCTTTATCACAATAATTTCCTGTCCAGATTATTTTAGCTAGATTCCTAAGTAGAGATATTGGAACCACAGTCTTTCCCATTTTGGCAATGCAGTGCAATGAATGGTGCTGAAAGGGCGTGAGCATCTCTGAATCTGAAGAATGTGAATGGTATAAATGTTACAGATATACCTTCAGTTAGTTTATAATTAATCTTGCATCATCATAGTATCAGCCAGCATCAAAAAGCAACCAAATGCCTATTAATACACACTGTACTGACATCTGCCTTATATTAGCATCCACCTCAAATGTGATATTTTGCTCAGAGGGAAATGGTAGAATTTTAGTACAAATCCCGAGTTTTCTATCCACAAACACAAAAGAGGGCAGGATATTGTTTCCAATGATCTGGTCACTGTGATTTGTACGAATCTTTGCCTATTCAGCTCGGTCCCATCTCTGTCCCTCAGACGGAAGGACTGGATTAGATGTCAGGAATAGGGAACTGAAATCTATACCTAATAAAATATAAAACCCTCTTTGATAAAATTATAAAGTATGGTAATGAGGTATGATACAGTAATGCAAAAACTTAGAGATTTGGATCTAACAGCATGTACTGTTTTACTGCTTTGCTTCATGGTAGAAGGAAACAAAGAAACATATACACAAAAAAACTGAGGGTGAGATTCCCTAATGATATTTGTATTAGATATATCTGTAAAATAAAAACAAAAAAAGGCCTGGAATAAAAAACATGATGCCCACTGTGTCTGAAAGGTGTCCAGATGCCTAAAACATTGCAAGAATTCTTGGAGAGCATGTCACCCAGTGAAAAGTATTGCCTGCATGAAGCTGGCAGAGTCCCTCTCGGCTTGGGATGCCTGGCATGTAAAGAGTCAGTCAATCCCACAAATCAGCCCTGCAGGTTGCCTTCCATGCCAGGCTTTCAGGAAGCGTTAAGGGCCCACGTGGAGCTGGGATGTGTCCCAGGGATAACAACTGGACTGAGAGTAAATCATATGAGCAGTGACAGTGATAAGATGCAGGACTCAGCAACTCTGCAAGACTCTACATGTATACATTCAAATTAGTCGACAGCAGTGGTATTGTGCAGACAAAGCACAGAGAGTTCTAGAGGACCACATGGTCTAAGAGAGGCAATCACATCAGTTTTTATCTGCAATGCCCTACTGAAGCAAAAAAAAAACAAAAAAATACTGATTTGTACACAGTCATCACTAGCTAAAATATATTCCTATTAAAGGAATGAATGAGGCCTGTGAAAGATTAAAAAAAAAGTCTTGCCCTAACTGGTTTGGCTCAGTGGATTGAGCGTCGGCCTGCGGACTGAAAGACCAAACGACTGAACAGCAGGCTGCGTTGGGCGACCAGGCCGGCAGGGGGGTTAGTGAAGGACGACCAAATGACTGAACAAACAGGCTGTGTGGGGCGACCAGGCTGGCATGGGGGATGGGGGGATCATGAGGGGTGACCAGGCCAGCAGGGAGGCAGTAAGAAATGACTAGGCCAGAGGGGGGGGCAGTTAAGGGTGACCAGGCTGGCGGGGTGGTGCAGTTGGGGGTCAACCTCAGATGGGAGACACAAGGAGTTTGGGCTTCTTATGACATTAATACAGTAGTTGTTACTTTATGGTTGTTGTTTTGTTGTTTTTTTGTTAACAGATTTCAGTTAGGTATTCTTGTGGTGAAAGTGTTTGCCAAATATTCAACTGCAATAAATGCTATTTATGTTCCCAACCCAACATACATAGGATGTTATCCTTTAAATTTTTCATAGGCAAAATTATAAAAGTGATACCCATTCCTACCTCCACTTCAGTTATTGAGCACCATAGAAATACAAGTTAGCTACAATGTATTGATGCTATGTATCAGGCACTGTGTTGAGTGCTTTACATAAATCATCTCATTTGATCCTCATAACAACTCTATGAGAAGGGATATTATTTAACAGCGGTTAAATCATTTGCCAGATGTCACAACTTGAGTTATTTTTGATAACGTTGGGAGATGCAGGTGCTTTCTGGACTGTCCTTTCTTAGGATTCCCAATGTTCTAAACATTGGTAACAAAACCTGAAGAGTCACATGCATGAAAGAGCTGGCCACCTGTGCCTTTACCCTTTATGATGAATGTCTCTGGAACTTTGACATAATTTTCACATTGCACTTTAGGAGAAGGAGTTCAATAATCTTCAAATCCTTTTGCATTGCATTTCCTTGTTGTGCAATAGATATTATTGGACATGTTGCAGATATTTCCTAATATCTGATTTGGAAAGATATCTCAGCTAACATGAGAGTCACAATGTAATCTTTAGAATTTATTTAATAACAGGTTATATTTATGCAGACACTCAGATACATTAGAAACTTTAAAAATTCTTCTGGCATTCACAGGGGAAGATGATATGGATACACTTGGAAGCCTATTTCATTTTATTTGAATGATAATGCCATCTGCCCAAACTCATTCTCTGAAAAAGTACTGCTCTGACAACATCAGAAAGGAACTTTGTGTGAGAAACGGGCATCTGTTTTTTCCTTAATTTACAGAGGACACATTTGTTTGCATTCACAAAGGCATTTTGCAAATTTAGTACCCAATTAATGTCATTGTGTGACAATGACAAAATAATCAGATTCTTAAATGAAACCCATTTCTTTTCAGTGTTGACTTTGCAAAGCATAAAAATATTATGTGATGTAGTATGGAAATTAACTTTTTCAATTTTTTTTTATAATGTCATCTTTCCTCTATGAAGATGACACTGTTGGTATCACCTGGACACTTGCTTCAGGTAATTTCTAATAATGATAGTTAATTTGTGCCCAGTCATCATTGCCCGGTTCCCACTATAATATGAAATTTATACATTTGTGGAATGATGACTAGGATTTACCTAGAGTTAGAGATTGTGGGAGAGAACAAAACAAAGTAAGTTTCAGAAGAATAGGCTCCAGGATCCCAAATTCTTTGAAAGTGTGTGGTGAGTGTTGAAGCTGGCCAGACGTCTGCTCAGCTATTCCACAGACACATGGAGTAGACTCTGTATTTAACGTGATTGATATGGCAGAGGAGATACACTAGCAATTAAGATCCTTGAGTCATTTACAATCCAATTGGAGAGGTAAAACTATCTACATTTAAAATAGATCCATACAGAGTGTTTATAAAACAAGTCACAGGTATGACTTAGTGTTCATAAATACTGTATGATTTCACAGTAAGTATGCCTTTAATTTTATGATTCTCATTTGAAATCATGAAGGAGGCAAAGCACAGAATTGGGGTGCTACTTGGAGAAGAAATAAAATGAGTTCAGGCATGGGCTAGGGAGAAATAGCTGAATGGATCAGGGGTTTTGCAGAAAATGAGCATAGTAATATATATAAATTGGAAGATAATTATCCTAGTTGGAGAAGAGAATTTATGTTAAAAAATAATAAGAAAAAAGATGGTATATGTAAGAGAAATCAATTGATATTTTTGAATACTGTGTTGAAGATTTTAAGTTATTGGAAACTATTATAGTGTCAAATATAATAATAGTTATGTTTTGGGAAAGCCTTAATCAGGTACATGCAATCTTGATATCTTCCCCATGAGTACATAGCACATGCCCAAAACAGTGCTTAAAGGAAAACAGAAACATGAATGATTAGAACTAGGAGGTAAGGTGGTTATTCAGGAGGACTTCTACATTTCTGTGGCTGCCCTGATTTGGACTCTCTTGCCTATATTTGGAGAATTTTCCACAACATGAGTGTTAGTGGGAGGGTGCTATGTCCAACTACAGAAGTGGAAAAGCCCAGATACTTGCCTTCCCTGGAAACTTGGAAAATAGGGCATGGACATACTTTCAATCGAGGATTAGGCCATCAGACACAACCACCTGGGATTTTGAATCTGCAGTTAGTGAGGCAGAGCAGCAGCAACAGCGAAGAATTTATTCCAGTGGTGGAAGAGACTGCCACAGCTGGTTTTGCTGGCAGCCGGGGCAGCTTGGCCAGCGATAGCGGTGAGGGTCTTCCTTATCCTATGCTTGTGGGATGACCCTGAAACTCAGTCCCTTTGTTTTTTCTTACTTTTCAAGCTTGTTTTTCCACCTTCCCTGTGATTCTGCAAACTACTCAATAGCCTTTCAATAAATTTATTTTCTGCATAAATCAAGCAGAATCCATTTCTGTTGTAGGTAATTAAGAACTCTGGTAAAGGTATCCCAGGCTAAGAAGCGACAGGTTCCTATTTTGGGAAAATGATGATAGGTAAAGTGAGGAAAGGACAAACGTAAGAAACACTGACATGGAAGAGTTGACAGATTTGATAACTAGCAGGATATTGCTATTCCATTCTTTCCTTTTTATTCTTACCGGAGGATATGTTCATGGATTTTAAAAGAGAGAGGAAAGGGGTGGGAGAGAGAAAGAAAGAGAAATGTTGATGTGAGAGAAACATTGATCAGTTACCTCCCATACAGGCTCCAACGGGGGTTTGAACCTATAACCTAGGTATGTGCTCTAACTAGGAATCAAACCCACCACATTTGCTGGTGATGTTTCTAACTCTCTATCCCTCTCCCTTCCTCTCTGTAAAAAATCAATAAAATGTATTTAAAAATAAAAAGTCTTGAAACTTCACCTGAAGAGCAACCTCAGATAGAGATTTGGGAGACACAAGGAGTTTGGGCTTCTTATGACATTAATACAGTAGTTGTTACTTTATGGTTGTTGTTTTTTTAAACAAATGTTAACAGATTTCAGTTAGGTATTCTTGTGGTGAAAGTGTTTGCCAAATATTCAACTGCAATAAATGCTATTTATGTTCCCAACCCAACATACATAGGATGTTATCCTTTAAATTTTTCATAGGCAAAATTATAAAAGTGATACCCATTCCTACCTCCACTTCAGTTATTGAGCACCATAGAAATACAAGTTAGCTACAATGTATTGATGCTATGTATCAGGCACTGTGTTGAGTGCTTTACATAAATCATCTCATTTGATCCTCATAACAACTCTATGAGAAGGGATATTATTTAACAGCGGTTAAATCATTTGCCAGATGTCACAACTTGAGTTATTTTTGATAACGTTGGGAGATGCAGGTGCTTTCTGGACTGTCCTTTCTTAGGATTCCCAATGTTCTAAACATTGGTAACAAAACCTGAAGAGTCACATGCATGAAAGACCTGTGCCACCTGTGCCTTTAGCCTTTATGATGAATGTCTCTGGAACTTTGACATAATTTTCACATTGCACTTTAGGAGAAGGAGTTCAATAATCTTCAAATCCTTTTGCATTGCATTTCCTTGTTGTGCAATAGATATTATTGGACATGTTGCAGATATTTCCTAATATCTGATTTGGAAAGATATCTCAGCTAACATGAGAGTCACAATGTAATCTTTAGAATTTATTTAATAACAGGTTATATTTATGCGGACACTCAGATACATTAGAAACTTTAAAAATTCTTCTGGCATTCACAGGGGAAGATGATATGGATACACTTGGAAGCCTATTTCATTTTATTTGAATGATAATGCCATCTGCCCAAACTCATTCTCTGAAAAAGTACTGCTCTGACAACATCAGAAAGGAACTTTGTGTGAGAAACGGGCATCTGTTTTTTCCTTAATTTACAGAGGACACATTTGTTTGCATTCACAAAGGCATTTTGCAAATTTAGTACCCAATTAATGTCATTGTGTGACAATGACAAAATAATCAGATTCTTAAATGAAACCCATTTCTTTTCAGTGTTGACTTTGCAAAGCATAAAAATATTATGTGATGTAGTATGGAAATTAACTTTTTCAATTTTTTTTTATAATGTCATCTTTCCTCTATGAAGATGACACTGTTGGTATCACCTGGACACTTGCTTCAGGTAATTTCTAATAATGATAGTTAATTTGTGCCCAGTCATCATTGCCCGGTTCCCACTATAATATGAAATTTATACATTTGTGGAATGATGACTAGGATTTACCTAGAGTTAGAGATTGTGGGAGAGAACAAAACAAAGTAAGTTTCAGAAGAATAGGCTCCAGGATCCCAAATTCTTTGAAAGTGTGTGGTGAGAGTTGAAGCTGGCCAGACGTCTGCTCAGCTATTCCACAGACACATGGAGTAGACTCTGTATTTAACGTGATTGATATGGCAGAGGAGATACACTAGCAATTAAGATCCTTGAGTCATTTACAATCCAATTGGAGAGGTAAAACTATCTACATTTAAAATAGATCCATACAGAGTGTTTATAAAACAAGTCACAGGTATGACTTAGTGTTCATAAATACTGTATGATTTCACAGTAAGTATGCCTTTAATTTTATGATTCTCATTTGAAATCATGAAGGAGGCAAAGCACAGAATTGGGGTGCTACTTGGAGAAGAAATAAAATGAGTTCAGGCATGGGCTAGGGAGAAATAGCTGAATGGATCAGGGGTTTTGCAGAAAATGAGCATAGTAATATATATAAATTGGAAGATAATTATCCTAGTTGGAGAAGAGAATTTATGTTAAAAAATAATAAGAAAAAAGATGGTATATGTAAGAGAAATCAATTGATATTTTTGAATACTGTGTTGAAGATTTTAAGTTATTGGAAACTATTATAGTGTCAAATATAATAATAGTTATGTTTTGGGAAAGCCTTCATCAGGTACATGCAATCTTGATATCTTCCCCATGAGTACATAGCACATGCCCAAAACAGTGCTTAAAGGAAAACAGAAACATGAATGATTAGAACTAGGAGGTAAGGTGGTTATTCAGGAGGACTTCTACATTTCTGTGGCTGCCCTGATTTGGACTCTCTTGCCTATATTTGGAGAATTTTCCACAACATGAGTGTTAGTGGGAGGGTGCTGTGTCCAACTACAGAAGTGGAAAAGCCCAGATACTTGCCTTCCCTGGAAACTTGGAAAATAGGGCATGGACATACTTTCAATCGAGGATTAGGCCATCAGACACAACCACCTGGGATTTTGAATCTGCAGTTAGTGAGGCAGAGCAGCAGCAACAGCGAAGAATTTATTCCAGTGGTGGAAGAGACTGCCACAGCTGGTTTTGCTGGCAGCCGGGGCAGCTTGGCCAGCGATAGCGGTGAGGGTCTTCCTTATCCTATGCTTGTGGGATGACCCTGAAACTCAGTCCCTTTGTTTTTTCTTATTTTTCAAGCTTGTTTTTCCACCTTTCCTGTGATTCTGCAAACTACTCAATAGCCTTTCAATAAATTTATTTTCTGCATAAAACAAGCAGAATCCATTTCTGTTGTAGGTAATTAAGAACTCTGGTAAAAGTATCCCAGGCTAAGAAGCGACAGGTTCCTATTTTGGGAAAATGATGATAGGTAAAGTGAGGAAAGGACAAACGTAAGAAACACTGACATGGAAGAGTTGACAGATTTGATAACTAGCAGGATATTGCTATTCCATTCTTTCCTTTTTATTCTTACTGGAGGATATGTTCATGGATTTTAAAAGAGAGAGGAAAGGGGTGGGAGAGAGAAAGAAAGAGAAATGTTGATGTGAGAGAAACATTGATCAGTTACCTCCCATACAGGCTCCAACGGGGGTTTGAACCTATAACCTAGGTATGTGCTCTAACTAGGAATCAAACCCACCACATTTGCTGGTCGGGAAATGCTCCAATCAACTGAGCCACCTGGCCAGGGCTTGCAATTCCATTCTTTCTTCACTACTCTGTTTGCAGTAATATGAGCATGACATCGCATAAGGAATGCAACAGAGAAACAAAATATTTGCAAGTATATACCCTAAAGGATTAATAATAAAGTGTTTATGGAACATGTGAATATCAAGTCTGCAAGTGTGGCATTTCTCCAGAGAATAGACTAAGCTGGGGAAGTGGTAGTAAACATAAATGATTTTTTAAAGTAAAAATATTTTCATGTAGAGGAAAGGAGTAAACCTTTAATGAGCCACTATAATTTTTGACTTTATATGAGAACCATGTTAATTGCTGTTTTCATTGACTTTTTTTGAAACTAAAAGAGTTGGCAATTTTATTTTCACGTTTGACAATACAAATGAAAATTTTCTTTTTATTTTGGTCCTGCTGTTCCCCTCTAAAACTATTCTCTCTTTGGTAGGAAGAGGGAGTGAGTCTTCCTTGTCATGCTGTTTGAAAACTCCCAGAGTTGCAGCACCCCGATCTTCTGGTGAACTTGAACAAGAAATACAAAGCTGAGGGGCTTCCCTTATCTGTCTGGGAGAGTCATTCCTGGCCGATTGGGCCGATGGGATTGGTGGGAGGTCTCATCACTGGGGGCCCAGGCATCATTAGCCTGTGCCCTCCCATAGGTGGCCTCATTCCAGGAGTAGGTCCCATGGACATCATCCCACGAGAAGGAGGGCCCATCACTGGCATCATGGGAGGTAACTCATATGGGGTGTGGGCTTCAAACCAGGGCGGGGGGTACCATCACTGCCCTTGCAGGAGGAGGAGCAAAGAATGGAGTAGGAGGTATCTTTCCTTGCTGAAGTGCTGCAGTTATTTTGTCAATTCGGCTCTAAGCTTACTCTTCTATCCACTTCTGATAGCAGTCTTGCACATTCTTTTTGTGTTTCCTACCACTGCAGTGTGTCTTTCTCACAGATGGAGAGTCATGGGTGAGGTATGTATCCCAGTAGTCACAATGAAACTTGGGCATGTTGCTCTGCATGTAGCCTTATAATCAGGACCTCAATATCAACATGGCTGAGACTGAATCACAGTCTTTCCCCCAACAGGTTTTCCATCAATTTGTTCTGTCTCAATGATTAGAATTAGAGCTGCCAGATGCCAAAACTGGAAACCTGACAGTCACCACAAATTTCTTCCTCCCTCTTCTCATTATTCAAGAAGTCCTGTGTTCCGCCCTTAATCATCTCTCAAATAATTCCTCTCTCCTCTATTCCCAGGACTACAGCCAAAATCTCATCACTTCTTATCTGGAGTTTTGCAATTGTTTCCTAATTATTCTTTTTGGCCCTAACCAGTTTGGCTCAGTGGATAGAGCGTCAGCCTGTGGACTCAAGGGTCCCAGATTCGATTCCGGTCAAGGGCATGTACCTTGGTTGCGGGCACATCCCCAGTAGGGAGTGTGCAGGAGGCAGCTGATCGATGTTTCTCTCTCATGGATGTTTCTAACTCTCTCTCTCCCTTCCTCTCTGTAAAAAAAATCAATAAAATATATTTAAAAAAATAATAATTATTCTCTTTGCCTGTACCTTCCAGTCCACCTCATTTCATACTGCAAGAGTGAATAGTCAACAAATGCAAATCCATTCATTTATTTTCCCCTACCAGAAATCCTTGGGTGCCTTTCAAGGAAAGTAAACCTTAGAATGGCACACAGGCTCTAAGATGATCTGCTATGATCACATCTTACCAAGTGCATCTCCTTTCCCTGTACAAACCTTTTGTGCTCAGACTTTTGTTCATGTTCAGACTTTACCACAGTCCTTGATGCTTGCCTTTTGCATATGCTGTTTCTTCTGCCTGGAACCTGCTTCTCACCTCCCTTTCCTGGCTAAATTCTACCTGTCCCTATGGCTCAGCTAAGTGTCAGCCTTCTTAAAAGGGTTTCCTGACCATCATTCTTAGCAAGGTAACCATGACTATACTTCTATAACCCCTGATTCAAATGTCACAACCCCTATCATTTGTAGCATAATAGTTATTTTCTCATCTTTCTCCACCATTTGACAGGGAGTACTATGGGGACTTAGGCTTTGCTTAAAATAAGTCTTTGATATGTACTGTTGTAGGAATGAAAGGAGCACGTATTCCTTATGAAATCTGAAGGATTTCTATAACCACATGTTATCATCCATAAACAGTTCTTTTTACAAAGATGAGAAAAGGTCTAAGGTATTGCCATTAACCAGCACTTGATCTATGAAGAAGCTGGATTTGTAAGACACAATATACAACTGTTTCCAAAATGTTCAGTGGTCAAAATGTTAATTCTTTTGAAGGAGGAAAACAATTTTTTTTGAGCAGAATTTTGCCTCAAGGGAAAAGAATGTTTAGAAAGCTGCCTTGCCTTTCCCTCCAACTTCAAAATAGATTTTTCACAGACCCAGTCCTTTAGTGACTCTTGTTTAATGCATGCATCTCTTGTATTATGGGAAAAATAGAATAGAAAACAAACCTCAAAAGCACAGATAAAATAGAGGGCACAACGGGGTGTGAGATAGACTGAGAAAAAATCCTTACAATGTTAAAGTCCAATGAAAAGAGAAGGAAAGATGGGAAGCAAGACAAATGGTCCAAAGTACAGAGAAAGCCCCAGCGTCTTGCTTAGTGGGATTCAGTCTCAACAGAAAATTGGTGTTTCCCTGAGCCTTTTGTTTATTTGTTTGATTAGCTTCTTTCCCTGTGTCCTACCCAAAGAATTCCCTCATGTTCATCATTCAGCTCCTCAAGGTCAAGAAACATTCACAAATAATCAGGCATTTGGTTGGCAGTCTGCGAGGTAATCTGTACTCCCTGCATATTTGCACTTCAATATGGAGATGAGATAGAAATGACCTAACACAGAAACTCTGTTTTGTGATCTGGTACTACAAATAATTTCCTAGTTTAATTAATATATATCCAACCTTGAATTAACTTGGAATGCCACTCTACAGAAAGAAAGTTTTGTATAGGTGCTATATTTTTCTACTCCGTACTATGAATTCAGTTTTCCTACTAAAAAGAATTCGGACAACTCATCATGAAATTGAAAAGAATTCCAAGAATAAGATGAAAATGCAAATACATTCTTAAACCTTTATTTTGTATAAAGTGGTTGGAGGAATATAGTTTAGGTCTAAAAATCCATGATCCACAAAAGGTCATGGAAGGTCATACTGATTCTAATAAGAATGCAAAGAATGTGGAGAATATTAACGGTCTACAGTAAACAGAACAAAATCTTTTCCAATGAGGTTGTGTGTTTTTGGGTATGGGAATCACTTCCTTGTAATTGTTGAATCTACACATCTAGCCCAGTGCCAGGAACATAGTACATGCTCACAATACATAAATTTAGTGCATTTGTCTGGAAGACAATTTGAAGAGAGTGCACCATAGTTTTAAGATGACTCTTTAAGGTAAATTTTAAGACAACCAATATAAAATATAATCTCCACACAGCAAAGTGATTTAAAAAAAGGACAAGTTAGATAAAATCATACCCATTTTAAAAATACCTTCTAGTATGATTTAGAAAAAATCCAAATTCTATACCAGGATCTACTATTTCATTCCTTCAAACCTCTGATACTTCATGTATTACCATTCTCTTCTCTGTTCTCTATATTCTAGCCATGTTGTTTTGTTTTGCATTTCCCCCCTGTATATTCCCTGAAGTTTTCAAGCCAAGTTCCATGTTAGGGCTTTTATCTCTACCCTTTCCATTACCTGGTATATTATTCCTTAGATTCGTTCATAGCTAGCTCTTTATTATTCAAGTCTTGTCAACTTTCCCATGCTTCTAGAGGGTCTGACCATGCCATCTAAAAGAGCTACCGCCTTCCCTCCCTTTACCTAGTACCCTACTTTATTTTATTAGTGTTTTGTACCATATGAAATTTTACTATTTATTTTCTGATTTACTTGATCTAAGCTCCACTTGACTTCTATGTTATATTGATACAAAGTAAATAGTATCTTACTGAATGAAGGAATGAATGAATGACTGTGAGAAATATAAAAATGTTAGGATATTATGTTGAAATGAAAGAATGATCTGATGCTGATAGAATTGAGGCAGGAAAGAAAAGAACATAGGGTTAAATCTCTGTTCCTGGCCTGAAAAGATAGAGCTCTATTAATTATGTTTCTTAATTAGCTCTGTATTGGGCAAAGAGATACCCTAAATAGATGACAAATATTTTCCATTAGTTTCCTATTTAGCAATTCAACTTTTAGGGACAATTAACTTGATGTGAGCTTGGAGCATGTTGAGTATGACATTCCACATCCTGATAACTCTAGAATATAAAATGTTGAAGAGAGGTGGAAATGGTTATTTGAACAGCTGACAAATGTTTTTCATGAGAATGTTTATATTCAGAGAAATAGCTTGATAATTCTGTCTGGTTGTAAAAAGTCAGGTCTTAGAAGCTTTACTTTTATAAAAGAAGACCATAAAAAAAGGGGAAAGCTAAACTGCTTTGCATGAGGAATTAACATAAATTTAAGGAAAGGAAAAGAAGAGGCAAATGAGGATTGAGCCTATGAAAACAAACCGATGTCAAGGTCACTAAAGTAATTGAAAAAAAAGTTTAATATTATATTTTAAATTTCTGCACACACAGGCACACACACACACACATTGCCCAAAACATTAATAAAGTTTGTTAACTTTTTGCTTGGTAATTTGTTTTGTGAGAGGTTTCAAAGACGATCAAGGAATAAGGGTTGAGTTCCATATCTGGGTTGGCCTAGAGCAGTGGTCGGCAAACTCATTAGTCAACAGAGCCAAATACCAACAGTACAACGACTGAAATTTCTTTTGAGAGCCAGGTTTTTTAAACTTAAGCTATATAGGTAGGCACATTGTTATTAACTTAATTAGGGTACTCCTAAGGCTTAGGAAGAGCCACACTCAAGGGGCCAAATTGCCGCATGTGGCTTGCGAGCCGCAGTTTGCCGACCACGGGGCCTAGAGAGAAGGTGAAATGCGAGTGAGATCAAGAGTCTGTGGACAGGAACTTAGCGCTAAGGCTGACCTCAAGAATATAAGCCCCCAGGAGCTCACAGAAACCTTGGATGGGTTCGTGCACTGAAACATGACTAACATTTTTTGAACATTTACCAACTTGAAGGTTGATATATAAAAATCAATAAGTAAGGATTCAGTTTCACCTCTCACATGACTTCATGTCTATGTAAAAGACTAAAAATGGTCACATTTATATCTCCTGCAAGGAAGGGGGCTCCATCCAGTTCCAGATAAGTTTCCAAATATTAAGAAGCCTTACAAAATAAATAGAGGGTAAATATCGGGTGGGGCAAAAGTAGGTTTACAATCATGAGTGCACAAAACAGAGTTTACTCTTGTATTATTATTTATTAATTATTGTATTATTTTCCATAAGAACAACTGTAAACCTACTTTTCCCCACCCTGTATATTGTTCTGTCCTCTATTATTTCTAATTTATAGAGGACTGGGGTTATTATATTTACCGCTGGTAACAATATTGGGTAGCATCATAAGCTAAAAATTAAACATTGTTTATAGAATGTAAGGGTCTAATGACACATCAGAGAGGAAAAAAGGGAGGTATAAATTCTCCATGAAACTGAATTGTAAGTGTAAGTGTGTGTGCTATGTGGGGAAAATCCAAGAGTAGACACTGGCTATCTACATGCTATAATCAGGTAGAAGATTTTTCAAAGAAATGTCAAACTGAATCAAGTAAATCACAATCAGAGTCAGAGCAGAAACAGCAGTGTTGATTCAGTTGACTCGGGTGCGATGAGAACACTTGACAACTTGACAGGACTTGATGATGCACTACTGCTGATTTCAGGTCTGGTCTGGAGGATGCTCATTGAAGTTGCACATCTGAACCTGATTTCTCTCTCGATGTAACTGCTTCATATTATGGACTGAAAGTCTCTTGTTAATTATTAGTTTACCATCTCTTGTTTTGATTACCTGGTGACTGAGATGGCCTTAACATTCCCCTCAGCTTAAGTTTTAGAAAGGCTTCTTCCTCACTATGGCCACTTGACCTTCTTTTTCTTAGAATATTTACTTTAGAAACTTGCAACAGTAAATTCTTTATCTGCCTCTTTGAGATATAAATCTTCCACAACCCTAGAATGTCTTTCTCAAGGTCCTGGGAGTTATCTTTTGAAGCACAACCATCAAGAAAGATACCACCTCTATTTCCCAGTCTCTGTGGGAGGGTAGGAGCCTAACTTTGACAAGTGTCCATTAGCAAACAGAAACGGCCTAACTACTTTGACCAAACGTCCCCCTTCATGAATCCCCATAGTTCTCCATTATTTTCCATAATTTCATCTAGCATTTAAAATCTTCCTGCTTTTTTTTTCAGGGGAGTTGAGTTCAATTTCACTCCCTTATTGCAATAGTGTTGAGTAAAGTCTTCCTTGCCTGCTCAACTGTTAACTCTGTCTGGTGCAATTTTTATTTGATAATGGACTGATCTGTTTTCTCCTTGTCTTAAATTATTTACTCTCTTTATATCAGGCAGTACTTTCCAGGCACTTTTAAACCATTAAAATACTTTTTTTTTTTTAAAAAGAGAGATTTAGAATAAATGGAACTGAAATGGGTATCCATGACAGAGGTAGTGAATGGTAGATGCACTGAAGAACAAAAATAATCAGACTGTAAAATATGAAAATGCAAATAATTGGATAATACCAAGGAATAATTCAATGAAAAATACTCTCCCACTCTTTACTCTGAAAACACACACACACACACACACACGCACACACACACACACACACTGAAATATTAAGAATGCTCAAGTTTGGAAAATTGGATACATTCTTCTGCCAAGTGGAGAAATCTCCCTGATATATGCTGTGAAATGCATGAGAATGTTTTTGAGCATCACAAGATTTCAACTACAGAATGCTAAGTATTGATAGTCTCAGAAGAAGCACTGCTTGCTCCAATAGAGCTTACCAAAAAAAAAAAAGGTATAGTCTTTCCGTTGGCTAAAAACAGAAACACGTGGACAATTTTTTTTATTATTGTTAATTAGACAAGTAGGTGTTTCAAATCCAGAGCTTTTTAGGGGTGGGGGTGGGCACACACACACACACACACACACACACACCATCTAGGAACACATTTAGTTTGTCAGTTTTTCTTTTAAGTATTTGGTTTGCTTAGTTTTCTGACATCATTGTTCTTCTGCTGATAAAACCCAACTTGTAAATCTAAAACATATTGACCAATACCACTTAGCTTATTTGAAAACAGCAGGATACCTAAGATTCTCCAGAGTAAATTTTGTGCTCCTCTTTCTTCTGTTAATAAGGGCAATTAGAAACATAATGGTCCGTTGTGACTGGAGGCTTCCTAGTTAAAACTTCTCTGCAGCAGCTGAAAGCCTCCCCACCTAGCTTTCTCTTTCAAAAAGATAAATACTCCATTATCTACTTACTTCACTCATTTTAACTAAATTCAGCCCAAATCATCTTCATAAAATTGATTATAATATGTCTTCAGTCTTATTAAACTAAAATTAGTTATTTAGTGCTCCAGTCTGATTTTTTTAATCATTTGTTATCAGGGCTGTAAAAACGAATGGAGTGAAATTAAAAAACACACCCCAATCTAAATCTGACCCAAATCTTATTGTGTTTTTATTTGCACAATCTATATATAAAAAAGCCTAAGCGACCATTATGACTGGTCACTATGACACACACTGACCACGAAGGGGCAGACGCTCAACACAGGAGCTGCCCCCTGGTGGTCAGTGAGCTCCCACAGCCAACCTCCCAAGGCCGGCCAACTTCCCATGGTCCCTCGCCCAGGCTGGCCCCAATCACCCCGATAGCCCTGATCGCCCCTATCGCAGGCCACCTCCCATGCACGAATTCGTGCACCAGGCCTCTAGGTTCTTAGTAAAAGAAAAAGAATGCTCTAGAAGGAACACTTCCAAGCTCATTCTATGAAGCCAGCATCACCCTAATACCAAAACCAGGTAAAGACAACACAATGAAAGAGAATTACAGGCCAATATCCCTCATGAACATAGATGCCAAAATCCTCAACAAAATCTTAGCAAATC
>NW_005356259.1:4392672-4394859 GCF_000412655.1 Myotis brandtii
TACCCTTTGTAATACTTATTATAATATTTTTTTAAAAAGAATAAAAAAAAAGAATGCTCTAGAGATGGTTAGGTTCATAGACAGGGATTAATTAAATCACTCAGACTAAACTAAAATTCTGTGGGCAATATTTGATGAGTAGCTTTAGTTCCAGGTATATTTAGCCAGTGATGAGATCTGGATCGATCATGCTATTTTTAGTTTGGGAGTGACACATGACATCATCAACCATACATAATTGGGAGAAATAGTTTTGGTAGCAGAAATAAATTATTGGGAATTTATGTTGAAATAGTCTTCTGGGTATTCCTCTGGTTCAGCGAAACAAAATTTAAGTTGATGTATGTTGTCTTCCTTACTCTCCCAAATAACAATCTCATCAATCTCCGTGAGGTCCTATTGCCTAGCGAGATGTGAGTCATTGCTTTCTAAAGGCCCTATTTTTATTAGTCATAGTCAAATGTAAACTATAGCATGAGACCAAGAAAAGCAGGCTTCTTTTTTCTGTATAGTTATCTTATAACTTTAAATTCTTACATGGCAATTCCCGAGTCAGATTCCATCTAAAGTGGTTTCTAATTTCTATTCATTTAAAAAATAACTTATTTCTAACTCTAAGGAAGGAGCCTTAGTATTGTGAAACCCCAGGGTGCTTTCAGTCTTTTCAAGGAATAGTAACAAAATTTCCTAGAGACGAAAGAGCAACCATAAAAACCATTATATTTTAGGATGGATCTATGTTATGGGAAAAAAACATGGGAGGACAGATTAACCTCCAAGCAGTCCAGAATCATCAATATGCACCTGCAAGCTTGACCTTGCCATAGGTATTGAGGACTGCAATTTTTCGACTCTTTGCAAATGAAAATTAAATCTCTGTATTTTAATTTACATTTCTTTGATAATAGCTCCTTAAATGTTTTTATATATTTATTAGGATTTAAATTCTTTTGCATTGTTGTTGAAATAACTGTCATGTTCTTTGCCCATTTCTTTATCTTTTTAGACAGTCTTTCTATGTACATATTTTTATGCTTATTTTTGTCGTAACATATATTCAGAATGGGTTAATCACTTATTTTTTATCCTTTCAGACTTCTTGATTCACTTTTAACTAAAAGAAGATATTGTTCATGCACTCACACTTACTTCTTATAATAGGTGAAATTTATTTCAGAATAAATCAATGAAAGGAACAGATATTACAGTAGTTTATTTTAAATTTTATGGATTTACGATATATGAATATTTCCTCATCTGTAAAAATGGGAACAATAATCCTAATAGCACAGGATCAAGATAAGTATAACACATAGTAGGTTGTAAGTATAGGTAAGTAGTTATAACACATTCCTTCCCTTCATTTTCTACTGCCCTCCTTCCT
Organism: Myotis brandtii; assembly: GCF_000412655.1. NCBI lineage: Eukaryota > Metazoa > Chordata > Mammalia > Chiroptera > Vespertilionidae > Myotis > Myotis brandtii. The sequence continues at coordinate 4,394,057 of NW_005356259.1, forward strand.
ATATAACACCAGTAGCCTGGTGCACGAAATTTGTGCACATTAAAAGGGAATTAATTGCCCTAACCCAGTGGTCGGCAAACTGTGGCCTCTTGAGTGTGGCTCTTCCACAAAATATCACGTGTGGGCGTGCATGTACAGTGCGATTGAAACTTCGTGGCCACACTCAAGGGGCCAAAGAGCCGCATGTGGCTTGTGAGCCACAGTTTTCCAACCACTGCCCTAACCGGTTTGGCTCAGTGGATAGAGCATCGGCCTGCAGACTTAAGGATCCCGGGTTCGATTCCGGTCAAGGGCATATACTTTGGTTGCAGGCACATCCCCAGTGGGGAGTGTGCAGGAGGCAGCTGATCAATGTTTCTCTCTCATCAATGTTTCTAACTCTCCATCCATCCCCCTTCCTCTCTGTAAAAAATCAATAAAATATATTTTTTAAAAAAAGAGAATAATTGGCAGAGATATTTTAATATTTCTATTTGCCCTTTCTCTATAATAGAAGTGTGAGAAATGAAAGGAAATTAGTAAAATGTATATGAAAATAATATATAAATTCATTAATAAATAAACAAAAGGATATAACAACAACAGAGGCATGATATAAAAATGACAAAAACATGATATGAAAACAATAAAAACATGATATAAAAACAACAAAATCATGATATAAAAACAACAGTGATGCAAACAATGACTGATAAAGTGATTCAACTTATTCTAATATCTCCCTGAACACCACATTAAGAGTGAAAACACTTTCAGAGTGCTTGACTACTTCCCCTTGTGATGAAGTATTTAGAACTTTAACT
>NW_005356259.1:4397850-4436085 GCF_000412655.1 Myotis brandtii
TCCTAGCTGGCAGGCCCCTGACAGCAAGCTGACCATCTGTCGATTCCGTGAGGAATGGGATTCTCTCTTCCCTCCTGTCAGGGTCTGGGGTGCAGGTGAATGGGGTTCCTGGCTGGCAGGCCACTGACAGCAAGCTATCCAACAGCAGATTCTGTGAGGAATGGGGCTGCCTCCTCCCTACTGTCAGGGTCTGGTTTGAAGGCCAGACTCAGTACTTCCATGCTCTGCTCCGAGGGCAGGTTCCTGCCTGAAACCTCATCCTGAGGGAGGGTTCCTGCATGAAACCTCGCCCTCCAGGAAACAGCTGGGGGAGGGCACAGCGGTTTCCAAGACGACCCCTGCAGGACTGACTTCTTTCCGCTTAGTCATGCTTCTGGTTGTGATGTTACACCCAGGGTTTTTATATAAGTAGATGTTTTAGAGGGCCATTTTCATTGTGTTTCCTGCCTAGTTTTGCTGCGTTCTGTTCATCCTCAAGATCCACAAATGTTCCCTTCTTCTCTACCATATCCTGATACCAGTCTTCCCATATTCAACAGAATTATTGCCTTTTCTCCGATGGCTTGTTTTATTATGAAGATTCTATTATATTAATGAAATTTGTTCATATACCTATCTCTACCACTACTGTGCATTTGTTGAGAAGTGTAGCACAGTGCTTAATACAATTGTGTGTGTGTGTGTCCTTTTCTCCAACTTATGCATTTGATATTGTCATCTAACATTGGGTTATCTAGTTTTAACCCTTATGGTGTTACAAAGTTTGCAAGGATAGTATGCATTTGGTTGCAAGGTTGGCATTTCAGCAGTGGTTGGTTTCTTCCTAGACTTTTGTTATTGTTTTAATATTCGTATTGGTTTCAGAGAGGAAGGGGGAGAGAGAGAGAGAGAGATAGAAACATCAATGATGAGAGAGAATCATTGATCAGCAGCCTCCTGCATGCCCCACAGTGGGGATCCAGGCCACAACCCAGACATTTGCCCAGAAGGGGAATTGAACTGTGACCTCCTGGTTCATATAAAATATATATTATTTTTATTAATAAGAAAAATCCATTAACTTCTAATTTTAAAAGGCTAAAAGAGAAGCAATAGCTATACATGTCTTCTGAAAACATGCATTCATCTACTCATAGCATGTATATGTATGTGGGTGTCCACACAACACACACACATTTTTTTCCCTTTAGCATAGAAAAGGTAGAAATATATTCTACTTGCTATTTATAGAATTTGGGAAGCCCCAGCCCTGCAGCCCGACATTTGGCAAGAAAGTAACCTGCATACAACTGCAGAAAAAAAAGGTTAAATAGGTTGGACAATTGTTTAAAATAATGCTGTTTAAGTATTCTTTTAATAGTACTCAAGTGCAAAATACACAAATAGGTTAATACTAGGAGTTAGCAAGATCTCTCTTCAGAAATTCCACCTGATAATTATTTTAGACATTTAAATAATGAGAGTTCATGGATTCTATTATCTGAAAAGTACATGCCCTGATTTAACCTAAGTGACACAGGGATGGAGCTACACAATAACAGATTTTATTAAAAAGTCCAGCTTAGGAAAACATGAAACTACCTACCAATCTTTTAAAAATTATTTAATGCTTTTATTCATATACACCTAGAAATTATTTTAAGGCTTCATTTAAAGCCTATGACTCATTTCCAAATTTTCCGCTAATGTCATAAAATAATAATATTAAATTATACCTTCATAATGTTCATTTATTTTATAGTAAGCAAGGAATATCAAGACCTGGAGAACTGCATAAATTCTCACTAACCTTAATTCCATTTAAATGAACTGCTGGTAGAACACAGGTCAGAGAGAAGGCATAGGAATAGGGTGCACTACAGTTAAACTATATTTTAAAAGCTTCATAAAGCCCTGGCCGGGTAGCTCAGTTGGTTGGAGCATCATCCCATATACCCAAAGGTTGCAGGTTAGATTCCTGGTCAGGGCACATACCTAGGTTGTGGGTTCAATCCCCAGTTGGGTTGTGTATAGAAGGCAACCAACGGAAGTTCTTCTCTCTCTCTCTACCATCAGTAAAAACATATCCTTGGGATGAGGATTTTTTAAAAAGGTTTATAAAATACTTAAAAATGAAATAATGACATTATTATGCTAGCTCAGAATATAGAATATATGAAGTAGAGAAGTTTTAAGAGCAATTCTTTCGGTAGGAAGTAAATGTATGCACTAAATACAAGGCCCCAAGTTCAAAGTAATAAGGCTTGTTCTATGAAAGAAATATTATGTACTTTAGCATGAAATATATTTCCTCTGCTCCCATTTTCTGATTCTAAATTATAAAATGGAAAGAAAGAAGCAGTTCTGGCAAGTGTCCAAGGACCCCCAAAGCAGTACCATACACCATAAGAAGAAATCCTCTGTCCCACAAATAGGAGTGAGCAGATCTGTCAGTGGTGGTGGTAGTAGTTTTAAAGGTCGGAGGACATTTAGCCAGATGTTCTGTAAGACTTTGAACATGAGCCACAATTACTCTCGCAGTGATAAAAATGAAGTTTAAATGCTGTTAGCTTTAATGTTTCGATGTTTAATCTTTTGGGGTTAGGACATGGTCTAACACTTTGCATGTTGATGAGGTATTGAGGTACCAAGATGGGCAGGGATTTCTGGGAGGCAGGGCTACTGATGGGAGCAGGAGGGTAGGTGGAAGGTGGGCCTCCCAGAGCTGGAGAGAAGAATAGACAAAAAAGGCAGCCTGCGTCTTGGGTAAGAGTAAGCATAGATATCAGCTGGAGAGGCAAGAATGGGACAACATGGGAGAGCAAACAAATGTCTGAAGCAGTAACTTCAAGGGTTTTTTGACAAGGTGTAGTAACATGGTCTGATGTAAAGTGAATATGTTGCAACAATGAGGAGTAGCTGGTAAAATTCTAAAGAAAAGATGCAGAAGATTCCCACAGACAATGCCATCATGTGGGGGTATAGGAGGATGAGGGAGGGAGGCACTGATGTGGTAAGCCAGGGCTGAGCCCAAGATGACACAGACAATACCTGTTGCCATTTTAATTAAATGCTTCAGACAATGTAAGTTATTTATATCAAACCATTTTATTCTAGGGCTTGTATGGTAAAAAAAAAAAGAATGGGATATTCTGTAGGTTTCTTAAGTTACATTAGGCATGGTTTAGAGTGGCATATTCTAAATACTTTTTTGTACCCTAAAATAATTTTAAACTTGTGAGGGTTAAATGAGGTAATAGATATAAAGCATCAGACAGTGGTTACTGAAAATCAACCAATATATCCTCATTTTACTTGGAGAGAGAGAGGGAGAGAGAGAGAGAGAGAGAGAGAATCCCGATAAAAAGAAGGGATAAAATCAAGAAGAAAAAATTCATTCTTTATTATTTCTGGTAACTAAATACAGTTGCTTTGTGGGAAGGGTGGAGTGAAGATTTTGCTGCCCATTGTTTCACTTCCTGAGAGTAATATACTTAAAGGTTGTTATTTTCTTTTGAAGCCAACTGAAATGATCCATTCTTGCTCCTGACAATCCATAAAAATAAACCAATTTCTTAACGTAATCATTCATTGACTATGCTCTGACATATTCACACATGATTGAAGGAGGGGGTGAGAAAACCACATTCATAGACCTTTCTGATAATCTTCTCCAGCTGCCTTCATATCTACCTTCAAAAGTTTATTATTGCTCTTTCCTTGGTACCACACCTGCAGTTCACTTAGTCACTATAATACTTGCTATTCTACAATATATTATTTATTTTCATGTTTTTTTCCACCCTAGACTATGAATTATTGGAGAATAGGCCATTTACGTGTATTTTTTTTTCATCTGGATAGTACAATTATCCTGTGGGGAGGACATTACTGTGCTTTATTGATAGGAAACTGACTTGAAGAGGTTGGATAAATTGTCTATAGCCATGTGGACTTCAGTGGTAGGGTTGAGATGAAAGCTTTTACATTTTATCAATTCTAACATGATTTTTCTTTTCACACTTAAAAAGCTCTGAATTTGGGATGTGTTTCACCATAAATGGCAAATTTTAATCACTGTCATCAAGGCAGCAGTCGCTTTTGTGTGTTTGAGGACCTCTGAATTAGGGGCATGGTTGGTACAGCGCATGGTGAGCTTAACTGCTGTTTAAAATGTCTTCTAAAAGATTGTACTATGATTCACCCTGAAATAAAATGTATTGAAAATGCAGAAAGAAAGAGCAACAGAATAACAAAGCATAAATAGAATACTACTGACGCAAATGAAAGAATGGCTAAAATTCCATGTTTTCTTGCTAAGCAATAACCAAGTACATTATGGAATTTATCAAAGGAAGATATATTCACCACCAGAAAAGGCATGCTAACATTTGTTGGAATCGGGTAGCAGGATGGAAGGGCACTAGAAGGTGAATGTGGCAGGAGAACGCAGCACACTGATGCTGTCAGCTGAAAGGAGAGCAGCTGTAACAATGATGAGAGAGAACTGTTCAATGGAACTTTCTATGATGATAGACATGTTCTGTAATCTGTACAGTCCAATATAATAGCCGCCAACACATATGGTTCTTGAGCATGTGAAATATGGTCAGTCCAATTGAGATAATGAGCTATTTTATTTTAATTAATTAAAATATAAATAGCCACATGTTGATACTGGCTACCATATTGGACAGCATAGAACTAGACCAGTGATGGCGAACCTTTTGAGCTCGACGTGTCTGCATTTTGAAAAACCCTAACTTAACTCTGGTGCCGTGTCACATATAGAAATTTTTTTATATTTGCAACCATAGTAAAACAAATATTTATATTTTTGATATTTATTTTATATATATAAATGCCATTTAACAAAGAAAAATCAACCAAAAAAATGAGTTTGCGTGTCACCTCTGACACGCGTGTCATAGGTTTGCTATCACTGAACTAGACGGTGCTGTGTATACCAACCTCTCATAGACTCATCTGGAAAGTGCAAATACAATCTATTTCAAAGCGTTGTGTGGATTGTGCTAAGCATAAATCCTGGTACATAGTAAATGAGAGGAAATGAAGGTAGTAGTAATAGGAAGAGTAGACTAGTAATAGTTAATGTAATAATATCATCTCTATCTTTACTAACAAACAGCATGTAAGTTCTGAAAATTGCAATAAGCAGGAGATCTGAAAAGAATACCCTCTTCATACCCAACCCCAAAGGGCAATTTGCCTTAAAATTAGAAAGTTCATTACAGATAGTAATTAGGCTATGCATAATCTCAGTAAATATTGATCAGCCTGGAATTTCTAAAAGCTGAATTAGTGCACGTGCAATACTCCCATGTATGTATTTGCATTTTAAAAATCCAAGCACTAGTGTCTTGGGCTTACCCTCTAATTTTTAAAGAGATGTCAGATCATTTCTAGCGTTAATGAGAATTCTAACAATGATAGACTCTTTTTTATTAACTACAAAGAGAAATATTTTGTTTGCCAAGGGGAACCTTGGTGAAATGCTAATGAGGAGAGATGTCTTTGCTGAGCCCATACTAAGATCTAGGCTGTTCTAGAAACTGTTACGTAACCCTTCTGGGAATCTTTTGCTCTATGTTCATTCATTAATATACTATTGTTTTATTTGTGTGTGTGTGTGTGTGTGTGTGTGTGTGTGTGTGTATGTGTGTATAGGAGGGAAGGTGTATGTATGTGAAAGTGTATCTGTATGTGTGTGTAAGGAGACACCAGGCTAATAAGGACAATAGAGATTGGAATGGGGGTAATATCTTAGCATTTACATCCATCCAAATTTTGATCTACTTAAAAGTCCTTAAGGAGAGATGGGTTAAGAAGAGAAGCTGAAGGAGCTAATTTTAGGAAAAATGCAATTCTCTGGGATTGAGCATTCCTCAGGAAGAAGGTCCAGGAGATCTAACCATTTTCTCAACCTTTACAGAGAATCAAAATACACGTTAACTTTGGGAGACTGGCAGCTTTGAGAATAGGGGAAAAATTGGCAGTGTGATATACAATATCAGAAAAGAGTGTGGCAAGGATGCCCCCTGGAAGTTCATGAGTAGATGGCATTGATAAAGGACACTCAAGTAGCATAGGAAAAACTGAGCAGAACTTGCATAGGGACTAACACTGACAGACCACGTTGTATGTAGCATCTCAGAAACACTTGTGGGAAGGTTTCAGAAAGGAGGTTGAGTTCTACTGATCAGACAGTCAAATATAAGCAGGCATTGATGTTGAGGTGACCTAATTTGTCCTCACTGGATGGTGATGCCAGAGGACACTGGTGTACACTAGCTGTTTTGTTATTTTGGAGTTCCTGTTATTATTCAAACCTTTTTGAGTTTCTACAGTTGTACGCCACAGCAATTTAGGGTGGAGTTAGTCCAGGGCAGTTTTGGCCCTAATAAAGGACTGTTTGTTGAAAGCCTGCTCATCATTTGCCTTTTTATTGCTACCAGAACAACAGTAACTAGAATCACTAAATCTAACACTCGAATAAAGGCCCTTCAGAGAGCTTAACAGTGGCAATTACCAAACAGTACACACTAACGGTTCTTGGCAGGAAGTGAGGAACAAGGAGTAAAGAATTACTCTATGAACTGAAAATTTTGGCAAGTGCTTCAAATAAAAAATATGTAAATTTAAAAAGTGGGAGGGCCATTAGAACAAACAACTGTTCTCTTGAGAAATAAAAACAAAATAAAGTTTAAGAACATACTCAGGAGTATTCCATTCAAAATGAAACCTGAAGCCACACTGGGAGATATAAAAACTGCATTATCTGCCTTGTTAAACTCAACCTACAAAGGTTAAAATGTAATTTTTTTTTTCCTTTTCTGGCAAAAGTCATATTGGTAGAGTCCTGTTTCACTGGCCCTTATTCTCTGGGAATGATTAGGTATCATAATGTAAGGATTGAAGGGAGGATATTTATTTCCTTCCATCCTTTTAATCTGATGCCTTAGATCCAATGATCACTTATACCAAAATTTTACCTAGCAGGGCCATTTATACCTCTGCCCTGTAATTTGAGTAACAAAAATGAAATATTAAGCTTGGCCATGTATACAGTAACAAAAATGAAACACAACTTTGCACAGTATTAAGCAAAGTTTATGAAACAGGAACCTTATTTTAAAGATGATATTTTGAGCAATGAAGAAGATTGGAAAAGTGAACAACAGGAAAGAGGAAAGTTGGGATTATATATGTCAGATGTAATAGATCAAAAGGTGAAAAGTAGTACATAAGGTGTTCCGAGTCTGGTTGACAAATTTGACGTAAATAAATCACTAGGACCAGGTGGCATTCACCCAAGAGTTTTGAAGGAACTCAAGGGTGAAATTGTGGAACTGTTGACCAAATGTGTAAACTATTATTGCAAACAGTCACCTTGCCAGAGGACTGGGCAATTGCTGATGTGATTCCCATCTATAATGAGGACTCTTGAGAAAACCTAGGAAACAAGATTTAGATCAACAAGATTGGCTCCCAAGGTATGAAAAAAATGGGGACAATAATAGACAAGAGTCAATTACCCTGAATATCTTTGTGTATCTAGCTAACTGGAGTAAAAACTGCATAGTTTTGGTAAGAGGAAATCATACCATTATACCAATATGGCCTCCTTGGGTTTTTGAGGCTTTACATGGTAATTGTGTTGCTAATAGAGACATAATTTACTTTTTTAAAAAGGGATTTTTAAAAATATTTACTTACAATGGCTGTTTAAAAACACACCCGAGTCAGCATGGCATTGGGGAAATCTTCCTGTCACATATTAAAAACTAACAATGATAGAAAACACCGACAGGTATCATAGGGAGCACTTTTCTTGATGCCTCCTATAGGGGTTATGAGAAACAGTCTTATTTCCATAAGTGAACTTGCATGGACATTTAGAGTAGATATTTTAAATTAATATATTCTCCTATTAATATGTTCTAGTCAGAAGGGAAATATCAAGCCAAGAAGACAAAAGTGGAAGATTTCAGAAGGATATTTGAATAAGAAGAAATATGTTGGGTCAATTTCAATCTGCACTTCAAGAGTGTACTTATAACTTGACTCCATTGTAGGTTTTAGTGGTCACTGTAGCTTTAAACACTAACAGAACAAGATATCATCAGGGACAAAAGCCTTAAACAAATCAGAGCATTCCCTGTAGAGCAAAAGGCCTTGGGCACCCTGTGGAGCAGGAACTAACCCACAGAGCCCCTACCCATAGTGCCAGGTGCTGTATATGTGTATTCTCATGTATCACAATGACTGCGTAATGTAGATGATATTATAAAACTTTGCAGTCTACAGTCAATACTGTATTGTACACTTAAAAAAATTATGAGGGTTGATCTCAAGTTAAGTATTCTTACCACAATAAAAATACTTGTTTTTATTTATTTATTGTCTAAAGTTTCACATGTCTCCTTTTTCCCCAATTGCTCCCCTCCAAAAATACTTGTTTTTAGATAATATACATAATTCTACAAAAGCAGGCAGACTATAATATTAACCTTGTTTTGTGCAAGTGCTGTTCATGACAACATGCATTTTGGCATAATATCTTTTTTCACTTATCAATTGACCTCATTATTTTCTCACTGCTTAGGATAATTTTCAATTTCCTACTTCTAGAAGGTGAATGTAATATGTAAAGACACAAAAAAATGCACTCGTGGCTGACATACATTTTCTGTTGTTGATATATAAGAGAACTAATGTGAAAAGAAATTAACTAAATTCATACAGCTTTGAGGGGAACAACTGAGATGAAAAACTATGACAGTTTTGTTACCGTTGTAATGAGTTAGTTATCAATAATAGAAAGAAGCAAAGGGGGCCAGACATTATAAGCATGGTCATCTGGGCAACTTCACCCTCCACAGGGAACCACAGATTCGTTCCCTGCAAATCTCTTGGGAAAGGGACTAGACCAGTGATTCCCAAAGTGGGCGCTACCGCCCCCCGGTGGGCGCTGCAGCGATCCAGGGGGGGCGGTGATGGCCACAGGTGCATTTGGGGGCAATGAGTAACTGCTATTAAAATTTAAAAAAAATTAATTTCCAGGGGCTGAGTAATATTTTTTCTGGAAAGGGGGCGGTAGGCCAAATAAATTTGGGAACCACTGGACTAGACAAAGGGGAAGATGGGCACATGCACAGTGAAGTCGGGGTGGCATGAGGAAAGTGCTTGTCTATCAGGCTAACCTGGGAACAAAGGCAATTGGCTAGGGGGTGGGGCCACTGCAAGTGCAAGAAATCCTAGAAGGTTAAAATCCCCAGAGACAAAGAATTGCCCAGGTACCACCCACCAGTCCAGGTCCATTCCCTACAAATCACTAGGGAGAAGACTGGACAGAGAGGAGATGGAGGCATGTGCAGTAAAGTCAGGGTAAGATAGGGAAGGTGACTGTCAGTCAAACCTGGGGACAGAGATTATTGGCCAGGGCAAGTGGGCCACTGCAAGCCCCCAATATTTGGGAATACATAATCCCCCAATAAAGGAGTTTGCTCTCTTGGTGCTCTTGGCTCGCGAGGCTCTCTTGTATTCACCCATGTTCCCTCCATAACCATGTGGCCCTAGAGGTTGCATGGAGCCACGACAATGGATTGATAGACTGCAGCAGGGAACAGAAACTAACCTAGACTGATGCCTGATTAGACTGTGCAGTTATGGAACAGAAACTCTAGGCAACCGCTTTAATCCTAGCCCTGCTAAAGGCACGCCTGAACTTCCTTGGTGGGAGAAAAAGAAGAGGGACCTTGGAAACTCAGGAATTTAACTTCACAGAGTTAAATGCCACTCATTTTCCCATGCAAATTTCAGGAAATTCCTTTTCTTATGGCATTGCAAGAAATGGCAACAGTGTGGACAGTGCTCCACTGATAACAATGTTATACCGCCTTTCTAAAGGCATGCTCTAGCATTTCCAAAACATGCCCATGTACGTGAATCAGCTGGTGATCTTGTTAAAATGCAGATTCTGATTCAGTAGCGCTGGAATAAAAAGGCCTGAGATTCTGTATTTTAAACAAGTCCCCAGGTGATTCTGGTCTTTGAGACACACTTCGAACAAAATATTATAATGCTCAAGCCTTCTTAAAAAAGCATTGTTAGAGGGGGGCTAGGATTGATGAGAAAAGAAATATATAGAAATTTAAAACATGCATGTAAATTTGTATACAGATTCCACAGTTAAAATATTCTACAGAGGGTGGATTTCTTTTTGTAATAGGCTAAATACAGTAATTAAATTACCTTAGGTGTTTGAGTGCAGTACCACTTTTAAGGTAAAAGGTAAACAGGAAATGTAAACATTTGAGAAAAAATACCCTGCATTTCTTACTATATTTAGTTTTCAGATTTTAAGCTATTTCTTCTTCTTAAGAAACTCAGAAATTCCTTACCTTATGAGTATTATGAGGAAATTAATAGAATCCCTGGACATTGCTTAAACTGTTACAGTGGGAAAATCCACGCACAAGGCTGGAAATGGAGAAAAGGGAAGCTTTCCAACTTTCTGAAACACTTCGGAAGAGACAGCCTAAGAGCAGGCAGAAATGCTTCTCCCAAAGTGTGGCAATTGGTCTATCTCCTGAGATTCTGTCCAACAGACCACTGGCCCATCAGGTCTTGAAATCTTTTAGACCTTCGAGCTTTCTACTAAAACAAAAACACATGTAGCATAGTAAATGTTAATGTGTTCATAATTGACATTTCAAAGGGGAGGGCTTTCTAACCAGGATCACTAATTGACTAAGGTCTCTCAAATCCAACAGGAGGGATTACCAAGAAAAGGGGAAGGCAGAAATCCCAGAGAGAAGACTCCACCAAGTTCAATGTGCCCGAGTCACAATTTTGCCTCGGTTTGCTTGAGAATAGAATATTATTTCTGCCTCTCCTTACAGGGCAGGTAGATAGATTCACAGCTTCTCTATGAGCTGAATTTACCCCTTAAAATAGGTGAAATACGCAGTGTTGTTTTTTTGTAAAGCAAAGGAAAACACCTATTTAGTTCATGAATACTTTTCTTATATTCCCTGTTGATTCAATAAACTGTTGATTAGCCACCATGATTACTAACTTCATTTAGGGAAACAAATGTGTGAATGGATTAGTAATTATTTGAGACACTTGCAAATAGGAGGACTTTCAAAGGCTGACTGAAGGTGTGAAGGTAGATCACAATTTGCCTATTTTCTTTAGACTTTCTCTAGATGCTAATAACCACTAATTAGAGAAAGCAAGGAAAGCAGTGGTTGGTAAGCCACTTTTAATATGCAATATGACATAGAAATCCATACCTGAAACCTATATGATCATGTTGACCAATGCCACCCCAATAAAGGTAATAGAAATTTTTAAATGCAATCCTATCTAATAAAAGGGTAATATGCAAATTAACCATCACTCTGTCACAAGGATGGTGGTGCCATAGCCACAGGATGGCGGCACCCAGTCCTCTCAGCCCCACGGATGGCAGTGCCCAGTCCTCTCAGCCCCACTGGAGTCCCCCAGTCCCGTGGGGGCGGCTGCTGAGAGCGGGCAGCATGAGCGGCCTGGTGGAATGCTTGCCATGGAGGGCCTCTGGGAAGCAGGCACAGAGCAGTGGGGGGTGGGGGGGTTGGGGTGAGGTGGGGGAAACGCTTGTGTCATCGCCCTGGTGACGAGGCAAGCATTCCACGCCCGGCTGTGGAGGGCCTCTGGCCAGGCCAGGCACGGAACGCTTGCATCGTTGCAGGCCGGGCTGAGGGATACCGCCCCCCACCCCCATGCATGAATTTTGTGCACTGGTCCTCTAGTCTGATTATAATACAGAAGTTGACTGACTAGTCCTTCTCAAAGCCTAAATGAATGCAGTTCTATTTATCAGGCATTTTATTGGCTTTGCAATCCACATGGACAGTTTCACACAAAGATGTTTAATCAGAAACTATTTTCATGTTATTTATACAACTGGCCAGTCAAAGCAAGAAAAACAAAATCTTGGAAGTGAAAGAATGACCGGTGATACATGACAAAGGTGATTCCAGACTCTATGGCAAATATGGACTCCATGACCTTCATCCATAAGTACATAGCTTTTCATTTTATGTTATTAAATATGTGTATTAGGCACATTTTTATGATTTAAAATCTGATTATATGAGTACAGCTACTCAAATTCTTAAGCAGACCATTTATCTCTTTTGAAGGTGTGTGAAAAATGTGGCTGAAAAACAGACTTAGGTAAAAGCTCAAATCCACAAGGAAATTACCAAAGATTTTAAAAAATAGCCATTTGGTTTCGAGTAGATAAAATGTTAAGATGTCTAAGTGAACCTTTACATTTTTCATGTAATATAGCCAATTTTTTAGAATCATGAAGTCAGATTATCCCAAGTCTTTAAAGTTCCTAATTTAAAGAAAACCATAAGTGAAATAAAATTCATTTTTAAAAACCAAGTAACTTATTCACACTTCATGTAAAATAAGAAGTTTAAATATTAAATTGTGAATTTATTAAAATTAAAATTAAGACATTGAATTGTTGACAAAAAGGGGCCACATACTAAACCTGACAAGCTTAGGGGAGGCCTGTATGATGGCCTTACAAACTCAGAGACCTAAGGTAACCACATAGGTTGGTCTGAAATTAAAATTTTTATTTATTTATTTATTTATGTATGTATTTATGTATTTATGTATTTATGTAGTTATTTATGTATTTATGTATTTTATTGATTTCTGAGAGAGGAAGAGATAGAAACATCAATGATGAGAGAGAATCGTTGATTGGCTGTCTCCTGCACGCTCCATACTGGAGATTGAACCTACAACCCAGGCATGTGCCCTGACTGGAATAAACCTGTGACCTCTTGGTCAACATTCAATCACTGAGCCACACCAGCAGAGCTAAAATTAAAACTTTTTTTTTAACTAAAGCAGTTTATGGCAGGTAGCCATGTCCTAGGCTAGAATCTTCCCTGACAAAGGTCAGTCTACCTTAACTGAGCCAGTCTGTTGTCTTTTTGCATCAAGAATAATATACCTGATAAATATGCATTTGCAAAAACTAAATAATTTAACCTTTTTTCTGGATCCCTTAAAGCACAGGCACTGAACCAAAGCAGAGACCACACATCCCCTCATTGTCATTGTTATCACGTGAATTGTTGACTATTAACTATCCAGTAACGGAAGTATGTATCTATCATTTTACTTTTTAGCCAATCCCAGAGTCCCATTCCTTCCCCCTTCCCCTTTGCTTCCTCCCATCTCCCTAATCTATCACCCTTGGATTTCATGTAACCCACTTACATCTTCTCTTTTGATTGTAACGTATAAAGCAGGGTGCAGAACTGCCATTTTCCAGAGAATTTTCTCAACCCATTGTGAGGTTTGCTTCCTGGCAATTGTCATCAGTTTGGCTCAAATAAAGTCATAAAAATTCTCTACAGGTTTGAACATTTCTTACATTGAAAAAGTTATCCTTATCTGACACTTAGTAAATTAGGCTGAATCCTAATTTTAGTAGAAAAAATATTCAGTTATAGGTCTTGCAAAATTTCAGGTAAAACCAACTTTTCCTTTTGCCAGACACAATTTATCCTAGACCTAAAAAAAACCTAAAAGCATGGTAATTTTGAAGTTAACAAATGTTATAAACTCCTCTGATATCTCGATTGTAATAATTGCAAAGCTATATAATTAAAACAGTTCTCAGATTCTAATTATAACCATGCTTAAATAACAGAAATAAGTAAACTCTCCCTATATTTTATTTCTAAATAAAATAAAGTCAGTAAAACCCAGGACAAGAGGCTCGTACAATGATTAAGGTTCTTCAGAAAACAGAGTTGATGTGATTTCTTGAATGTCCTGAGATACGTATTTTTTTTAGTGTTGATTTGTGTATTAATTATGCTTTGTTGACTATTTTGAAGAGACAAGATTAATATTTTGTATATAATAGATTTAGTAATCAATGACCTTTGGTGCAATTATTCAATATTCCTCAAAGATAACGTTTAGTGTATTGATAGGCACAATCTACCACATTTGCTCCAACTATTTGCAGTATAGGTAGTCTCCTATTATTGTATTGTGCCATGTAGTTTAAAATATCATGTAATAAAATGGACTGCATATTTATACTACATCTATATAATAAAAGCCCAAGCGACTGTTATGGCAGAATGACCGGTCACTATGATGCGCACTGACCACCAGGGGGCAGATGCTCAATGCAGGAGCTGCCCCCTGGTGGTCAGAGCACTCCTACAGGGGGAGCGCTGCTCAGCCACAAGTGGGCTCATGGCTGGCAAGTGCAGTGGTAAGGAGCAGTGAGCAGATGGGTGGTAAGGAGCGAGGGGTCCTGAACTCCAAAAGGGATGTCCGTCTTCTGGGGAGCGGGCCTAAGCCGGCAGGCAAACATCCCCCAAGGGGTCCTGGACTGCAACAGGGCACGGGCTGGGCTGAGGGATGCGCCCCCCTACCCCCCAGTGCATGAATGTCACACACTGGGTCTCTAGTTATGAAATAAAAGAATGAATAATCTATTTAAATGCATATATAAAGTACACATTATGAATGGTACTAGCAATGGGTGAAGTATGAACATGCTGTGACAAATACTTGATATTAGATAATATTAACATCTCATCTTAGTGAGAAATTTTAACTCTTCCCCAAAGACCTTACTAATTATAACAAATTAATTATTTAATAAAATAATCTGGTTAGTTGTTTTATGCTTCTAATTCACATCTTCATTCTTTACTGGAGTTGCTCATGAACAATACAAAGGTCCAAGGATATAAAAGGTCAAAATAAGAATTGTCATTATATATCCCCAAATTCATCTCTCTCACAAAGGCATCAAATACCACAAGCCTTTTCTCATTGCTATTAAAATCACAGACCTGTGTCCTGTCTATATCCTCCTTTTTCTTTTTAGTATCCCCAGTTCAGCTTAAATACCTAGTTAAGTGTTTTTAATGGACACAACATCAGGTACCTTTTGAAGAAATGAATTGTTCTAACATGTGTGTACTACTCCTCACTTGCTTAAAATCTACCTTTCAAACATTAAAGAACAACCTCTAGTTGTATCTCAGGATTTGATGATTCACTTTTTTTCACCTTATCTATATCCTTCTTGGTTTTATAAGTTTCAATTAATTTTCTCCCAACCGCTAAACCTCTGGCGTGATTTTTTTTTTAATTAAACAACCTTCCTATTCCTTTGGTCATTCAAAAACTTTTCCCCCTCTGAACTTCTTCCATTTATGTTTAATCTAGCAAAGTGTGTCCCAATCAAAATAGCAAAAGTGATCTCTCTTTGTGAGAGCATTAGTGGTTTTGCACTGGTTTTCTGTCTTATTTTCAATACCTTTCTGGATGACATCAGCATTGATGGATTTTCTCAGCTGCAGCAGCCCCTGGGTTGAGTTAGTCGGTTAAGGTGCAGAAAAGCACAGAACACTCATTGAAAGATTGATAAAATTTTTCTTTTTTAAAAAATTCAGATTCTCTATACACCAGTTTTAGAGCCAGAATACAACTGATTTGGACTCTGAACACATTTTCTACAATGTAAATCATAAGTATTTTTCACATTATAGGTTTCTAAAAGGCCCGATTTAATATAGGCAATAATTGAATAAATGACTGAAACATTTGTGTCACAGTCTCATCTAGCCAAATACTGTGATCAAGTTATTACTTATTGCAGGAGGAAAATATAGACTGATACTATAAATATTCCTCCCAGAAGTCAGTTGTATTCAAATACTTCATTTTAAAAAAATACACAGATTCAAAGATTAGACTATGCCGAAACCAAAGCCTAAGTACTTAGCTCTTTAGAACTTTAGAAAATTTAGCACAATCCAGGCAGATATTCTGTGCATCGGAAGGAAAAATAATACTGGATCAGTCAAGGGGAACAAGATTTGCCACTCCATTGGCATAGGATTATTTTATGCTGATTAATTTAAGAAACAGCAAACATAGGAGAAGCCCTGAAAACCTTGTAGAAGTTACCTTTTTGTAAGAGACATTTAATCATTAAGGGAAATCTCTGTGCCAGTGTCTCCCTCTCTGTACCAAGAAGAGGAGCTTTACTAATCTCTAGAATCTTAATAATGGAGGAGGTAAGGGGCTTAATTCTGTATAACAACCATATCTTTGTTTACTGTGATCTTCATGATAGCCTCCCATAACTGGCTTCCCTCACTCCCCAACATCTTTTGTCTTTAGCTGGAGATGGTATTTAAGGTGGTGGCTTGGGCCATTTGGGTTGTTTCTCAGGTTTCCTGGGTCTTTCCCATTTCTACAGAAGTTATGCATGGTATTAAACTTCTGTTTGTTTTTTTCTTGTTAATCTGTCTTTTATTACAGGGGGGTCTTAGCCAAGGACCTAGAAGAGTAGAGGGAAGTTATTTATCTTCCCCTAGATCAGAACCATGGCATAACTTTGTCAATTAAGCAAATTGCAGCAATTGTATATTGATGAGAACCTGGAAGATTAAGTAAAAAGGTCTCATTGTGGAAAACTATAACCATGCACTCAAATCCACTGGTTCCACAGTAACTGTCAAGGCTATCAAGGAGTCAAAATATGCTTCTAGCTTCCAGAGAAGACACGATAGATGGCTGTGATAACTTACTACAAAAACAGAGGGTAGATGGCTTACTGGATTCCATAGCTGTCTCTGGGAAGGAGACAAGAAACACTTCTCTTCCTCCCTCTTTTTTATCGGAGGAGGAAATGTTTTTTTTCACTGTCTTATGAGAAGGGAATGAAAAAAAGGGAAGAGACTGTCTGAAAAGAGACAATAAGCCTAAAATGGAATCACTTGTGCCAGGCCTCACATCAGCCAAGCTAGATTTAATACTTAACCTGACTACTGTTATGCCCAGATTTCAGGATCCCCAAGAAACCACACCAGGGAGCCAGCCGTGTCCGATGCAAAAGCATAAGAGTCTTTATTCAAGCCCGGGCTTGGCTCCCCTACCCTCCTTACTGACGCAGCAGCAAGTGACAGAGAGAGAGCTAGCCCTGTGGGGAGAGGGTTTTATAGGGGGTTGGAGTAAGGGGAGGAGAAATGACTGTGGGCCCTGCTGATTGGCCAGGCGCAAGTCGGTGTCTTGTTACACAGGATGTGGTCATATCTATGGTGTGCACTTCCCTTGATTGTCATTGGTTAGTTTAAAGAAGTCCTGGGTGTGGCTAGCAGAGGCTTGGGCTTCCGGGAAGAAGCCTTGCCGAGCACATGGCTGCCCAAAAATGGAGGATCCAGGGTGAGATGCAGGGCGTAGCCCTTACCCTGGGGCAAGATGGAGGGCGTAGTCCTCACCCTTTCAACTACAATTTTAGCTCCCCTGAAAGGTACCCTTTAACCAGTCAACATAGAATTACCTGGCCAACACTAGTGAGATAGTCTGCCTGACAGGTTCCTTCTGTTCCCCTTGGGAGGGCAACCTTGCCTGAAACAATGCATTCTTTGTTAAAAATTCCACATTTCAGACCGCTTTCTGTATTTAAAAATCTTCCATTCTGTAAAGTCCTTTGGAACTCTTTTCGATTTGCTATATGAGATGCTGCCTGATTCATAAATTGTTCGTTAAAGCCAATTAGGTCTCAAAATTTACTCGGTTGAATTTTTGTTATTTAACAGGATGACTTTAGCTCACTCCATCTCCTATATTATCCCTTTTCCTCCACATATAATGAAAGCCTGGGTTTTGGAGTAGGACAATGGATGGGTTATTCTAGAAC
This sequence comes from Myotis brandtii, assembly GCF_000412655.1. Classification (NCBI taxonomy): domain Eukaryota; kingdom Metazoa; phylum Chordata; class Mammalia; order Chiroptera; family Vespertilionidae; genus Myotis; species Myotis brandtii. Next base: position 4,415,612 of record NW_005356259.1, read on the forward strand.
AGTATCAAGAAAAACAGTGGGATATAAAATGGTAAAAGCTTAAAATATGGAGATGTAAAAAACTAGGGAAACAAATAGAAGAAAAGATATATCACCTTTTACAGGAGGAGGAAGAAACAAAAATAAGGAAAGACACGAAAAAACAATCTATAAAAGCACAATGAAAATGTAAGGCTAACTGGCCGAAAACCCACTCTCTCCTCCAGAGAAGATGCTGGCTGGCTGTTATGATTTTCACTACTAGTAATTCCCCCAACCTGGACCTGCCTAAGACCTAAACGCAATCATCAAATCCCTCAGCAGTGCTAGAGCTTGAATTCTGGAGTCTGTTTTGGGTTTTCATCCTAGCTCTGCCACTTTGCTTACCTATGTCATTTTGGATAATTTATTCAACCTTTCTAAGCTTGTTTCCTATCTATAAATGGGTAATTGAAGCACTTAGCACCTAGGGACTGTTTCAAGCATTAAACTGAGATAATGTGTTAATGGGGCTTAGCACAATTTCTGGCTTATAATAAATGCTCAATAAATGCCACGTAACATTATTATGTCTGTTCTTCATTTAATAATATACTCTATGAATAGTTATTCCCACACACCTTGAAATATCTGTGGAAGAGTTATTGATCTGAAATTCAAGTTGTTAACCTCCCTATTAACTACTTGGAAGGACACTGCTTTTCACAGGAGAACAAAAATATTTCAGTTGTGCCTACCTCTCCCCAGTTGACCACACTCTGCCAGTTTCCTAAGATTTCCTTTTAGTCACCTCCGGCTGCGCCTATCCTGGTACATTCTGTACTTTTAAAACTCTAAGCCAAGAAAACAAAACACACACAAGTGGGCTCACAAGCTGAGAACTGCAAGAGTGAGTGACAGGAACCCATAAACCTGCAGGCATTAAAGCTGCAAACTCCACCTTGTCCTCAAGTTGTGCAGGTCACAGAGAACCCCAGGATACAGTTCCATTTCAGCCATAAAGCACCCAGCACTCTCACTCTCAGATACTTGAGATGCATTCGCCTCAATCAGCGGATGGAAAATCTGGAGCCCAGACAACAAAGAGCTCCCTGCTAAAAGCAAAAGAAATAAATTTCCATTGGCTATTTTCTTGGCTCTCTCTGCTACTACCTTAGCGTTTACTTTTCTCTTGTTTAAAACCACATCCAAGTTGTTACGTCCTCTTGACAGAAGAAAACATACTTTTTGCACATTTTCGAAGTAGAGGACCATGGGGAACAGGAAGCAGAGCAATGCCATTTTGAACGAGGTCCTTCACATAAGAAGGTCTCCCAAGATTTTTCAGGAAAAGATCCTGGGGCAAGCTCATCGGTCTTTTTAACCCAAGAGGGTTCCTGTTTTTTAAAAATACACAGGAAAAGAACCAGATTCATGTTTATGCTTCTACAAAGGGCCGGCCTGAAAAAATACACAGGAAAAGAACCTGGCCCAGATTCATGTTTATGCTTCTACAAAGGGCCGGCCTGGTCAAGGGGCTGCACTTGTTAAATAAGCCCATGCAGGTTTGAAGAGGAAGACCCTGTTTTAGAAATGAGTCCCTTTGTAGGTTTATGTCTGTGAGACAATGGTAACCCAAGCAAACAATTCCCCAGAAAGCCAAGAGCGATGAAGTGAAAGCCAATGAGGTAAAAGCCACTTGGATCCTTTTTGGCTGAGGCTGCCAAATCACAGAGAACCCCGAAGAGGAGAAACTTCAAGGAGGAGGAAGTCCTCGCAACAGAGCTCCTCTTCAACTCTCAATTCTACCCGGAGTCATCGTGAAGCAAGTGGCCCGAGAGCTTAATGAATTTGAAGAGTTTGAGGCTCCCTACGTGGGAACTCAAACCAAGCTTTCATGTTTATGGCAAAGAAAAATCAAAACGCCCAAATAAACAAAGGAACAACAACAACAACAACAACAACAACAAAAAACACAAACTGCTTTCAGAATTTTATTTTTCCCAGTGGTGCCCGTCTGGCACACAGGTTGCTCTGTAGATTTGTCCTATCGTACTTCTATGCTCAGACCCCGTGTACATGCAAAGCTTCTGTTCCCGATAATCACACCTTGTAACTCCCAGCCACATCCCTGAGCTTGTCAGTCCTCAGAAGCCATCCAGATGCCCTTGACGCCCACACCCAAATATTTGAGACATGCATGGGACCTACGCATTCAGACTGGTTCATAGCTGGGGGCTGGAAAAAGCATTCAGTCACCTGCTATGATATTGATGCGATACAGATAGGCCAAGATCCCAGCAGCTTTCTCCAGGCTTGATCTATATACCGAAGGCACAGTAGAATCAGAGCGAAACAACAGGATTTCTCGGGAAAGATGTTTGACTGAGCAGGAGCCTGGAGAATACAGAAAAATTCCCTATCAAACCTGCTCTGGATGGCAACAGGAGCGTCATTTCTCTGTGCCAGGGAGCATATTCAGATGCTCATGGGGTAGGGAGCAACCACGAAGCATCATGGCTGCCTTCCAGCAGCTTCTGCAACCCTCACTCAGAGGCAAGGCAGATTATAGGTTTGCCGGGGCTCCTTGTAATACACAACACAATCCTTTCAACAGACAAGGTCTTGCCCTTTCTCCTTTCTACAGATTGATTCATAAAAGCATTCTTGAGCTTGGGAGGAAGTCATGCAAAAGGAACTTGTACTTTGCAACGGTTTCTTCTCCCGGGGCATAACAGGTTCTAAACAGAAAGTGATGTACAAAGCAGGGCAAAGGCTGTTTACTTGAAAAGACCCAGTTTAAAAATAGAGTTTGGCTCATGTGCAGAAAATATGTCCTGGTATTTCACTCACCTTTTCACCAGCCTCATGAAAAGTTTCAGAATGTCAAATGAAATAATAACACATCAAAAAATGACTCAGGCCCGGCCGGTGTGGCTCAGTGGTTGAGTGTCAACCTATGAACCAGGAGGGCAGGGTTCAATTCCCAGCCAGGGCACATATCCCGGTTGTGGGCTTGATCGCCAGTAGGGGGTATGCAGGAGGCAGCGGATAGATGACTCTCTATTTATTGATGTTTCTATCTCTCTCTCCCTCTCCTGTCCTCTCTGAAATCATTAAAAAATGACTCAGGAGCAATATAAAAACCAAGTTTTTTTTTTAAAACATATTTTATTGATTTTTTACAGAGAGGAAGAGAGAGGGATAGAGAGCTAGAAACATCAATCAGCTGCCTCCTGCACACCTCCTACTGGGAATGTGCCTGCAACCAAGGTACATGCCCTTGACCGGAATCGAACCTGGGACCCTTGAGTCTGCAGGCTGATGCTCTATCTACTGAGCCAAACCGGTTAGGGCTAAAAACCAACAGTTTTGTTACTGGTCATTGCCTATATCACATGTAGTGTCATTCCCTTGACCCTTGGTGGCACTCAACAGGCTATGAGACATGAGGTAAGGTGTCAACTGATAAGAATAAAGCAAATGGATAACTATATACCACTTTTTGAGACTCTCTGACATTTGTATATATTCCTCTTTATTCTGATAGACAGCATCGAGTCCTTTTCTAAAAGCATAATCTTGTCACAAAAAAAGTACATTCATGTTATATGTAAAAATAAGTCATGTTTTTCTGATATTTATATCCTATTCTTCATTATCCTTTTCTAAAAGCCTAAATTAGCCACAAAAAAGTGAAGTCATGTTATAAGTTAAAAAGCAAAATAGCCCTGGCTGGGTAGCTCAGTTGGTTGGATCGTCGCCCTGTACACAAAGGTTGCAGGTTGGACTCCAGATCTATGTTTCTCTCTCACATCAATGGTTTTTTCTCTCTCTCCCTTACACTCTCTCTAAAAAAATAATAAACACATCCTCCGGTGATGATTAAAGACAAAACTATACAAAAGAAAACATGGATCCATTCACCTCCCTGGGACTATGACCTTTTGAAAAAATCGTATTCATTGTTTTGGTGACTTGTTTATATTTTTACACACTCGACATGATATTCCAAATCAGCCACTAAAGCTTCGATATGTGAATCTGGTAGGAGTTTCCTGGTTCAGTTAACAATGCCTCCCAGGACATTATCACTAAACAACTTCACCAGGACATGGGCAGAAGCTGGCTCTGACCTTGAGCCTTTGTGTGCTGCGTTCCCTTTGTGAGCATTCTGCTGTATGGTGGAGATGCTCGAACTGGGGCCAAAGTCAAGAAAATTATGCTGTCCTCTCTGTGATTCCGTACTGCCTCCAAACTTGGGTTTGGTCTTTTTAAATTTCTCTTCAATGTACTACAGCCGAGGAGCAGCTGGTACTATTGACTTCCTTGCTGCACCTGTAGTTCTGCTTTGAAAGGCATAGAAATGAATTTTTTCCACAAAACATGAATTTCTAGAGCTGAAGTTTGCCTCATCATTCATGGGTACAAATACATCAAGAGCAGGAAATGGGAAAATGGCATCATTAGCGGACTGTTTAGGCTCTTCTCTTTTGCTTGCCTTTAAAATTAATCATTTCCTGCTCATGACTCAGTAATGAAACATCTTCCTTCAAAGATGAATTAACTGAAAAGCGTTGAGAAATTTAAGGTTTTTGTAACATAAACACCTGAACCCTCTGTTCCTAGTGAACCTGAAGAATAGCTGTCAGCGGAAACTGTACATTGCTGGTTACCCGATTTACGTCAAAAATGATTTTCGAGCCTGCCGTTTAGGGAGCTGTTTGACCATTAGCACTGAGTGAAAAAACAATGTTCTTGAATTTTTCATTCCCTGGATGTGCCCTGACAATTCTAGGAGCTGAAGCTTGAATGCTGTCCCATTTGTATCTGAAGAAGAGCCTGTGGTTAGGTTACAGCTCTACCTTCCTGCTAATATGGTCAGTCTCTCTTTTATATTAGTTAACCCGTCACGGGATTCAGCCTCTTTAATTTCAAGAGGGTGTGTGTGAGAGTGGAAATCCAACAACAGAAAAAAACCAAACCAGAACAGAAATACCACCACCACCACCACCACAACAACACCCATCCCACCAGTAATTTGGTGGAAGCAATGAAATACAGAACTCTGGGGAGATGTTAGGGCCTACACTGTAGAAATGAAATAATTACAGTAACATTTTGTGTTAGATAGTCCTGTTGCAGAGTTTCAGCTTTTGCCCCTTCCTTCCTCCCTCCCTTCCTCCCTCCCTTCTCTCTCTCTCTTTCTCTCTTTCCTTCCTTCCTTCCTTCCTTCCTTCCTTCCTTCCTTCCTTCCTTCCTTCCTTCCTTCCTTCCTTCCTTCCTTCCTTCCTTCCTTCCTTCCTTCCTTCCTTCCTTCCTTCCTTCCTTCCTTCCTTCCTTCCTTCCTTCCTTCCTTCCTTCCTTCCTTCCTTCCTTCCTTCCTTCCTTCCTTCCTTCCTTCCTTCCTTCCTTCCTTCCTTCCTTCCTTCCTTCCTTCCTTCCTTCCTTCCTTCCTTCCTTCCTTCCTTCCTTCCTTCCTTCCTTCCTTCCTTCCTTCCTTCCTTCCTTCCTTCCTTCCTTCCTTCCTTCCTTCCTTCCTTCCTTCCTTCCTTCCTTCCTTCCTTCCTTCCTTCCTTCCTTCCTTCCTTCCTTCCTTCCTTCCTTCCTTCCTTCCTTCCTTCCTTCCTTCCTTCCTTCCTTCCTTCCTTCCTTCCTTCCTTCCTTCCTTCCTTCCTTCCTTCCTTCCTTCCTTCCTTCCTTCCTTCCTTCCTTCCTTCCTTCCTTCCTTCCTTCCTTCCTTCCTTCCTTCCTTCCTTCCTTCCTTCCTTCCTTCCTTCCTTCCTTCCTTCCTTCCTTCCTTCCTTCCTTCCTTCCTTCCTTCCTTCCTTCCTTCCTTCCTTCCTTCCTTCCTTCCTTCCTTCCTTCCTTCCTTCCTTCCTTCCTTCCTTCCTTCCTTCCTTCCTTCCTTCCTTCCTTCCTTCCTTCTTTCTTTCTTTCTTTCTTTCTTTCTTTCTTTCTTTCGTTCTTTCGTTCTTTCTTTTTTTTCTCACCTGAGGACATGCTTAGAGAAAAGAAAAGAGAGAGAGAGAGAAACATCGATTGGTTGCCTTCTGTATGTGCTCCAACTAGGGATAGAACCTGCAACCCAGGTATGTTCCCTGACCAAGAATAAAATCAGCAACCTTTCAGTGCACAGGACGACACTCAACCAACTGAACAACTCCAGCTGGGCAGCTTTTGCCTCTTTTTTTCTTTTCTTAATCCTTCCCTCCCCTTCATCCTCTTAGCAGCAAACCTCAGACCTCCCCTTTCCTTAAGCAAAGTAATTCAACTCTCTTCAGTCTCTTCCATGGCAGTTTTAGGGCCCCCTCTTCATAGTGTCTTTGCTTATTAAGATCTTTAGCAAAACGAAAGGATCCCCTTCCCTTGGAAGGCAAATGTGATTGTGATCCTTAGTTACACAAAGTTTTCTTCCAAAGTCTTTGCTTCTCCTTTGGTTCTCCTTAAATTCCTAACCAGTTTAAGACCCAGTTCAATCAAAGGAAGCAGGGTATTCCTTTCCCATCTAAACATAGTCTCTCACCCCACAGTTTTCATATTGCTAATAGACACCTTCCCTACTACTCTGTGGTAGAGTTCTGTACCCTTATTTTATATACTTCCTATTGACTGCAGTTTATTTGAGGATGGGTTCCACGTGGTTCACACCAATTGTCTTCTTTGTACAAATTGGTTAAATTGACTTCCAAATTGGTACACATGGAAAAAATTAATTAAAAACCTGATATACTCTCCTCTTGTTTCATTTTGGGTAAATGTACAAGGTGATTCTTAAAATGACCTTGTTTCAAAATGAAAATGGTGAATCAGTCATTCTGCTGTAATTATATATCTGAAATCCCATCTACACCCTGTTCTGCCTCCTAAGTGGATTTTAGATTTGCATGGGAAACAGATTGTGCTTTGCCGCTGCATTTACCCAGTGGATTTGCCAATAATTTAGGAAGTTTGGCAAATACGATGCAGTGTAACTTGTAATATTTATTTGCTCTCTCAGCTGATGATTTTAATCCCCCAAATAACAAGCTCTGACAACAAATTATTGATATGCTTTGTGCTGTTTATCAATATTTACTTAGATTTATTTTGAAAAAAATCCAAATGGGGACTATTTAACATAATTGAGCATTAACACTGTTTGATTTGGTGTTCACTGGTTGTTGTTTTTTTTAAACATACATTTTAAACACAGAAGCTATTAATGCAAACCTGTTTGTTGTTGCCTACAATAGGAGATTAGAAAGAGTAGTTTATTCTTTCAGGAAAAAGCAAGTTAGGTGAAATAGATTTTTTTTGCTGTTTTTATTTGAAAGTACCTTTTAAACAAGTTAAATAGATACCATACGGCTGTCAGTTACTTGACATTGAAGAACAATACATGGTGTGTATCCTATTTCCAGTTACTGAACAGTGAGTGTATGGCCCTGTATTTCCCTTTGTGACAAATATTCTTTATTAAGCTTTAGAACACTTCTAAGCTGAGTTATAGTAATGAACATACACTCTATAGATTAATCACTTGAGCTCTGAAATATATGTTTGGGAAGAACATTTTTGAAGTTTTGAAATTTCTGTGGAATTATGACACATGAATAAAGATAAAAGGTAGTGATATGATTTGCATTTGACAAAAATAGGTTGGGGGGTAGCGCTGGAGGACTGGGAAGTTCAAGATCCTCCTTCCAGGTTAGTCTCCTGGTCTTCTGCATACCTATAACCACTACAAGAGCAAAGCCTAATCATTAAAAAAAAATTTAATCCTCACTTGAGGATATGTTTTTCATAGATTTTAGAGAGAGGAAAGGAGAGAGAGAGAGAGAGAGAGAGAAACAGGCAGCCTGGGTATGTGTCCTGACTAAGAATCAAACCCGCCACCTTTTGCTGTACCAAATGACACTCCAACCAAGTGAGCCACACCCATCAGGGCAGCCTAATCATTTCACTTCACTAATCTCTAGAGCAGTGCTTGGAATATAGTAAGTCCTTCATACAATATTTTCTAATGAATTCATTCCAACTATTCTTCTGTTGCAACATAAGACTAATCCTTTATTACTAAAGCCATTTTGGTACCTTTTCCTCTTTTCTAGAGTTAAGAGAGAGGGAAAGAGAGAGAGAGAAACACCAATGATAAGAGAGAATCACTGATTGGCTGCCTTCTGCATGCCCCCTACTGGGGATCAAGCCCGCAACCCAGGCATGTGCCGTTGACTGGAATCGAACCCGAGACCCTTTAGTCCGCAGGCCGACACTCTATCCACTGAGCTAGGGCGTCTGGTATGTATTTTTAAAGATTGTTTAAAAATTGTTTTTCTGGATTTGTGCAATTAAAAAAATACTATAGGTTTGACTTCTGATGATGATGATACTTTTCCCTTTTGTATATAATGATTTGTGGTGATTTTTCGTGGGATACAAAGCAGGAGAGTGGGTTAAAAATATTTTCACTCTGGCGTATTTGAACAGATGCTCTCAAGACTTAATTTTTATAGCTTTTAAAGTTGTCTACAAGGGAAGTGACTAATTTCAACTGGGATAAATACAATGTGAGACTCTCAAAAATAATCAAAAGATACTTGATGACCCTGGCTGGTGTGGCTCATTTTGTTAGAGTTGTGTCTCGGGTTTGATCCCCAACCCTGGTTGGCGGTAGTGTGTGAGGCAACAGATTGATGTTTTGCTGTCTTTCTCCCTTCCTCTTTCTCTAAAAATTGATGAACATGTCTTCAGGTGAGGATAAAAAAAAAAAAAAGAAAAGATACTTGATGGACATATAAAAATAAGAAATCTTAACTGAACAGAGGAGTCTGAGCTGAGTAAGAGTTCCACCAGTTTCTCATGCAAAAGGAATTAGACGTAAATACCAGTGAGTCAGTGATGCAAATAATTATGAGTCACCGCAAAGCAAAATGGATACATCCAGGTAATCTTTTAGTTGTCTTCAAATAGTACCAATTACAGAGGCCCTTCCAGTTTTTGTTACTGATAGAGACCTGTGCCAGATGGGTTCTGTGGGCCCTTTGAAGTCAAGTTCTGGAGCTCAAAGTGGGCAACCAGAGAAGCAGCACTTTTATAGAAACATTTTGAAGAGGCTCATTATAGACTCACATATGAACTAGAAATGCTAAGTTGTTAATAGTTTTCTCAGGGTTTTGCTCTTGAAATGAAGCTTCAGCAATTTCATCTAATTTTAGGCATCCCAATTATGCTCGTAAGCATGAAACAACCAGGCTGTGACTGTATACTTAGCAGCAGAGGAGTTACAAAACCCATCTAAGTTGTGACTATTATACCTAACTTCAGGTCAGACCAATCAGCTGTGGCCCATTACAGAAAGCACGGCTGGCAGTCTCTCAGAAGAATCAGTCATTTTGATTATCCTGTGTGGAAGACAGCCCATCAGTTACAACAAATTTGTCATCAGAATGATTCTGGAAAGACTTCGGCACTACCCAGAAAGACACTATCGATATATTCAAATATAGGACAATATTTGGTGTTATAATGCTGATATATATTATTTAAAAAATGCAGCTAGAGCCCTGGCCAGGGAGCTCAGTTGGTTACAGCATCATCCCACCCGATAAATCAAAGTTGCAGATTCAATTCCTGGTCAGGGCACATACAAGAATCAACCAATGAATGCATAAGTGGAACAACAAATTAATGTTTCTCTCTCTCTCTTCCTCTCTCTCTCTCTCTCTCTCCCAAATCAATTAAAAAAAACTTTTTTAAATGCAGCTAGGGAACCTGATTTATTAATAGGCAGTTGGAAAATGAGCACCTCTAAGCAAGAATGTACCAAGTCTGAGCTTAGTACTGTACACCATTCCAAGGCCCATGGCTAACACTGCCATTGTGCCGGCCCACTTTCAAACAGGTCATGACATACACTGCCCTGGCTTTCAAAAACAAGGTGTAATTTCAAAAAATTCTCTCTTGTAGTATAAAAATTGGGCATCAAAATGAGACTATGTCATGTTACTCCCATAATTCATACTCCTCATCTGAGGATATTTTATAATTGATATTTTTAGATAGAGAGGAAGGGCAAGGGCAAAGGGGAGGGGAAGGGAAAGGGGGAGGGAGAGGGAGAGGAGAGATGAGAGAGGAGAGAAGTATGAGGAGAAAGGAGAGAGGAGAGAGAGAAAAACATCTATGCCAGAAAGAAACATCAATCAGTTGCCTCCAGTGCACACCCTGACTGGGGATTGAACCCACAACCTACAACACAACAAAATACTCCAACCAACTGAGTCACACCAGCCAGGGCCATATCTCATACTTTGAACAATAATTTAAATATGTGCATATATGTGATTATATATGTATGCATATGTGTGCAAACTAAAATACACAGACTCATACCCACCTCTATTGGCAAATTGCTGATCATATATAAAGTTGAGAATTAAACATATGAGAAGTAGGACTAAAGATAACTAAAGACATGAGTTTAGTTTTCACTTGTGGCTTAGAATTACTGTGTTAAATATTGTTTTTGTACAGAATAAGCACCTATATTTACAGCCTTTCTGTTCTTCACATCCAAATATGTGACTTCAGAAATATTTTGATGAGCTTTCTACCTTAAAGAATATACATTTCTAATATAAGGCTGCATTAGAATGAAGGATTTGATGTACTATAAACAGCCATTAATACCTGTTTAAAAGATGATATAAACATGTTATCACCAAACTGAGATTTTCAGACTTGAGGTTTAGTATAACTAGGTAATCAGAAGAGGTTAAAAAATTTTCTCTCATGATTTTATTTAATTTGAAGCTGCATCTGCTTCACAATTAAAATCACCGCTCATAGTACATTCTCCATACATAGGATAACACGGAATTACGGGGTTATACCTATAGCAGTTGCCACACAAATGAATCTTCATACCTTTCTTGAATAACTATGAATATAACTGATTAATTCAGGAACATATTCTTTATGGATGTCAGTAGAAATAATTTTTTTAAAAAATGTGAGATTGTCTCTTAATTTCAACTTTCCCATGTTTTTTTTTCATACTATCTTCACAATGTATTATCATTCCCTCCTCCTATATTATCAAGTCATACTTGTATAAGGACTACATTTTCTTGAACAAAACACAATACTGATGTATACCATTCACATCATTTAAACAATACTAAACTGTTTTTGGTATTCAATCTTAGGAATTCATTAAGATGCAGGACATTTTAAGAAATATTCCTTTATATTATTTATAAACTTTATATGCCATTGGGGCAGAATAAAGGGGAAAAGAAAGGTCTAGTTAGAAATATAAAACATGGAAAGTTATTCATATCTTGAAATTACCTCATTTAGGGATAATTTAATCAACTCAAATAAATGTTCTATGATTTTGCCCTCCTTAATGAGATGACTAAGTTGGATACAGCATGCAAAAAGCACACGCTTCACTGTGATGAAAGCACTTTTTAGACAGGATGCTGAAGCCTCTGTGAGTTTAAAGAGAAACATTCTTAAGGAGATTGTGTCTGTGTGATTAAAACAGGTCTTTATTAACTTGAGGGTGACAAGATCATTTCTGATTTTCCTCACCTAATTTTTTCTTTTTGCACTTTTTGTCACTTTTGTTGGCGCAGATGGCAAATAGTCTCAGAATTGGAAGGGGAGTCATTCCTATAAGGTGACAATATGATTAGTGATGCTATGACTGAAACTAAGGTCACCCCAGCTTTCTATCTGCTGTGCTTTCTACCATTGGTGGACATTCATTCATTCATTCAACACCTGGTCTGGCACAGTGACAAGTTCAGGCAGTGAGTAAGTGGCCTGGAGCTTTACGCTGTCTGTGATCACTGTATCATGATAAATCTAAGAGTGGACACAATGTTCACATAATGCTAGAGTGTGACTGACAAGGAAGAGAAAAGCCAGAAGTCATTATTTCAGTAGTGAGCTGCAGTGGGGAAATGTTGACATCAATGTCATCTCTAGAAGTATTTCTGCATTGGTCACAGTGAAACCCATTCAGAGTTTGGGTGAAATCATCATTTTGGTGGATTTCTCTCCATTAGTTTAGTTACCACCGGGGACTTGGAACGAGTTACAGTGTTACATATTGATAGGTGCAAAATAAGCACCTATTTTTGTGGGATTACCATTCTCCATATCTGAATGCATGTGACTTCAGAACTTTTTTGAGGAGTCTACTACCCTACAAACATACATTTCTAATATTGAGTTAGAATGAAGGGATTCCTCTTAATACTTAGAATGCAGAGGAAAAATTAGAAGGGAACTGTTGTATAATCCACTTAAAACAATTAATTGAGGGATTAAAAGAAGGCCAAGTCAGTCCTGGCGGGTGTGGCTCAGTTGGTTGGGCATCATCCCAGGGACTGAGGGGTTGCAGGTTGATTCCGGTTAGGGTACAGGCCTTCCATCCCAGTAGGGGGTGTGCAGGAGGATTGATGTTTTGTTATCACTTGGATGTTTTTCTCTCTCTCTTCTTCTCACTTCCTCCCTCTCTAGAAATCAATTAAAATATTTTTTTAAAAAGAAAAGAATGCAGTCTCCAAAGGACTTTATAGTTTCTGACAGTAGACCTTGAGTAAGGAACTAGTTGATTGAAAGTGCCCTGTGAGGATGATAGAGACAGTAGGTGTGATGAGTAGGAGAGTACACGCTAGACTAGAGCCTGACTGGATTCTAATCCGGATTTTTACCTCTTAAGTAGTTCAGGGGTCTTGGGAATGTTATAACCTTCTTGTACAATGGGAATAATAATAGCATCTGCCTCTGAGGCTTGTTGTGAGAATTACTAGTAAATGAATTTCTATGTAAAGAGCTCGGAACAGTCTGGCATAGAACAAGCACTTTGGCACACTTGGCAATGCTTGTGGCAGAGTGCCTTTTCTGGATCCGGGCCTTTGATACACCAATGCACATTGTGGAAAATCAACAAGGTGACTTGCTGTAGAATTTCCCCACAGTATTTGGTCTTCTGCTGAGGAACATCATTCTAAGACTAATGAATGTTCCCTTAGGATATGTGCTTAGAAAATACAAGGCACTTAAAAATATTTTGCATAGTTAAGGGAGAGTCACATTTTTTCCCCAGAGGATCTTGATATAAGAGTTTCTGTTTATTTACAAGATTCTAGGTCTGGTTGAATATTTAGGGTAGTTGATATAACAATACCTTTGTAACATGAAGGTATTAATAATGATGATTATGATAACTAACATTGTTTATCCAGGTACTGGGCTGAGTGTGGAACATGTACTATCTCATTTACTCCTTACAGCAAATCTATGAGGTTTTATAAAAGAAATGGAAAAAAAAACACCTAAGATTTAGAGGGTTAAATAATTTGTTCAAGTTCACAAGTTGCAGAATCAGGATGTAAATCCAGTTCTATCTGGTTCCAAAGCTCATATCTCGAACCAGGAAGTGGTAACATCTCCTGGATTTTGGTAATAATTACCATGATTAAGGGAGTAAGGGGTTTGAAAACACTCAGTATGAAGATAGGATATCAATAACAGTATTAAAATTATGCTTATGATGTTTTTGTTTAATTCTGTGACTAAAACAGTATACTACTTAGGTACTAGTGGTTTTGAAAGGTCCCCAAAATAAATAGTAGGCAATATGAAATCCACAAAGATTCAAAATATAAAAATGTACTTTTTTCTGGGAAAACTACCAATCAAGTGTTATTTGATTAATTTTGAAAGGAAGATCTAATCTTTTTTTAAAAAAATTTTTTATTGATTTTTTACAGAGAGGAAGGGAGAGGGATAGAGAGTTAGAAACATCCATCAGCTGCCTCCTGCACACTCCCTACTGGGGATGTGCCCGCAACCAAGGTACATGCCCTTGACCGGAATTGAACCTGGGACCCTTGAGTCCGCAAGCCGACGCTCTATCCACTGAGCCAAACCGGTTAGGGCGAAGAAGATCTAATCTTTTATAGGAGCCTTTCTATGCAGAACATGCAAACCAACTATACCTTTAAGAAATATGGAGAAAAACTTAAATACATGTACCAGTGTACCAGGGAGCAGAAAAAAACAGTATACAAATATCTAGTAATTTGAAAATGACTTAAATCAATACTAAAATTACCAAGACATTAAACCAAAAATATATAAATTTAATGTGAACATTCAAATGTAGGATGTTGTTACTTTTTATTATTATATTTTAGAAAATAAAATCATTTCAATTCATTGCATATCAATATCTTACTGCATTTCTTCTGAAAAATCACATTTGTTTTTAATATCAAAACAAAAAAATAATTTTTAAAATTATTTTTATTTGTAATATATACGTGTCATCACGCTCACCTTAAGCTGAATATTAATAGCCTCTTTCCTCCATTCTTTGTATTCTGTGAGATTTTGCTTTAAAATTTGAATGGATAATTTTACAATGTCACAGCTCTCCCGACTGCCACATCCAGACCTCAATCTGCCAGATCTCCTTTGCATAATGAACACATATGAACCTTTGCCTGCAAGTGCAGCAGATAAACACCCAGGTACTGTGGTGACAGGTGCAATGCAAATACCCAGATGGAGAAACTGGAAGACTTCATTAACACCATATAATCTCACTAATGGTTGAATCTTTAAGGGGGAAGGGAGGCTCTTTCTTCAGGGATAAAAGGAAAGAAAGCAGGTGAAGCAAATTTATATAAAGAAATCACTGTTTTCCCAGCTACCTGAAGCCAAGAACCACAACAAACAAACAAAAAAACAAACAAACAAAAGCAACAACAACAACAAACAAACAAACCCAAACTCTGCATATGTCCATTTTTTCTTGCTGTATTGTCCTTGGGATATAGTTCCTCTTTCTCCTGATCTTTTCAGACAAAGTCTTGTGCCATTTCTCTTTTGCTTTCTATGCATCCCCCTTGAGCTAGTCAACTCACTCAAATGTCACTTACCTTCAAATGTACTTACATGCTTCATAGCCAAGAGCCCCTCCTGACCTGCAGATCCCCATTGGGTATCCAATGCAATGATGAATACTTATGTGTCAGGCAATATGATAAGCCCTTTGTAGACATCATCTTATACAATCGATCAAAACATCTCTTGGGATCAGTAAAATTAACCCTACTTTACATTTGAGTGTAGGGAGTTTTTTAGCAATCTGGAAACTCACACGAATGTAATCCCTTTAACCTGACATTTGTTTAAATATTTTGATAGTTTTGATATTTCGCCTTGTCTTGTTCTTCTCTTTCACTACTGACATTGTATCCACAAACTCAACATTCTGGATGAACATGTCTGAGCTGTCAATGTACCATGTGCCCCATCTGACCTGTCCATCATTCTCCACATGTGCCCTGACCAACAGAGCACAGCCTATCTGAAAAGGCTTCATACTGTATGACCCAACTACCTGACATTCTGAAAAAGGCAAAACTATGGAGACAATGAAAAGAGTAAAATTGAATCAAACATCTCATGATCTTGTTGAAACCGTGATATACTATTATTTTCAACACAAAACGAATCACAAAGTAAAACTACTAATTGCTATTATTGGCAAATGAATGAAAAGCCATGCTCTATAAATGCTCTTTTATTCTGAAGAGTATGTTTGTTTATATGCATATGTTTTTATGTGTGTATATACATGTGTGTGTATATACACACATATAATATATCCTTTCCCATTTTCTATCTTATATGAGTAATAATTGAATAATAATAAAGGTAAAAAACCTTTTGTACAGAATATATATATTTGTATTTATATTGATATCTCTCTTGAAGAGCAACCTATTTGCTAGTTTTGTCAGTGGTATATTTCTTTGTTTGTATTTTGCTTTTCTCAGAAGTGGAAAAAAATTGCTGGTCAGAGATTTGTTCTTTTTTCTGGTTTGCTTTTTAAAAGAAAAAAAAATCTAAAAATTAAAATATAAGACCAACTGAAGATATAACTTTGTCTTTGGCATAAAAGTTATTGATTGGTAATAGATATCCAGTTTGATGAAAGAGCCTGCAAAAATACTTTTGCATTTTTAGATAGTGAAATTATAATTAAGAGTATTTTTATATTTTATAAGTAAAAATAGTAACTGCTTTCCGTTTCTAACAATCTACCATGTTTTGAAAATATATACCAGATTGATAATTAAAATTCTTGCGACATGGCAAGGCAACTTATGAACTGGATCAATATAAAATATTTCATTAGCAGTTGCATAATAACCTGCAGAGTGGAGAAACCAATTAGAAGCAGAATCCTTGCCATCTTGTGATTACCTAGTAGCACTTTGTGTAAATGTAGGTGAGCAGATAGATAGTCCTGAGCAAAAGGTAGTATTAATACAGTTATGGCTCATTTCCCTTTTTAGTCATATCTATGAGAGTTCTAAAAAATGAAGTCTTTAAATTAATTATAAATGCAGAGGCCAAATGTTTAAAACCTCTTAAGAGTAAAGTTATTTTCAATTACTTCACACTTATACATTTTGGAAAATATATTGATATGAGACATATTCCACTAATTTAATATTCCTCTATTTTCCTGTTAAGTGAGCACTGTGAGCAGTAGAGATAAAGATTACTTTAATTAAGTGTGCAATGAATCCCATAAAACTTAATTGAATACTTTATTTTCACATGTACATTTTCTCTTACTCAACTGCTCTTCAGCCATGCTGTGTATGAGTATTTTAACGCTAATACTTCAAAGAATAAGCAAAGACTTTGGGACAAATTAGTGCTTTCAAATTCTCGATGGAGTTTGGAAATGACCTTTAGGTTTTGAAAAGGTGAATGTTTTACATTTCTTTAAGCTGACAAAGATAAACATGTAAATATTTTTAAACAAAATCAGTGTTTAGCCACAACTATCTTGGTAAATGCCAAAATAAAGATTGCTGCAGATTTTACAAAAAATGAATTTTCACAAATGGACATCCACTGGGTTGCTTCCGAGGGCATCTAATTTTGCCTAAATTCTCTAATATTTTCAGAGAGACAACAAAAAACCAATCCCTAAATAGCTGGCATTCACTCTACTTATTATCGTGATATGACATCATGTGATTATATACTTACTCATTAAAATAAATTATTCAAACACTCCCAGAGTTGTTTGAGAGTGGTTGGCTAGCACAAAGGTTTACAGGCATATGACAGAAAGAATCCGGGTGTATGAGTTCGTGAAGAGAAGTGCTCATGGTTCGCATTGTGAAACTGCCCGTTAGCTTTATGTCGTTTTCCTCCGTCTTAGCAATCAGAAGAATTCTGTACTTAAATGCATATTTATTACATCCAGACAAACACAAGATACTGAGTCACAAAGTCTGTCATTTTAAACTGATGGTTAGTTATTTTGAAAATTCTAAAGGAATATTTATGTTGTTAATGATATACACCAAATATTTTCATTTAAATTACCAAGGTATGGCACAGATAGAACATGTGTACTGCACTCAGGTGCACACACTGCACACCTACCTACCTTATTTCTGTCTTGTTTGTTATTTTTTTCCAATTAAAGCTGACATTTAATATTATATTATTTTCAGGTAAACAGCATAGTGGTTAGACATTTATATAATTTACAAAGTGATCTCTCAATAAATCTAGCACCCACCTGGCACCAAACATATTATAAGATTATTGACTATATTCCCTATGCTGTACTTTACATCCTGTGACTGTTTTGTAACTGCCAATTTGTACTTATTAATTCCTTCACGTTTTCAACCAGTCCCCAAATCCAACTCCCATCTGGCAACCATTAGTTTGTTCTCTGTATCTATGGGTCTGTTTCTGAAATATACTTGGCCATAAAAAAGAATGAAATCTTACTATTTGTGACAACATGGATGGACCTAGAAGGTATTATACTAAGTGAAATAAGTCAAAGATAAATCTATAATAATAAAAGTGTAATATGCTCATTAGACTGGACAGCTGAACGACCTTCCAGACGAAGCCAGGGCTGTGAGGCCTGGCCCCTTGCACGAATTACGAGCATCGGGCCTCTAGTATCATATAATTTCACTTATATGTGGAATCTAAAAAAACAAAACAGAAACAGACTCATAGATACCTTCCTATTTCTCTATCTTTCTTTGTGTCTCTCAATTTTTTCTAACAACCTTTCCATCCACCTTTCTTTTTGTCATCCCCCATTCAATTTTTCTATCTGTTTTACCATCTTTACACTCAGCTTTCTTTCCACCTATTATTTCTACATTCAGTACATATTTGAGCATTTGCTCTTTGCTAAGAGGTGGGCATATTACTGTATTATGTCACTAAAGAAATAGTTTTAATTCTTCAAATTTTTGTAAATAAAAGCCATTCTAAGAGAGGGTTTGGTTTATATTTTAGTGAGTCATATAACTAACTGAGGAAACATTAGAAATACAAAAAACCCACAAGGCATTAGATTCCAAGACATTTTATGTGTTGGGTCATCTATTCCTCTTGGTTGGAAGAATCATATTTATTCAGTTTTTCTGCATTTTAGTATTTTGTGTTTGTGTAACATTAATTTCTAAAGCATTGTTTAAAGTACAATAAGTTTGTGTTGCTGGTACAGCCTAAAACAAAGATTTTTTTCCTAGTTTTAGATTTATATTTTTTAAAATCTCAACAAAGCAAAATAATATAAAAAGGAAACAAGAGTTTAAATAATAATAATGTGCAATTAAACAATTATACTATCAGGTGTGATTTGAAACTGACTCCCAAGCACCTATGATTCACATTTTTGAATAAAAAAGTCATTTTGTCACAAGTTTTGCAACAGTCAAATTATTTTGCTTAAGAGACTTTTGCTTGTGTGGATACATCTGCTTTGAATGAAATGTGTGACCTCATGGTGCAGTGAGTTCCCATGGTATACTTTTGTTTAAATATCAATTTTTGAAAAAAAATATTATTATGCCTGGTCTACACAATTTACATGGATTCATTTTTCATTCTTTCTCACTCACAAATTTTTCCTGTGTCCCCCTGGCTTATTCTTTGCTCTAAATCTCGAAAGAAGACTATGCTTATCAAACAAAAACCAGTATGAAAAAATTGAGTTATGAAAACCAAGAATGAAAGTGGCAAAATATGGATAGACTATGGAAACCAAATAGCAGAATTAAGGCATAAAAATAAAGACAAAAGAAAATATATCATTATTTTGAGATAAACTTCAAGTTTTCTTGATGTAAGGGAACAAAACTTTAAAATATAACATCAGAAAAGCCAAAGAACAAGAAAGAAAAAAGAAGTTAAAAGAAAAGCCAAAGAACATATATGCATGCATAGCCCATGGACAAAAACAACAGTGTGGTGAAGACCAGGGTGGGGGGACTGAGTGGAGATGGGAGAGGGGGAGGATGGGGTGCATCTGTAATAGTATCAATAATATAAAATAAAAAAGGAATAATGATAAGAAAAAACCTCAAGGCATTTTAATCTTGCAAATTAGTTGCCACATCTAGGAGAATTGTAATAGCTATGTTAAAATTACTGTATATTCTATTAAATATGAAGAAAATTCCTGGGATTTAAATAACTGATTTAGTAGGAGCAAATCAATGGCCATAATGTTAGCAGAAATATTTTTCCAAAATGTAATTAAAAACCCTTACCAACTTGTTTATTAAATGAATGATGAATAGTTTCCAAAACATGCAGACTCCAAATCTTCCTTGAATATTTGCATAAACTGTAAAGCTACTGCATGGAGGCTGTATTCAAAGTCACAGCATGCAGAGATTAGGGAGCAAAAAGTCTCCTGCCTTGAGGCAGGATGGTTCCAGAAAATGTAGTCTTTGGTGTGCTGAAGGCAGGGTTTCAAACATAGCAAGCATATTCTGCCATCATTCAGCACAAAAAAAAATTATGCTGGCCCAAAGTTTCTATAAAGTTTCTAAAATTGTGGGGCAGGTGCATTTAAAATCAGAGATGGAGCTAATAAAATCAGAGATGGAGCTAATAGAAAATTAAGAGGTCTATGGCTGGAGTTAAATGGCTACTTATTTAAAAAGTTATCTGGGGCCCATTTTGGATTTTTGGGAAAACAAAAATAATTATCCTTGCACTGAGAAGGTTTGCTTTGAGAGAAGGGCTGTTGGCGGCCCAGGGGAAGACAGATGGGGAAGCTGTCTGCAGAAAACAGGAGGGAGAGCAATGAGGCATTTGCAACATTATAGTGTCTGCTGAGGACTGCTTGTGATAGAAAGAACAGATTATGGGAGAAATATATACATGAACATAAGAAGACTTAAGAAAAGATTTCACAGATTAAACATAGTAATATTTAAAGAAGTTTTTTTAAAGCTCCTGGGCAGAGATGTTAGAAGACCAATCCAGAGGGAGGTAGTACAGATCTAGAGACAGAGAAGCATCGATCAGACCATCAAACCTCAGAGGGGGAAAGTAGGGGAGGGTGGGGGGAAGGGGAAGAGATCAACCAAAGGACTTGTATGCATGCATATAAGCATGACCAATGGACACAGACACCAGGGGGGTGAGGGCATGAG
>NW_005356259.1:4436105-4445003 GCF_000412655.1 Myotis brandtii
GGGGGGATAAGGACACATATGTAATACCTTAATCAATAAAGAAAAAAAAGTTTTGTCTTCACTCCTTTCATCCAGATTTGTTCTAATCAGAGACACACGAGGCCTTGTACATAAACACAGCGACTTTCACCGAGAAGTATAAATATCTGCTAACTGTATGGCCTTCATAGAAAATTAAACACGTGGGAGCAGAGGCTGTGTAAGGGGGAGATCCGCGAAGACATCAGAACCAGAACATCATTTGGGGAAACTCCCGCTGGCAGGTGCAGGCAGTTTGACGTGGAGAAAGTGATGAGTTAGAGAAACTGAAAGTAAATATGAAAAGATTTTTGCTCAGGAAGCAAAAAGGAATAAAGACTGCCATTATTTTTTGTCTACTCTGCATAATAAGTAGTATTTTAGTCATTATTGTATTTCTTGTATATAACAAAATACCTAGATTCTAGAAAGAGTTAAATAAATGTTTGCTGGAGAATAGGAAGGAAATAAAGGAAGAAAGAAGGAGATAAAGCAAGGAATAAAGGTGGGGGAGCAGGAAGGGCAGAAACAGATGAACAAGACTGAATTAATCTACTAATGTCTCGTTTATATGTCAAATGGGAACTGTGAAGTTTATGAGCGGTAATATGAGAAAAGTGCTTATTGTAGTACCTGGTATGCTGGAAGCATTCGAGAAATACTAAAAATCATCATCAATATCATCTTTGTCATTGTCATCATCATCATCATTGCCTTGGAGCATTTTTACAAGGGTATGTAAAAAATGCTTTGGTTGGCCATGATCTACTAATATATTTTGAAAATTCTCCTCCTGTTTCAACCCACCTCAGTTTAGCTTCTAGCCACCGACACTCCAAAAATCCACCCCAGCCAAATTTACCAATAACTTACTTGTTGCAAAATCGAGTGGGAAATTTTTCACTCACAGCTCACCTGCTTCACTGCAGCATTTATCCCTGCGCCCGAATTCTGACTTCTGGAAGCCCTCTCCCTCTCTGGCTTTTGCGTTGACGATGCCCCTGCCTATCCTCCTAGGCCTTCAGCCATTACTCAGTCTCCTTTCTGAGCTTTCTGTCCTGGCTCCACAATTTAAGGGTTGGAATTCTCCAGGGTTCAGGAACAAAACACAATTCAAAAATTTAACTCACGTTCTTAAAATTTAGTTCATTTTCTAGAGCTAGAGAAAATGATATAATAGCCTATACTAGTCTGCAGACCAGATTCTAGAAAAAATTATCCTGCATATGTTAATGGCCCACACAGAATGCATCTCATATATTTCCATCCTGGATCAAATATATTTTTCACAAAGTAAAATGATAAGAATTTGATTTTTTCACAAGTGACACATCAAAGAAATAACTTCTCAATGAGGGACAGTCAGCCATCCCAGGTGGTACTGAAACTGTTCATATGACCATACGCCCTTACAATTTTAGAAATACTTGATGATGAGCTAGAGGCAGGTATGAATCTTTTTATTCTAAGAGTTTTAATCCCATTACTATCAACCCTCAGGAATAGCTTTATAAAGTCTATTATACTCTCAGTGTATATTATAACTTTGCTTTCATGGTCAGTTTTTCCCATGTTTTTATTTCAGAATACTAATTGGAAAAATTACCTAATATAAAATATTTAACAAGATTATAGTTAACCTGGGGAAAATAAAAGAAATTCATCAAACAAATATGTTTACAGGGTTAATCGAATGAAGTTCAGCAAATCTAGGCTTCAAATGCATACACATATGGCATTAGTGAACTAACCCAATTTGTACTGACATGAGCAGGTGTCTGTAGGTAGGTCATTGAAAGTCATCATAAACCAGGGCAGGTTTCCTAGCATATGAATTTTAATTTGCAGACACTTGTATTCCACGATGGCAATAGGCACACATAGATTATATGTGCGGATGGGGAATTTGTGCCATGTTTTCAAACTACAGCACATGAGGTTCACCATGCACAGTATGATTTATCAAGCCATTAACAGATGCATTTCATTATGAGGAATTCTAAGGGTGTTCTCTGGTGAAGTTGCTGTTTCAAACATGTATAGGTGTCCTATATGGCTTGAATAAGGAGATAATTATGAAAAGATGTAGATTCTCATGAAAAATTCTTCTAAATATTTTTTGCCAAAAATCTAGAAAATCTGATGTTATTTCCTGACCACCAGGGTCTGAGATATAGAGTTTATTTTTTGAAAGAAATTAAATAACTTTATGAAAAGGGCCTTAAATTCAAGGCATAAAACAAAATAAAAATGTATGTCATCCCTTGATTATGATTTCTCTGCTTAACTTTCACAGTTAAAATGTCACCCAGCCCCATTATCATCCAGTTCCTCCTTCATAATATCTCTCACACCAACCACACCACCTCCTCCTTCATGATATCTCTCATTTCAGGTTCCATATCTCTTGAGTGGCCTACTGACATTATTTCTCTGCTCTAACTTAGTTTACGCAACTCAGCCACAAAATTATACCCTAAAATACAGTTTTAGATAGATGAACTTTCAGCACAAATTAGACGTGGATCCTCTCTCTTACTTAGAGGATCCATGTCTAAGTATTTATTCTGACCTCCTTTGCGACCTACCCCAATCTGGCTTCAACATCTCTGTAACCTCCTCCTTCCTACTCAAAGCCTCAGACCCAGTGGAATGGAATTGGTTAAGGCTCCTATGCCTTTGACCTGCCTGAACTGAGTCTATACAACAACTCTGGCATCACATCTTACAGACATCTTGCCTGAACCACTGGGTAATCAGCCCCTACTCTGTGCTCCCTTTCCACTCTGAGCCTAACATGCATCACACCGAACTGTAAATGCTGATTTTATTTCTCTAGAGAGAGATCTGAGTCTGTGTCCCATTTCACTCTGCATTGGAAGTGCCTCGTTCAAACCCAGTTACAAAAACAAACTGGGAATTCAGTACATGTTTTAAAATGAGTGATTGGGTCAATTCTAACTTGCCCCAAAGGAGGAAAAAAAAAAGCACGCACACCGACATGATTTGATTAAGATATTTGGATTACATCAGATATAAACAGTCTTACAAATAATTAAAACAGGTAGTGACCATAAAAATGAGGTATTAGAAAAGCTCTCTGTCTGCCTCTGGGCTTCAAAATAAAATGGTGCTGCAATCACCAGTTAGTAGGGAAGGCTGGCTGGGAAATAAACTGTGAGAAGGTCTAGGGTGGGGAACAGGTAGTACTAATCAGAGCTGAACATGGTTCTAAGTATTTTATAGGAATTAACTCATTTAATAAACACAGTGATCCTATAGTGGAGATGTGATCATGATGTAGGGTTGCGCTACTGGATTTCACAAAGGCACATGCGGAGAGTGAGGGCAGCGTGGAAATCTTGCCCTTATTCAGTGCACCTCGACCTTGCCCTCGCCTGGAAAGGAAGGGGCTCCTATTTCTCCACACAGAGAATCTTTTAGGTTGTGAAATTAATTGGCATCTGTCTTTTTCCAAATTCATACAAAGGCACAGAGTAAGCCAGTGGCACTCCTGAAGGTAGTCTCTTATTATTATGCCCATTTTACAGATCAGAAAATTGAGGCACAAAGAAGTTAAGAAATCTGCCTAAGGAGACACAGCTAATAGGTGACAGCAATGAGATACAAACCCAGGCTCCTGGCTCCAGGGTCTTCACACTGACCACTGTGCAGCTTCTCTGTTACATGTACGGAGGGCTTTCTCTACACTAGGTGACATCTCTTGAATTTTTCATTATTAACTTAGTCTTCACAATAACCCACAAGGAATTAGTCCCTTAGGACACACAGTGAAGCCTGTCTCTAATCGGTCCTTTGTGAGCATGGCTGTGCCCTGGTGGAAACGGAGCCAAAGAGATACTTCACTGATCAGAACTAATTGGCTAATTGATAATGCTGCACACATCTTGCCAAGCAAAAGCGAGTTAATTAAAACAAAATATTATCTGGAGCACTGGGAGCGAAACTGGTGGGACCTGAGAAACGTAAGTCAGAACTGAAATGAATGGATATCTAGAAAGCTCCAACAATATATTTTACAGGGTACTATTATTGGCAGGGAAGTATACTATACAAAACACAGAGTCAGAAAGAGTTGAATTTAAAAATACAAAATTCAGTTTAATCTATGATTATGTAGCATTTCATGTTAGAAGGGAAAGAATGGATTTCTTAAATACAATTGAGACAACTGTGTTGGTGTTTGAAAAAAAATAAAGTTGAATTCTTATATATATGTGAAATGACATACTAGATTACTCAGTGTAGTAAAATTTTTAATAACAGAAGTTGGATGGAGCTTAAATAAGCAAATAAAGTGTGCTATAATATTAGAATAAACAATTTTATTTAAAAACATTGTTTAATATATTTATTTGCATATAAAAACACAATTTTTATGGCTTTATTGAGGTATAACTGACGAGTAAAAATTATATAAACTTAAGGGCACAATGTGATGATTTGATATATGTCAACACTGAAAACACTATGTTTTATTTAAAAACAAATTCAAAAACAAAACTGAGAAAGCTCTATATAAATTGACATGGGATCTTTTTCTTTTGTTTGTTTATGAATAAAACATGTTTGTAGGATAATATATGACACAAGTCAGTTTGTTTTTTTCTGGGGAAAGGAACTGGGTAGCAGAGGGAGGAGAGTGGTGGAAAACGTTTTACTGTTTACCCATTTTAGGCCATGTCCTATATTACCTCATCAAACAATTAAACTAAACATATAAAACACAAAAGCATTTGGTTGGCCTCCCAGAGCTTTTACTTGGTGTGACTTTGGGTTAGTTTATTAAACTCTCAGTGTCTCATTTTCTCCTCTGTAAAATAATGATTACATTTCTTGCCTCATAGAGGTTTATGAGATTTAAATAAGATAATATGAAGTTCCTACTACAGACTATGACACAGAGTAGACAATTACAAGATTTCCATCTCCCCCCTTTCTCTGACGACTCAAACTCCAATGGCTACTGGTCCTGGAAGGTAAAATAAACATGTGACATAGGTTGGATGTGGGAACTGTGACAAACTAGGGGGTGGTAGGTACTGTGACAAATGGAAGGTATTCAAATTATTAAAGAAGTGTATATCAAAGTATACATTATACATGTGTATATAAAGTCTGCTGACTACTCTTTTGTCATTTTTGCTTTTATACAGGGATCTGCATTTTAGAAAGTTATGTCTCATACAATGCCTGTTTCAAACCACTGAAAAATCATTTCCACTATATCATACTAACACTAAAATTCAGATAATTAATTCTTTTCCAACAGGTCTCTTAGTATCTTTCTCTAAATTGAGTTATTTGATATTATTAGCTTTGCTTTTTCACAGAAAAAATATTCATGAAAATATATAACTACCGATTGCCAGACCGCAATGGGGAAGTTCAATGTGAAGGATGACTCTGAGATCTCGGCTATTGCTCTCCGTGCCAGACCTGATGAAGACAGCACTGCTGCCTGCAGCTAATAAATCGGATTGAGGTAGGAGTCAGGCAGAGGTGACACAGTGAAGCCAAGTCAGAGGCTAAGAATAGCAAAATGACACATGAGTGGGCAGGATAATGGTCCAACGCTACGAGAGAAAAATTTCAGGTACTATGTTCAGATTTAGGATAGTGATGATTCAATACTCCTTGCCTAATCAAACTTCCTGTTCTGAATAAGTCAAGGTTAAAATACAATAAATAGTAAAAAAATAACACTAATTCTCAATTCTCTGGGGAACTGCAGATTCTTAGGGGCCAAGTTTAGATATAATTCATGATACATATACATGATATATATTTATTGTATTATACAAATAGGTATATATGCTCTAAAAACAGGCTGGTCACATCAACTTCCTTATAAAACTAAATGAAGCCCTAACCGGTTTCGCTCAGTGGATAGTGCGTCAGCCTGGGGACTCAAGGGTCCCAGGTTCGATTCCAGTCAAGGGCATGTACCTTGGTTGCGGGCACATCCCCAGTAGGGAGTGTGCAAGGAGCAGCTGATCGATGTTTCTCTCTCATCGATGTTTCTAACTCTCTATCCATCTCCCTTCCTCTCTGTAAAAAATCAATAAAATATATTTTTAAAAAAACATATGTAAAACTAAATGAAGACTTGCATTGACTAAAGTAAATATTGATTAATATTTGTGAAATAGCCTACAACTTGAAGCATTAAACTTGGACCAAATGGGAAACATTTTGATTATTCATTCTGTGCAAATACCTGCCTAAAATCTAGAAAGTACAGAGTCTCACAAATGATATAAGGTGAAGTAACCTCCACACTACTTGTCTTTTCTTTTCTATTTTTTTTTAAATTTAAATATATTTTTATTGATTTCAGAGAGGAAGGGAGAGGGAGAGATAGAAATATCAATGATGAGAGAGTATCATTGATTGGTAGCCTCCTGCACACCCACTACTGGGGATCAAGCCCGCAACCCAGGCATGTGCCCTTGACCGGAATCGAACCTGGGACTCTTCAGTCCACAGGCTGATACTCTATCCACTGAGCCAAACCAGCTAGGGCCCTGTCTTTTCTTTAGTGACGAATTGAGGAACTTGTGTTACAGAGGTGTGTACATACTTGCTTAACTGAAAAGCTATCCTAAAACCATACCAATGGGATGGCATTTCTTTTCTCTATTTGGAAGCAGGCCAGGTAAGGAAAGTTTGATCATGCCACATGCAAAAGCTCCCACCTCCCTACTTTAAAGACTTCCCTTTAAGAAATAGCGGATTTTGTTTCTCCCAGTTACCCTTTTAGAGATGTTCTATTTTTAATGGTAGTACTAGTCTGGAACTTATTAGTCTGGCTCCTATCTGGGAAAATTACTTTACATTGACTTTGCCTCTGAGATAGAATTCCCAGTGTTCCCATGTGGAGTCCTGAGGGTACTGCATCTCAGCTCACTTTTAAATATTCCTGATTTCCCAGTACCTCATCCTTCCTGGAACTACTCTCTGTGATTTTTTTTGCCAGCATAGTTTCCTCTACACTATGTCTAGCATGGTGCCCTTAAATCTAAAAGCAGTGAATAAAAGGCAGAAAATACAAAATGCACTGATACATTCAGTCTTCCTCTTCTGTGTTCCCTTGTAGAAATCAGCCTCTACTATTTTGCATTAAAAAGCTCCCACCATTTGTTTGTGTCATTACCAGGGTGTAAAATCACCTTGAGGACCACTTTTTCTAGCTCTCTGGCTCAGGCCCCTCGCTCTGTGTCTGGCATGACACAGGTGGAGAAATCATTATTGACCCAAAGGGAACTGAACTTAAAGAGAAATGATTACTTTTTCTCTTTAAAAAAGATGGGTTACAGTTTCTATCTTCTTACTCTACCACTGTAGGACTTGTCATTTACATCTAGAACATTCATTAAACAATACAAACTAGGTTTAATCAGGACTAGGTTTATAGGAAACTTGGGCATTAAAGACAAATAGGTTAGAATATATTAATATGCATTCATGCATTGTTTCTCCTTTATTTATTATAAAGTTTTCTGCTTTTAGGAACTCATAAAATATACATGGACTTGTGAAGCAATTTTGGCTAGCCACTGAACTTACTTCTTTCATAGAACATAGAGAGACATAGAAAAATAATAATTTATGTTTATAGGAACAAAACTTTATAAAAAGAAAATCCCAATCTATTGGCTGAACACAATGGGTCTGGTTGGTAGGGTTGGTATAAATGAAACACAAAACGGTCACTTCCATGGGATAAAAGACTTTACAAAAAAGTCAGCTTTAACAGGAATAAGATAAGGATGCCTACTTTTACCACTCCTGTTCGATATAGTACTGGAAGTGCTAGCCATAGTGATCAGACAAAAAGAAGATATAAAAGGCATCCAAATTGGAAAAGAAGATGTAAAACTGTCCTTCGCATATGACATGATACTAGACATAGAAAACTCCAAAGACCCCATCAATGTAGCAGGATACAAAATTAACACCCAGAAATCTACAGCCTTTTTATACACAAGTAATGAACCCACAGAAAGAGAAACGAAAAAAAATCCCATTTACCACAGCACCAAAAAAATTAAGATACCTAGGAATAAACTTAACTAAGGACATAAAAGACCTGTATTCGGAAAACTTCAGGACATTGAAAAAAGAGATAGAGGAAGACATAAACAAATGGAAGAACATATAATGTTCATGGATTGGTAGAATCAACATTATAAAAATGTCCATACTACCCAAAGCAATCTACAGATTCAATGCAATCCCCATTAAAATACCAACGGCATATTTCACAGATCTAGAACGAACTCTCCAAAAATTCATCTGGAATTAAAAAAGACTCCGAATAGCCACAGCAATCCTGAGAAAGAAGAACAAAGTTGGAGGGATCACGTTACCAGATATCAAGCTATATTACCAAGTCACGGTTCTCAAAACTGCCTGGTACTGGCACAAGAACAGACATATAGACCAATGGAACAGAACAAAGAACCCAGAAATTGACCCAAGCCATTATGCTTAATGAATATTTGACAAAGGAGGCAAGAGCATACAATGGAGTCAAAACAGTCTCTTTAATAAATGGTGCTGAGAAATTTGGACAGATACATGCAAAAAAATGAAACTAGACCATCAACTTACACCATACACAAAAACAAACTCAAACTGGATAAAGGACTTGGATGTAAGGCGAGAAACCATAAAAATCTTACAAAACTCCATAGGCAGCAAAATAGCAGACATATGTCATAGCAATATCTTTACAGACACAGCCCCTAGGGCAATGGAGACTAAGGAGAAAATAAACAAATGAGACTACATCAAAATAAAAAGCTTTTGCACAGCAAAAGAAACCATCAACAAAACAACAAGAAAGCCCACTGC
>NW_005356259.1:4445643-4447026 GCF_000412655.1 Myotis brandtii
AAAGGACTTATATGCATGCATATTAGCATAACCAATGGACACAGACCTGGGGGGTGGGGGCTTGCCCGGGCTGGGAAGGGATAGGGGAGGGGGTCAAATGGGGAAAAAAGAGACATATGTAAAACTTTAGACAATAAAAAAATAAAGTCAGCTTTACTCTCAAGCTCACGATACATGAAATCAGAAAAAGACACATGTTAACGTATCTTTGAGGAAAGCCTTAAAACTTAAAAAGTTCAATATCTAAGGGAAAATGAAACAATTCTCAGCAAAATTAAACAACCAAGTGTTTATTAATAAAGTTCTAGCACCATGAAATAATTCTTTGCGAAAATTCAGATTCTCTGTGTTTTGTGGCAGCAGTAAATTTTAGTTGCTGACTCAAATTGTTTCATAAGGCAACTCATGTTGTACTCATCTAAGAATTGAAAATTTATATTGCTTTTTAATCATCCCATGTCTAAAGTAAACCAGAGTACTTATTATACTGCATCAGAAGTAAATTATTTTTTAAAAGGTGAATTATGTGTATCAACTTGATTTCATCAGGAAGACCACATTTAGGATGATACCATCTGTTGCTCTTTTGTAAAAGAAAATACACTGTGCAATTTCAGTGCTACATTCAAAATAATTAAAGCGGAGTGGAACTTAAAAACACTGACATAAATGAAACTACATTTGCCTAGATTTTATTGTCTAACTCTTTCCTAAGTCCCTGGAAGAATGAACTGATCACAAGTTTCCTTCTCTTGAAAATGGGGGTAATGATGTCATGTGCACACTGGGCTGTTATGGTGAATAAATGAGATAACATATGTAACAACACACACTAATTAATACTTGGTAGTTATATTAAAAATAATAACAAAAGAAACTATGAAATAGATAACAGGAATGTATTGAAATCAACTCTGTGAGTTTCATTTATGATTAAATATATTTTCAGGAAATTTCACAGTATTTTCTCTATATTGAAGTGAGGAAAGATGGTTAGAAATAAAATGATTCTACTAATAAAAAGAGGAATTACTTATGTAGTATTCGTTATATGTCAGGAACTGTTCAAAGCACTTTAAATATAATAATTCATTCAATATTCACAGTAACCTATGAAGAAGATTAATTTTTTTTTTGGTTACTTTATTTTTTTTATTTTTTATTGCTTAAAGCATTACAAAGGGTATTACATATGTGTCCTTTTTTTTTTCCCCCGCCCTTGACAATACCCCGGCTTCCCCTACCCCCCAGTGTCTTACGTCCATTGGTTATGCTCATATGCATGCATACAAGTCCTTCGGTTGATCTCTTACCCCCCTCCCTCCTGCCCCCCAACCCTCCCCGGCCTTCCCGCTGCAGTTTGACAATCTGTGTGAGGCAGCT